>NC_133656.1:4959897-5286265 GCF_009905375.1 Apium graveolens | reverse complement strand
GCCTGTGAGGCAAGGAATTCCAAAAGAGTCTTGGACATATTGAGTCCTACCATAGAACCAACCGGTCCAAGATGATGGTATTGATGGTTGTAGTTTCGCCTTTCCGAAGTTTAACTAGTGGTTGGAACATGAGTAGCGTGTTGGATTTATTGTCAGGCCAGACTGTCTGGTTACATTTGTTAAGTAATGTTACTGTTGCGGATGAAACTACTCCTGTAAAATCAAATTATATACACCAGGTTATACACATGATGTATAGAACAGCTTGTAAAGTTGATCAAGTACAAATTTGTTACCCGAAATTAGTAGATGTGAATCAAGTAAGCCAAAAGGGATTGATGAGCAGACTACTCCGGACATTTTGGTTTTGTATTAATAATATGTCAGATTTTTCAGTCATACAAAAGAAAGGGACCAAGATTTATCCAAAGATTTGTTACAATCATTATGTAATTGGTTCGAATTCTCAGTTGATTATGAATATTTATCATATTGTAAAAGTGATGGCCTATATTGAGATACAGGTTAAAAACAATCAATACACATGAAGACACTAAGTTGAACTAGTAATAGAAACATTCAATATTTGAACAAAATACAAATATATCAAGCTATGATCATTATCCCCGACGTGAAGGGCTATCATTTAGAAATAATATCTAGCTAATCATTATCCCTGAACTGAAGCTTAGATTTTAAAAGAACAAGAAGCCCGATATATAAACATAGAAGTACTGTGATCATTAAATTAACAATAAAACAACACACTAAAAGCTTCGAACAACTATGGTACAAGAAGACAGTAAAGAAATTACCATGGTTGAATCCTACATGATATGCCCTTGGAAAGTGATTACAAAATCTCCTGGGTTCTGAACTAACCTAAGAATTAAAATCATAATATATTAAAATCATTAATTTCCTTATTAGATTTTGTAGTCTTACTTGCCGAATGTGACATACAATATTCAATTCAAGCTCACACTGAGAAACAACATAAAACATAAAAAGAGATGGAATACCTTGATGTAGAATCGTAAACTAAGCCCAAGCTCTGAATTAGACCCAAATCAAACCAAACTAACCCTGGACAAAAAGATAACCAATTACTTTGAGAATTTAACCAAAAAAAATAATCACAAAAACCCCTAATTCAAATAAAAACCCTAATTTTCTTTAAAGCTTGAACCCGCAGACCCATACACATCGATTGTAAAAGTTTAACTCTGAATTGAATAAAATCGACTTTATTATACCCTTAATGTAGAGAATGGCGGAGAGAGAGCAGGAGGGAACTAGATGAGTGAGAGAGAAGAGTAGTGAGAGAGAGATCCAGAAGAGAAATAGAGTATATTGACTTTTCGAAATTTTTTAACGTACTGCCTGTTTGACAAAAATTCCCGCTTCTCCAAATTTTAGCCAAATTTTAGCCGCCTTGTTCAATTCACCTCATATTTTGTTTTAACTTTTTTTAAATAAATTTATCATAATGAATTGTAACTAAATTATTTAAAAATAATGTCACTACCTACAATTTATAAACTCAACAGCAAATTAAGTTATATCAAAATTAGTTAAATTTTAAAATTAAATAATAGGATTAATTTATTTATATTTTTTTAAAGATAAATTTTTTATATTAATAATATAATTATTTAATATTTTAAAACAAAATAATCATTATTCACTTATTTCAAAAAAGTAACATTTTTAAATTATTACTTAAATATAATGTAAAAAATAATTTAAATTCACATATTTTAAATATATCTTATTATTTTGTAAAATGATAATATTTTATTCATTAATACCCTATGGTAACACATCTTAAAATATGTTGCAGTGTGTAACACTTTCTATCTATGGTAACATGTGAAAAGGCTATGGTAACATCAAATGTGTCATGTTGCAGTAGACAAAAATAAGCATAGCTAATGTAAATTAAATTGTAACACTCATGATCAAACTATTGCGATAGGCCATCTATGGCGTAGTGATATTCTGATGACCTTTTTAGCTCTGATACAAATCAAGTTCTGATGTTGATGTGGCAGTATTTATTTACTTGGTTTATTTTGGTCATTATCTCACTGGTCATATTTTACAGCATATTGGTAAAGCAGTAATAATAATTTATTAAGTGGGAACATTTTTTTTACAAATTTAAAATAAACTGAACGTCCTTGATTAATGGGATTACTTGTAAGTGGAACATTTTTCTCCTTGGAAAAACTGAATGTGATAAGTAATGATTACTGAATACCCGTGCCCATTAATTATCTTTTACTGCTGCATGTCTGACAGGTGTCTCAATGGCTATTTTTTTACCGTTATAAGTAAAGAGAGAAAGATTGTAAAATCTTTTATTCACTTTCATATTTTATATCTCTCTTTATTCTCTCTCACATCCACTGATGATTTAGCATATAGCCATTTTATCAAAACACCTTACAGGCAACTTAATTTCTCACTTATTTCTCATGGCACCCAGGATTTGATTGTAGAGGAGCCAAGTTTGTCCCTAACAACTATGTTGCAATCTTGAACAAGGCTGAAGTTCCATCTGATTTGTACTTGTGCAAGATTTTCTAGCAAATAGTGAGATTGGGTATGCTTTGACCCAACCTCACAGCCATTTCAAGCCAACAAGTTCTGACGTTCTGGCGGACTGGGCATTTTGATATTGGTGGTGCTACTGCTACTCCAAGCATCGTTTGTGAAGTGAATGATGTTGAGCACGTGGTTACTCCTGGGCAGTTCGTAAAGCTCTTCAATTACCAGAAGGCTATAACTTTTTCAACAGTGGAGGAACCTGTTCTACAGTAGTTCATTGGCCAGTTTGGGTTATGAGGGCAGTTTGGGAAAGCTTGGACAATTGAAAAGAGCAAAATCTGGAAGGAATGGAGTTTTGTTCTTCGATTGTATCACTAAGGCATTCGCCAATAAGTCCTCCAACTTTGTTGGGTTTGATGCCATTCCATTAATTATGGTCAGCACATCGGGTATGCTCTTATTCATCAAACTCACTTTGATTTTGCAAGTGTTGTGCTAGGTTTCATAGGGGATAGGATGACAAAAGATAGGAATGTAGTGTACTTTGCTAGATTTTGTCAGCTTATATATTAACTTCTGTTGTGCTAATGAACCCCAACCTACCACTGATTTAATTCCACCTTTTAAACTTGCAAAACAGGCTTTTAATGACTTTTTAAATGCTGACCTTAAGGAAGAAAAGTGGTTAGACCCTTACAGAATACCTCAGTATGTAAAATAGATCCTGGTAAATGCTGATCCTCACACCTACAGATATGTTATTCCTGATGTTCAACCCACCAGCACATCCAAGCCACCACAACAACCATCAGAACATACCACACTTACACCTCAAACTTCTCACCTCAACCTACTCAACCCTCAATCAAAACATATTTCAAACCTTCACAGATATCTCAACCTTCATCATCAGCACATCCTGTGAGGCCTTCATCTTCAAAGCCCAAGAGGACAAAGACTGTACCTCAGACACAACAGAAGAGAAGGAGGATTGTTTTAAGAGATGAGTCAGACAGTAAGGAACAAGTTCCAGTATCAGAACCTGTTGTTAAAGAAGCTGAGAAGGTCTCTTCTCAGAAGGATACTGGAATTGGGGGGTTCTAAGCTTCTCAAAAGGCTAGAAGAATGTATTCTGATGAAACTCCCAAAGTCTCTCCACCTTCAAAGAGACATAAAAACCAAAGAGCCAGGAGGCCTGTCAGTGTATCATCACGTTCTGAAGAAACTCTGGCAGAAGGAGCTAAGGAAGGGGGTCAGGAATCTCTGATCCTAACAGAACCAATTGTTGTTGATTTTCTTCCTTCAGCACAATCACTGCCTACTCCTCCCGTGTCTCCTGTAAATGAACCAGTACATACTGAAAACCCAGGCACAAGTGCTGAGATTGATATTCACAACCTGGTTGTGCCTGAGGTTCTGTACTTAGAAGCTCCACCAGCACCAAACACTCCACCACCAACACCACTTCTTGATGCTGATTTTAATCCAGAATTGCCTACAATACCTTCTCTGCATCTAGATACTGAAGATTAGATTTAAGTGAGCATCAGAATATGGCCGTTGATCAGAACTTAGTTAGAGATCAGCACTTAGAGGATGATGTTGAAGCCTCAATAGCCTCTCATATAATTCTTTTTATCAGAAGAAGCTGCTGATTGCTGATTCTATAAGTTCTGATGCTGCTAATGATGAAGTTACTGGTGAAGCTGCTGCTACAAATATAGATACTGATGCAGCTGGTCCATCAAGACATGCACCTCAACAAACTGTTCATAAAGCTGAGATAGTCAAGAAGTTGTTATAGAGGAAGCACCGATACCTTGGAGTGAAACTCCTAGATGACAGGAGTGGACTAAGGAGTGGAACACAGTTAGTTTTGTTCCTTCTAAAAACATTCTGCTGAGCATCTTTGCAAAAGCTGATGAAATGCTGATAAACGATGATTCAAGACATAGCTGAGAGTTACTGCATTGAGTACAAGGCACCTTCAAGGCCAACACTCAATAACTCATGACAAGGTTGAATAAATTCAAGAAAACTTGATCTAGTAAGATATGAATCTGAAACTTAAAAAGAAAAGGTTTTTCCACCAAACTTTGACAGAATTGCCTACATTGAGAAAACCAAGAGAAGCGACAGTCTCAGATTGATGAAATTTTGAAGAATCAAGCTTCTCATCAAAATCAACTCATTGAGATCCAATCCTCAATGGAATTTCTTGTCTCTCTTCTATTACCTGCTGATGCCAAAAAGGGGGGAAAGTAATTAAGTCCAAATGCAAACCGATCAAGACACTGAAGGGAAAGGATGATGGAAAAGATGACCCGGGAAACTCTAGAATGGGTGGAGGTCATGGTCAAGGTAAAGGTCTTTCATCAAGTAAATCTGGAATTACAGTCAAAGAACAAGTTCTGATACTAGGAGAAGAATAACTTCTGATACTGGTAAAAGAATAAGTTCTGATGAACATCTGGAACTTGATGAGGAAATTTCAAGACAGTTATTTCTGAAAGAAAATCCAGGAATGGACTTTGAGAGTCTAAAGGAAGAAGCTAGACTTAGTTAGAAAAAGTCAACTCCAAATCTGAAGCTTCTGTTGTTGAAAAGAAAATTCCTAGGTTAAAGGCATTGTGATAAAAGAAAGGGTAAATACTGAGGCAACCAAGGCCAAATCACAAATGCAGATAGATCCAAGGTCCAAGGGCAAAGAGAAAGTTGGTGAACCTTTAAAGGTTTATGTGCCTCCTATGGATGAAGAAATATTTGTTAAAGATGCTAATATTACTCTGGTTTCAAAGAATATTTATCAAACAACCTCTGACATGGCTCAAGTTGTTTAGAGTCAAGATAGAGTAAGTTCTGATATGACGCTGAAGCAAGCAACCTCTGACATAGCGCAAGTTAGCTTGATATCAGAAGATAAGTTAAAGGAAACCTCTGACATTGCTCATGTTAAATCCTCAAAGTTACTCCTACCAAGATTCACTAAAGCTAAATAGACCTCAACCTTTGAAGACTGCAGCAAGTGGTTTTGAAGCAAAAGTTGTTACCCGAAAGAAAGCAAGAGATAAATCTGGATTGGTAGTGTTAATGAAAGAAGAGTGTAGAACACAACCAATGATCCAACTTTCTTAAATGAACCAGGTGTTGGAGCAACTCCTGAAAGATTGAATCAGCTTGAATCTGTACAGATGGTTTACCATACCTTCTTGAAAGAACACATCTTGTTATATTTCATGACAGATGGAAGAGTTTACCACATAAGGGAGAATGCTATACCACTGAAGTATTTTGAGGAACTAGAACATGTTCTATTCTTACTTCAAGTGAAGAATATATTAACTGAAAGTGCTGCAAATTATTTGAAGACTCAAATTCAGAGAAAGAAGAAGCTTTATTCTGTAAATTCTGAAAACACATACTGTCCCAAGTACAGAGATCACAAGTGTAATATTGTTGAGATGAAGCCTAACTCTGCTAAGATTATAACTACCTTTTTAGGTTATAAGGCTGTGGAATTTAATCTTGAGTCTGACAAGGCATATTTGATCAGACTGGATCAGGACATAAGGAAAGCCAGAATAAATGATCTCAGGGTTGCTATCTTTCAAATTGGTGAAGATACAGTTGAATTGAAGAATGCTAAAAGGAGGATGATAGATGAACTTAAATATGCTGAGAGATGTTTGTTAAAGAACTATCTTAGAACAACTCCTGACATCAAAGAGATCAGTAATTGAAGCCAAGTCAAGATCTACAACTGCTCAAATTATGATGTGTATACAGACTGAAGCTGTTATCAGAAGTTAAAGTTGGTAAAGCTTTAAGGACTGTAAGTTGTAGTTATCTAGTCAAATTCTCATGCATTTGTACTTAATGTTTTTGACATCATCAAATATCTGTTAAACTTGTATATTATGCTAATTTACAAGTTGGGGGAGATTGTTAGATATATTTGATAATGTCATGTCTAATATGATTTCTGTTTAGTTTTCAGATCTTACTTAAATAGGACAAATCAGTACTTATACTGAAGTCAGAACTTAAGTGGTCAGAACTTAAGTTATCAGGAGATATTTATCAGAAGATAATATCAGGACTTAAGGGGACTTTCAGATAAGGAAGGCGGGTGATTGAAAGGAAAGAAGATCAAGACAAACGCAAGAAGAGATATGAATGAAGAAGGAATTCTATGAAGAATATAATACTTGGAAGAAATGATATCTGATTCATATATTTTAGGAAGCAGAATTATATTCCATATCAATTAGCGATTATCTTGTAACTGTGTAGTATATAAACACAGACATAGGGTTTACACTATAAGTGTTATCATTATCGAGAATAATATTCATTGTAACCCTAGCAGCTCTCGTGATATTTGTTCATCACTGAGAGAGGAAAGTTCCATATTGTAATAGAGTTTATTGTATTGAATAAAGTCTGTTTTCTGTTACTTGAGTTCTTTAATTTGATTTGATTGTGATAAACACTGTATTCAACCCCCTTCTACAGTGTGTGTGACCTAACACACTCATCAGGGTCGACTGTAACCTCTGGCTCATCATATAATCTGGCTGTAGTGCAGCTAATGGTCCTCGGTCTCTCTGATCAAATAAGTGCATAATCTCTCTACACTGAGCTCTCCATTACTCAACGTCCTCTCTCATAACACTGTAGTCATGATACGGTACCATATGTGGTTGTGCAACATGTCCTACTGACTCCTGTGATAGAACCCTCTGAATCCCTGCAACACCCTGTTGTGGGGCGCCCAACTGTAACTCTACCTCATGCTCACCCATATCCTCAACTGGAACCATCTGGAATATCTCTGGCTCTGGAGCATGTACTGGAATAGGAGGTAACACTGCTGGTGGTGGAAGCTCTGGCTCAATCCCTGGCATAAACTGATGTTCTACTGGAGGTGGAGGTGGAAACATCGGCACAAAGAACTCTAGTGGATCAAACATCTCTACTGGATCAAGAATCAGATCCGGCACTGGTGGTGCTGGCTCCTGGGGAAATGGTGGATGAGGTGGAAACATATACTCAAACACTGGTGGAACCATTGGTGCAACTGGTCCTGTAACTGTCCTCTCAGATGAACCTGAATAACCTAACGACGCCATCTGATAATATATCAAAGAAAGAAGAAAGGTCACTGAATAATCCTAAAACTTATACTTTCCTATTCTAATCTGATCTAAATCCTAATGCTACTCTTCCTAGTTGACTATTCCTATCCTATGTGATCTCCCTATCTTATCTTAACCTTAATGTTCTTATTTTCAGGGACCAAACCTACAACTCTAATGCCAAACCTGTAACGCCCTCCAGATCCGGGGTATAAGTCTGGGGGTTACTAGCTAATTACCAAACATGTACAATCTGAATAATAATAATAATGAAATATATCTAAACCCCTTTAATAAATAACCAGGATCTTTTTAGGTTAAAGTATGAAAATAAGAACCACCAACTACTTTACTATAAACCAAGTTCAAAATCTTACAAACTCTCTTTATTACAAACCATTGTCTAATCAGTTTTAAACTAAGTTCATCCTTATTCAAACACACACACACACACACTAACTATCTACACTACACCTGCTCGGGCAACTCAAAGCTTTCTTCCTAGATTGAGATCAACACCTTGGGTATGAGAGGACCCCGACGCTTGATCCGCTTCATTACCACTCGAGTCCTGATGGGTTTCATATTCCTTCTTAACTGAAAATAATAAGGTGAATAACAACAAAAAGGGGTGAGCCAAAAATTGCTCAACAAGTGCGCAAGATATAAACAGTATTAAAGTAGTTTAAATGAATCGAAAATATGGGTACATCTGCAAAGATATAACCCCGCGAGAATAAAAAGAAGGCCACTGCTGGCGAATACAAATGAACTAAACTGGACACAAGTTCGCATCTATACCCTGCTGATCAACCAAGATACAGTACATATCTATATCTCACTATATAGATCCAGTCGGGCACCCAGGCTCTACGACCCATCTCAAGGATCCGGTTATGTCCCGGTCCTTAGGATTAAGTAAAACTTAATCCCCAAAATATCACTATCCAGTCCATGGAGTAGCAACCGGAACAATCGGTATGCTTTGATATATTCTAATCACCGGAATATATCAATATGTATGCATAAAAATTGGAATATGAATAAGAAATTCAAATGAAAAGGAGAAATCAAGAATCGAAATAAAATATGAACAACAAAATAACAAGTGTGTATCAGTGTTTATGAATAGAAATCAAAAGAGTGCAAGCGTGATAAGAATCTTGAAAAAATATTACTATTCTGAAATTAGAATAGGGGAAAACTTGCCTTCTGCGCGATTCACTTCAATTATGTCACCTTTGTCTATCACCGACTCAACCTGCCTTGCTGGCTTAGCTTCTGTTAGAGAAATAGACTGATTTAGTCATTTTGTACTTCAGTTGCGTCTCGAATTGACTTCATGTCATTCCTATGGTCTACCCATGCATATATTATTGACTCGTATATTATTTATTAACAAGCAAAACTCGATTAACCACATAATACACGTAAGCATATAAGCCACATAATCATTTTTATAAATAATTTTTAAAATCAAAATCTACTTGATGTTCGCTTAACTGATCATTATCTGACTTGTTTCCTATTTTTTGAGATTTATCGGACTCGTCTCTACACGCGATTCGACTAATAATCAAAGAAATATCAAAGTCAACTAATTTCTAGAAGAAATTAGGTTTGAATATTATTTTTAATGAAAATAATTCATTTTTCTGAGTCTAAGAGCTTTCGTTTCGCTCGAATCGGACTAACGGCCTAATTAATATCATTAAATACAGATAAATCAATTTATTATTCAATATAAATAATTATTACTAATTATTAGACCCTAAAATAATTTTTAAATAATTATTTAAGAAAAATCAGAACTAAAAATGATTTTTCTATTATATTTGGAATTAAAATGAATTTATTATGATTTATTGAAAATTATTTGATTAATTAATAATTAATTATAAATAATTAATCATAATTAAATAAAACTTAATTATATTTGTAAATAATTATTTAATATTTTTTATATTTCAAAATAATTAATCCTTAATTATTAGAAATAATTAATCCTTAATTATTAGAAATAATTAATCCTTAATTATTAGAAATAATTACAAATTATTACTATTAATCATAAATTATTACTAATTATACAACTAAATTGATCATTTACGAACAATTATTCGACACAAATAACTATTAAGACATTTTTTGAATAAATAGACTAACACTCGGATAATAATCCAACTTATCTGAAAGGCATATGTCATAGCCTATTTGTTTATTCGAGGATTTAACTCAACTCAAATAAGAATGTAATAAGTAAATAGTGGATCTATCGTCAGAGAGATCTCACAGAGTAACATCTGTCAAAGGGTTAAGAAACATTATTCATCTACAGACTTGAAGACTTAATTCACTGGAAGAAGCTCAAGAAATTGATCAAGCCTCAGTGATATAAATCAAGATTGTGGATTTAATCAAGTGACAGAGATCTCGTCAGGGTATCAATTAATTACAAGGATTTAGTCTGAAGAAAATCAAGAGTATCAAGGTCAAAGCTTGAAGAAACGTCACGGAAGTTAGTCACTCATGAACCAGACAGTACATCGAGTGTCAACATTGAAGTGGTGGAATTGATTCATAATTGACAGTAATTTTCAGAAGATTTTCAGAAGAATGGTTGCTGCTCAAGATTAGTATTAATTCTCTATTAATTAATTAAGTCAAATAATTTAATTAAGAAAATAAATTATATCTGCAAAGATTAATTTATTGATTAATTGAATTAATTGATTAATTAATTCAGAATTAATATTAAGGATTTTCAGAATTGTTATTAGATTAAAATCTATTAATAATTCAGTAAGACAATTTGATTTGAACTACTATGACAATCGGTATGACAATTGATAGTTATACCGAAAGTCTTGCTAGTTCATTCTGATTGTCTTGCTAGCTATTGGGATTGTCTTGCTAGTTCAAAAGGATAGTCTCACCGAAAGTCCTACCAGTTCAAATGGATATTCATACCAGTTCATTTGATTGTCTTGCCGAAAGTCTTGCTGATTCAACTGGATTGTTTTGTTTACTTAAACAACAAAAAAGCAGAAGACGTTCATGCAATAATTCAACAGAACACACAAGTCAAGAACACAGCAGAAACAAAAGCAAATTATTTCATTTTTCATCTGCTTTATTCAAGATCAAAATTCTAGATTGTAAAGTTAAATCCAGACCACTAGAATTATTTATCTTGTTCTTGTGTAACAATCTAGCGGATTAAAATCCCTAGAACTTAATCTCAAATCGTATTTAGCATTTGATCTTTTCATTGCAAAAATAGAAAAAGTTCATGTCGAATTTATTCTAGATTTGTAATAATTGATTTGAGATTAATCCCTTGTAACAGATACCGTTGTTGTAACACCTTTCAAGTTTAATTAAAGTTTTATTTAACTTGAATTTTGTTTCACCTTTTTATTCCGCATTTTATTCGATTAAACGGTATTGTTTACATTCAACCCCCCTTCTACAAATAAATTGGGACCTAACAATTGGTATCAGAGCCTTCTGATTAATGTACAAATCTAGATCCTAGACTTTTGTGTTTCTTTCACTCCTTGAATTCTTTATTCACTCAAAAAATTCATAATGACTACACAAAAAGTTGGAACCGTTAAAATTCCACTTTTCGATAAAGAAAATTATATTATGTGGAAGAAATAGATGCTACTGTTTTTACAAGTTGCTAATCCCAAATATCTGCAAGTGTTAAAAAAGGGTCCAAAAATTCCTATGGTTATTGAACCAGAGGTAATAGAAAATGATGTGGTGATCACCAAAGCGAGAACTTATGTGAAAGATCCTGAGGATTTCTCTCCTGCTGAAATAGAAGAAGCCTCCCTGGATGCTAGCCTTCAATTAATTTTAGTAGATTCCCTTAATCCCTTGATGAATAGACATGTGATGAATTGTAAAGATTCCAAACATATCTGGGAAACTATTGAGGTTATTAATGAAGGCACATAGGAAGTTAGGGAGAACAAGTTAGAAATCCTAACCTCTGAGAATGAATACTTTAAATCTAATCCAGGAGAAGGAATCACTGAAGTGTTTGAGAGGTACAATGCATTGATCAACAACCTGAAAATTAATGGTAAATACTATTCCATCAGGGAGGTCAACAAAAAGTTCCTTTTAACACTGCCAACTCATCTCGAACATAGAATCATTGCCATAAGAGAAGCAAGAGATCTGAGTGAGATTTCTTTGGAAAGGCTCTATGGTGTGTTAAAGACTTATGAGTTGGAGCAGATTCAGCAGAAGCAAGTTTACGGGAAAGGAAGAGTGGTCAGCACGTCTACTGCTCTAGTAGCTGGTGAACAACAACAACAACCCCAATATCAACAACAATCTTAACAGTCAGAAAGAATGGTACAGTCTTCCAAGGTTGAAGAAAATGTGATAGTAGCAGAATTTGATCCTCCTACTACAAATCAATCAGGAGATGATTATTCCTTGGAAGAACTGGAGCAATTGGAGGATGAGTCAATGGCCCTTATTGTCAAGAGATTCTCAAATGTCAGATTCAAAAGGAATCCCAAGTTCAAGTACAAGTCCAACTACAACAGATTCCAGAAAGGTGGATCTTCATCCTCTAACACCAGCAGTGGTGGGTATAAAACAGGGATGGTTGATCGAAGCACAATTCGATGCTTCAACTGCAATGAGTTGGAACACTTTGCCACAGAATGCAGGAAGCCAAAACAAGTTAGGAAGAACTCTTACGATTCTAATCAGAAGAGTAAATCTGAAAGGGCTTACCTGGCAAAGGGAAGAAGCTGGGACGATACTGACAGTGAAGATGAAGAAGTTGGGAATCTTGCTCTCATGGCTAGTGATGTAAACACCTCATCGTCAAGAAAAGAGGTAAAATTTACTGATGCTTAATTAGTTTATCATCTAGGAGGTTCCTTAGATTGTGCTCGTCGTGATAATGAATTGGTAAATCAACAAATCAAAGACCTTGAGAAAGAGGTCAATGAATTAAGACTTGTGCACATTAATCAAGATAAATTAAAAGAACAAGTATCTTTTCTAGAGAATAGAGTTGACTGTTATAGACAACTTGAAACTATTCTCAAAGACAAGATCACCGGTCTTGAGGCTAAGGTTAAAGCTTACTTTAATTCTTGTTCGAAGTCCAAAGAGTTTTACAATAAGCAAGCTGTTAATCAAACATCTGGAATAGGTTATGATTATAATGCTGCTATTGGAAAATTAGGCATAAACTCCCCTCCTCATGTCTGTGCTAAAGGTAGGGAAGTATCACATGTGCTTAAGGGTGTTGATGAACCCCTCTATAAAGAATCAATTGCTGAACCATTTGATGAGACCTCATTTATTATTCAAGAAGAAATCTGTGCTGAAGATAATGCTAATGAGAAAGCTGTCTCCAAGTCAAGTGTGTCAAAAGTTCCAGTCAAGGTTGTGAAAGCAACTGAGACTAACTCAGACACACATGAGTTGGATAACACAAATGCCATGTCTATCATGCATAAGTTGCCTATTGTTAATCCCTCTCATAAAGCATGTGGTGTTCCTGATTGTATGTCTTGTGCTTTTAATCTGATGTATGCTTATTTTAATGGTAAGCATGTTTCTAATGATAAGACTACTCCTCGTCAGCATGTGAATAATAGAAAGCATGATAGGTCTAAGACTGCTAGTCCTCCTAAAGCTAGAAAGGAGACATTTATGCCTAAGCCTAAACAGAAATCTGTCAAGGCTGTTCACAAGGTCAAATGTCCAGTCATTGAGAAAGTTGAGAATATTAAAATTAAGAATGTTGTTTTGCCTGATAAAGGCCAATTTTACAAATATGTCGGACCCAGCCAAGCTTGGGTTCCGAAGAAGGTCTAATCCATTTGTATTGCAGGGCATTAAACAGGTACAACTGGTAGTGTGGATTCTTGACAGCGGATCGTCAAGACATATGACCGGAGATAGAGCCCTGCTATCAAATATGGTTGAGAAAGTTGGCCCAGTGGTTACCTTTGGAGATAACAGCAAAGGTTTAACGGAGGGATATGGCTATTTGCTAGCTGGAAATGTTATCATTGAAAATGTGTATGTTGTGCAAGGACTTGAACACAATCTGCTTAGCATTAGTTAGTTCTGTGACAACGGCTACAATGTTTTATTCGACAAGCTGAAGTGTCAGATTCTGCACAAGAAAAGTGAAAAACCCTCCTTAATGGGAATCCGGAAAGGAAATCTGTTCGTAGCTGACATGAACTCTGGAAGCAATCCTGAAGTCAATTGTTTCTATGCAAAGGCATCGTCAGATGAGAGTTGGCTATAGCACAAGAGACTTTCTCATCTCAATTTCAAAACAATGAATTCTCTTGTAAAAAGAGAATTGGTAAGAGGTCTGCCTCAGCTGGAATTCTCTCCAGAAGGACTATGTGAGGCTTGCCAGAAAGGAAAGTCAAAGAAAGCAAGTCACAGAGGCACTGCCACATCTTCCATAACTGGTGTTCTGCAATTATTGCACATGGATTTATTTGGACCAGTTAATGTCCTTTCAATGTCAAAGAAGTGTTACTGTCTTGTGATAGTTGATGACTATTCCAAGTATACGTGGGTTTTATTTCTTCACTCTAAGGATGAAACACCACAAGTTGTGATTGATCATATCAAGTTATGAAGATGATTGATCATTCAAGAATTCACTTCTCAATGGATTCTGTATAGACAAAGGGATTACCAGACAATTTTCAGCTCCTAGAACCCCTAAGCAAAATGGAGTGGTAGAAAGGAAGAATCGTACATTGATTGAAGCTGCAAGAACGATGTTAAGTGAATCAGGTCTTCCAATGTACTTTTGGGCTGAAGCTGTCAATACTGCATTTTATACTCAGAATCGAACTCTAATCAACAAAGACTTCATGAAAACTCCTTATGAGATTTTGAATGAACAGAAACCTTCTATCAAATACTTTCATGTATTTGGTGCCAGATGCTTCATGCTCAAGGATGGAGATGATCGTCGTGGTAAATTCGAGGCAAAGGCATACGAGGGTATTTTTGTTGGATATGGAAGAAGATCATATAGAGTGTATATCATTGATCAACACAAAGTAACTGAAAGTGTTAATGTTACATTTGATGACACTAAACTCCCTAGTATCCAAACTGAAGATCCTTCTGAGAAACTGAAGTTTGATGATATGTCAGATTCAAAATCAGAACATGGTCAAAAACCTGAGGTTGTTGCTGGTGAAGAACCTGTTAATCATGATGATACTCAAGGTAATAATGATGGAAACTTTGGCAACAATGGAGATACCACTGCTACTGACGGAGAATCTTCAAGTCAACATGGCAACAACTCAGGGGGAGATGCTGAAGGATCATCTAGTAGGACACAACATCCCAATGAATTTCAAGGCGAATCATCAAGATCAAATCTTCCAAGACAGACTGTCTGGAATAAAGCTCATCCTTTTGAGTTGATTATTGGTGATCCAGATGTTGGAGTCAGAACTAGACGTGCTACTCAAAATGAGTGTCTGTTCTCAGGATTTCTTTCTGAGATGGAACCTAAGAAGATTGAAGAAGCACTAACTGATCCAGATTGGGTGATTTCTATGCAAGATGAACTCAATCAGTTTGAAAGTCAACAAGTCTGGAAACTGGTACCTAGACCTACACACAAGAAAGCTGTCGGTACTAGGTGGGTATTCAGGAATAAACTAGATGAAGATGGTGTGGTTACAAGAAACAAGGCAAGACTGGTAGCAAAAGGGTATTCTCAAGCCGAAGGCATTGATTATGATGAAACCTATGCTCCAGTGGCTAGACTTGAGGCCAATAAGGATATTTCTGGCATTCGCAGCATTCTCAAACTTTAAAGTTTATCAAATGGATGTCAAGAGCGCCTTTCTGAATGGAAAGCTGGATGAAGAGGTATATGTAGAGCAACCTCCTGGTTTTGAAGATCCAGATCATTTAGATTTTGTCTTCTTTCTTTTCAAGGCTATCTATGGGCTCAAACAGTCTCCAAGAAAATGGTATGACACTCTCTCTGAATTTCTTATTGAAAATAGCTTTATTAGAGGTGTCATAGACAAAACTCTCTTTTCTAAAAAACATAAGAATGATACTATATTAGTCCAAGTCTATGTGGATGATATAATATTTGGGTCTACTAATGATAATCTCTGTAAGAGATTTGCTAAGTTAATACACA
Source organism: Apium graveolens (assembly GCF_009905375.1). Lineage (NCBI taxonomy): Eukaryota > Viridiplantae > Streptophyta > Magnoliopsida > Apiales > Apiaceae > Apium > Apium graveolens. The sequence continues at coordinate 5,270,380 of NC_133656.1, read as the reverse complement.
ACAAGTTTGAAATGAGCATGATGGGAGAGCTGAAGTTCTTTCTTGGATTACAAGTAAATCAAAGGTTAGATGGAACATTTATTTATCAATCCAAGTATCTCAAGGAACTCCTCAAAAAGTACAATCTAGAGGATTCTGCATCAGCAAGGACTCCATCAACTACAGCTGTCAAGCTTGGACCATGTAAAAACTCCATTAAGGTAGATGTCACAAGTTATAGAGGTATGATTGGCTCGTTACTCTATCTTACTGTAAGTAGACCAGATATTATGTATGCTACATGCTTATGTGCAAGGTTCCAAGCGGATCCTAGAGATATTCATCTCGTTGCTGTTAAAAGAATCTTAAGATATCTTAAGGGAACACCAAATCTAGGTATTTGGTACCCTAAAGAATCTGGTTTTAACCTTGTTGGATATACAGATTCAGATTATGCAGGAAGTGTTGTTGATAGGAAAAGCACCTCAGGGAGTTGTCAATTCCTAGGTAGCAGACTAGTCTCATGGTACAACAAGAAACAGCAAACAGTTTCCAACTCAACGGCCGAGGCTGAATGTATTGCTGCTGGAAGCTGCTGTGCTCAGATCTTATGGATTAGGAACCAGCTACGAGACTATGGCTCTGTATTGAACAAAATTCCTATTTTATGTGACCATACAAGTGCAATAGCCATCACCAACAACCCTGTGAAGCACTTGAGGACAAAGCATATTGACATCAGGTATCATTTTATTAGAGAGCACGTCATGAATGGTACTGTTGAGCTATTTTTTATTCCAACAGAAGAACAAATAGCAGATATTTTCACTAAACCACTTGATGAATCCACATTTACCTGATTAGTTGGTAAATTGGGCATGTTGAATAGTTTTAGTGATTAAATTAGTTAATATCCGAGATCTGTTCTTGAATGAATTTACAAATGAATTTTTCATAAATGAAAAATTCATTTGCAAATTTATTTTATCATTTTATCATATTTCTTGCTTATTTCTATGTAATTTCTATTATCTTATCTTATTTATTTACTCAACTTGTTAATTTTAATGTCTCAGAATATTTTATTTTCTCTAAAAATATTTTTCTATGAATTTAATTTGTTAAAATTCAAAAGAAATCTATTTTTGGACTGAAAATATTATTATCTCTGAAATATTTTAATTATTTTAATTATGTAAATATTTTCTGCAATATTCATTTCAGTTTTCTGAAATTGAAATATTTTATATATTCTGTTTTTTTTATTATGTGTTTCTAACAGTTTTTATGTTAATTATTCAGTATATTTAAATACTTAATTTATCTTATACTAGAATGACAATCGGCAAGACAATTGAAATTGTCTTGCTGAAAGTCATTTCAGTAATAATGCTTGGTTATTTTTAAAATCAGATTAATTTTATAACTGGCAAGACAATCGGTATGACTATTGATTGTCATGCCAGTAATAAAATTAATATCAGACTTTTTATGTTTTATTTTGTACTGGTATGACAATCGGTATGACTATCAGATTGTTATACCAGTTATATATTATTATTTGTTTTGTTTTGTTTGTTTTTTTTCTGTCTTTAAGCTGGTGTGACAATCGGTATGACAATCGGTATGACAATTCGATTGTCATACCAGTTATACTACTTAATCGTTTTTGTGTGTGTATTAAGTTTCATCAGTTCAGTTTTTTGTTTTTCAAAAATTCCAACAGTCTCTCTTTCTGTCTCTCTCTCTCTTCGAACAGCAAACACCATCTCAACCGCCATTGATCTCCTTTGCTCGAGTTTTTACTCAGCAATCTTACTCCTGTTATATATACTTACATATATATACATACAGGAGTGCTGCCAAAAATTTTTCAAAATTTTTTCCTTCAAATTCAGTTTGTGTTTGTTGATTTTGGGTATTTTTATTTTTTATTTTTAATTTCTGCTGTTTGTCGTTTGTTTTTTTTCAAATCTGCGTTTGTGAGTTGAGAATTTTAACGAGATTCATTTCGGTCTAAATTTTTTGATTATAATTAATTTAATTCGAATTATTAAATTAATTTAATTAATTCGAATTTTTTTAATATTATTCTTAAAATTCTGATAGTGTGTATCTTATTATTATTTTAAATGGCTCTCAATTTCCAAATTGTCGCGCATAATCAAGTTGGTTATTTTAATCCAGAAAAATGTGATGTGGAAAAATTTAAGCCATGGATTAGATTTTTAAATGACCATTCGATTGTTAGCTCTACTATTAAATCAAATGTGATTTTAAATGTCGATATGCTTAGACTGATTTGCACAACCTCTACTGTGGCCGATGATTCAAAATCTTTTTCATTCACCGTGGCAAACACACAGTATGTAGTTGATGAAACAGTCGTCAATCAAGCGTTAAATTTTCCATTGGACAATTTCTGTAATTTACCCTCTGAAAATGATATCACAAACTTTTTCCATGTTATTCACTATCAGGGGGTGATCAATTTAACCAAACTTTCAAAATCCAATTTGGTGTCTGAATGGGACATTTTCTTCGATACACTTTCTAAAGTGTTTGCCAACTGCACTAAATCCAACTTTCACAACATCACTTCCACTCTGCAGTATATTGGTCTTGCGGTTGTTTTCAATCAAAGGATCAATTTTGGCAAACTACTTTTTCCCATTCTCTTGAGACGTCTCACTACTGCTTTACGTGATTATTCTACAAATCGTAGGGTATCATGTTACTATGCTCGTTTTCTCAGCCTTATAGCAGATCATCTTCTCACACCTGAGCACAAAGCCCTTTTTGCTAACTCTGCAGTAACCGAACCCTCTCCTGTAAGCAAAAAGATTTACACCCGCCAAGACACAACCTTCAAATTCATGCAAGTTCCAGTACTTGTATCTGCTTTCATGGCCACTTATATTCCCTTACCTATTTTCAATCTTCCCGGTCATGAACAGCAACTTTAACCTCCAGTGGTTCAAGCCACCCAGGCTCCTCCAACATCAGATGCTCTTCCATTACAGGTAGTAATTCCTCACTCTCACTCCATTCCTACTTCTGTTGAAAGACCCCCAGTGGTCGATAGGACTGACCATGAAGTTGTAGAACCACAGCTTCAATCCCAGGTCATAGAGCCAAACACAGAGTCACAACCTATCTCAACCTCTCCCCCACTGTCTAAAATGTTACCCAGAAGGTTAATAGGAAGTAGTGTATTGTTAAATGTGAGTGAACCCTCAGCTCTGCCTCCTCCCAAGAAAAGAAGAACATATACTGAGGCATCTGAAAGCCCATCCTTGTCCTCCCAACAGGACATGGACTTTGAAATGGCCAATGAACAGTTACTAGAGACATTCTCTCAACAGGATGAATCTATTGAAATTCGCCATAGGGCCATGGCATCTTGTACTGAGTCAAGAACAATTCCATTACTCACAATGGAACCATACATACCCACAGATGATACTCAGGACACAGAGCAAGGAGTGCACATAGAGTCTGTTACAGTGCCTGCCATAGTTACGGTAGAAGAGCAGTCACATGCTTCTGAGGGAAAATCTGACTCTCAGCCACCCTTAATAGAGTCATTTTCTCCCCTCCCAGATCAAACACCTCTGGCTCCCTCACGGGATTCTCCACTCGCAGATTTATCTGGAGAAAGTGGAGGGCAACTCGGTCAATCTATCCCTGAAGCAATTCAGACATCTATTTCACATGTAATGATAGGTTTGACTGAGGATCGGGACTCGTGAATTCCCATTGCACCACCACTGACCTCTCTTGAAGAGGCTAGGGTGATTTTAACTGCAGGTACAAAAGAACAGCAACAGGAAGACTCCTCACGAGCAATTATATTGAGAGAAACACAAGCACGTGAGGTGAGTGAACCAAACACGAGTGAAATTCAGGTGAGAGCACACACAGACACAGATACTGAAAACCTGTTAGCTCAAATTGCTGCTCTAAAAGAAGAACTTGCTAAAAGCCAAGCTGAGGCTCAAGCATTCAAAGCACAAGTGGTTGAACGGTCTTCTTCTTCCACCTTTGTCAACAATCAGCTGGCACTCATCAGGAATGATATCTCAGATCTCAAGAACACTGTCACACCAAAGCTCAATTCCATTCAGGAAACTCCAACTTTATCAGCTGATGATATTTCTAACTTCTGCTCTCTACATACAAGAATGACTTCTCTTGAAGACCTGGTTGAAATGAATCATGCACTGGACCCCTCCAGATTTCTAAAGATAGAAACGGGCATGGAACATCTTAATGAAGGAATGAAACACTTGTATTTCATGATCAAGAATTCTCACTGCCCTAATGAAGAACAAAGAACTTACTTTGAAGGGCCGTCTGGTGGAAGCTCAGGCTCTGGAGATGATGGAGGTCATGGAGGTTTTAAAGGAAAGTCAGTAGAGGATCCCTCAACTAAGGGGGAGAAGAAAGGGAGTAGTGGAAAGGGGAAAGAAAAAGATACCTCTGCTGGAGACAAAGAAAAGGCTGATGATGTCTACTACAGTGGAGAACAGGACGACTTTGATATTTTTGACATTCCCACTGAACCAGTCTTGGAAGATAAAGATGGTTTATTTGAAGCTGAAGAGGAAAGTGATTTTGGTGAATGGGAAGAGGAAGCTGCAGTGGATCCTATCTTTGAGAAAGAGTTTCAGCAGCAGCAGTCAGAGATGAAAAGAAAAGAAGCTGAACTCAAAAAGGTCTCCCAGATCATTGACATGAGGAAAGACATACAAAGAACAGAAACTTTTCAAAAGCAACGTCTTCATGACATTAAGGCTCAAGAAAGGAGAAGAGATGTCAGACTGAAGATTGGTGAAAAATGGGATGAAGCGAGGAGAGTACTTGATATGCCTCAGCTGAGCACTAACAATGATAGGCAGTTCCTACATCTTCTTGACAAGCTGGAAATCTCAAATCCTAACAATGACATGTACATGAATGCTATCAAGACTGAAGTCTCAAGGATCACAGCTGCTTTTGACAGATCCCTAAATGAGATGAGCATTTTTGTATATTGTTAGAGTGAAGGATCTTTCAAGGTGTCACTTCATCTGTTTGAGAATCGTTCTTTGTCAGAGACTTGGGTTCTTCTCAACAAAGTAAAAAGAAGCTCAGAATTGAATGAAGTTCTTCGAGAAAGGCTTAAAGAGTTTTTGCCAGCAGGGCTAGTCCTCAAGTGGTCAACAATCCTCATCAGGTGAGATTCTTTAAGTCTGATTGTCTTCAAATCTGTCAGCTAGATGTACAATCTCTTAAAGACTACTCAGCTAAGCATCTGGTCTGGATGAAACATCATTTAAGAACTGCTGGATACTCATCCATGTTGAAGACTCAAGCTGCTGATTTGATTCAAGCTTATTGTGAAAAGAATATTAAAAGGTACAATCAGATCAAGAATAAGCTGAAGTCAGTTGGAGTTCAACCAGTCAGACCAGCAAGCTTCACTTCAGAAAAGGATCGTGTCTTTGACAAAGAGTTGCTTCAAGATTTAGAAGAAGGTGAAGTCAGAAGAGAAGACAACTGAAGTCAATTAGCTCAAAACTCAATGTAATATGATTAGAGCTTTATGAATCAAGATAGTCTAATGTAGTTATATGTTCAGGCTAGAGGAACATCTATCTTGTATTCACTTGTAAATTTCTTATGGAATCTGGAAAATGTTAAATATAATCCAGAACTTTTCTGCTATTTACTTTGCATTACTGTTTATATCTTTTTCCTATTTATTAGTTGAGTTATCCTCTAGGTATTTGTTGTTATTGTCTAACAAGCAAATAGGGGGAGATTGAAAGGCATATGTCATAGCCTATTTGTTTATTCGAGGATTTAACTCAACTCAAATAAGAATGTAATAAGTAAATAGTGGATCTATCGTCAGAGAGATCTCACAGAGTAACATCTGTCAAAGGGTTAAGAAACATTATTCATCTACATACTTGAAGACTTAATTCACTGGAAGAAGCTCAAGAAATTGATCAAGCCTCAGTGATATAAATCAAGATTGTGGATTTAATCAAATGACAGAGATCTCGTCAGGGTATCAATTAATTACAAGGATTTAGTCTGAAGAAAATCAAGAGTATCAAGGTCAAGGCTTGAAGAAACGTCACGGAAGTTAGTCACTCATGAACCAGACAGTACATCGAGTGTCAACATTGAAGTGGTGGAATTGATTCATAATTGACAGTAATTTTCAGAAGATTTTCAGAAGAATGGTTGCTGCTCAAGATTAGTATTAATTCTCTATTAATTAATTAAGTCAAATAATTTAATTAAGAAAATAAATTATATCTGCAAAGATTAATTTATTGATTAATTGAATTAATTGATTAATTAATTCAGAATTAATATTAAGGATTTTCAGAATTGTTATTAGATTAAAATCTATTCATAATTCAGTAAGACAATTTGATTTGAACTACTATGACAATCGGTATGACTAATTGATAGTCATACCGAAAGTCTTGCTAGTTCATTCTGATTGTCTTGCTAGCTATTGGGATTGTCTTGCTAGTTCAAAAGGATAGTCTCACCGAAAGTCCTACCAGTTCAAATGGATTGTCATACCAGTTCATTTGATTGTCTTGCCGAAAGTCTTGCTGATTCAACTGGATTGTTTTGTTTACTTAAACAATAAAAAAGCAGAAGATGTTCATGCAATAATTCAACAGAACACACAAGTCAAGAACACAGCAGAAACAAAAGCAAATTATTTTATTTTTCATCTGCTTTATTCAAGATCAAAATTCTAGATTGTAAAGTTAAATCCAAACCACTAGAATTATTTATCTTGTTCTTGTGTAACAATCTAGCGGATTAAAATCCCTAGAACTTAATCTCAAATCGCATTTAGCATTTGATCTTTTCATTGCAAAAATAGAAAAAGTTCCTGTCGAATTTATTCTAGATTTGTAATAATTGATTTGAGATTAATCCCTTGTAACAGATACCGTTGTTGTAACACCTTTCAAGTTTAATAAAAGTTTTATTTAACTTGAATTTTGTTTCACCTTTTTATTCCGCATTTTATTCGATTAAACGGTATTGTTTGCATTCAACCCCCCTTCTACAAACAAATTGGGGCCTAACATTATCGGTTAACTACTCATATAAATACGAGTTACTCGTGTTATTTGGTTAATTATCGAATTATTATTCGAATTATTCGATATATTTAATCTTTATTTATTAAGTAATTACTTAATTATTAACTAATAGATAAATAAATAATAATATAACTAATTAAATAATTAAATAACTAAATAACTAATTAAATAATTAAATAAATAATTAATTTTGAATTTCTAAATTAATGAAATAATTTAGAAATTAATTATAATAATTTTCAGAATTTAAAACTAATTTTTTTAATAAATTTTTAGAATTTATAAAACTGATCTTGATTTTAATAAAATATAAATAAATAATAATAATTCCAGAAACATAAAACGGAAAAAGGTTTCAGGTTTGAGGGGATCAAACCCGGTCGACTCGGGTCGCTCAAGAACACGCCGTCGCGGTCCCAGAATCCGACGACGATGACAGTTTCTGGCGAGGCAAATACACGGCTAAAACTTGTGATTTCAATCTCGTTCTTGCTTCCAACACGTTCCAAATTGCTCCTACAGCATAGCCATCCCGTCCCTTGCAACTGTCGACCTTTCCCCCACCTTCTCCGGTGAATTCCCGACCTCCTCCGGCGAAGTTCATCGGAAAAACGTTTCTTACCAAATCGTAAACCAAACTTAATGATTTATATACGGAATTAAACAATATAATCAGTATTAAGCAAGTACTGATGCATAATATAAGATACCATACTCTAACTATTAGTAGTTATTCCTTAATTATCAGAGTTTGAGAAATGTCCTGATATCATTCCCAATTTATTCACCAATCTTGTGAAAGTAGCTTCACAGAGAGCCTTGGTGAATATATCTGCTAATTGCTGATCTGTTGGAACAAAGACCAATTCCACTGTAGCTTTTTCCACATGTTCCCTTATGAAATGTTACCTAATGCTGATGTGTTTAGTCATCAAATATTGTACTGGATTTCCTGTCATTGCAATAGCACTTTGATTATCATAATATATAGGAATAACATAACAGTCTAACCCGTAATCCAGGAACTGATTCTTCATCCAAAGAATTTGAGCACAACAGCTTCATGCAACAATATATTCAGCTTCTGCAGTTGATATGGAAATAGACTTTTGTTTCTTGCTAAACCAAGAAACCAATCCGCCACCAAGAAATTGACAGCTTCTAAGATCTCCTGAGTTGTTTTTCTTGAGTTGGTCCAAAGCTTAATAACCTCTCTTTCTTTAGTTAACTCCTTTTCTAGATAAGCATGCTTTTCTAACAATTTTTATTTATCATAAACAGCATTATCTCTTTCTTTTTCAATTTCTAACATGGAAAGCAACTCAATTTCTAGGTGATCATACCTTTTCTTTAACTCAGAGTTTTCACTCTTGATTCTATTATTCTCTAAGGTTTGATCTCTATAACTAACATGCAGAGATTTAAGAAACAATCTTAATTCACGGATATCATCAGTATCAAAAGCAAGGGTGGTCTGAGGTACCTTTAATTCAGCATTGTCAGCCTCATTATCAGCATTTTCCATGAGAGCATATATGACACCATCATCTGAATCTGATAAATCATCCCAGTTTTTATTCTTTGTGATCAAGGCTTATTTTTTATCGGCTTTTATTTAATTCCAATCAGCTGCAAAGTGTCAAATTCCATCACAGTTGTAGCATCTTTCCTTCGAGTTGTCAGATTTTCCAAACTTTGATTCCTTCATATCAGTATTTCTAATGACATTCCTCTTATCAGAGTTTGAGGAACTGGAACCTTTTCTAGAAAACCTTTTCCCGTTATTGAAGTTCTTATAAACTATCTTCTTGAAGCTTTTAAGCAATAGAGCAGCCATTTGTTCCATGTCTTCATTTTTTTCATGATCACTATCAGTATCTGATTCACTATCAGTATTTGAGTCATCATCAGAGTTTGATGACATAGTATCAGACTTTCCAATCATAGCTTTTCCTTTGGAGTAACCTTTTCACCTAGCTTTTTCCTTTGGCTTCTCTTCAACTTTAAGTGCAACTAGTCTAGACTTGGATCCTTTTCTCCTGCTTCTTTGCTCTATCTCTAGTTCATGAGTTTTCAATATGCCATAGATCTCATCTAGAGTTGTTTCATCAAGTTCATAATTATCCCTTATTGATGTGACCTTATTGTCCCACTTTTCAGGGACTGCAAGTAGAAACTTCAAGTTTGAGTCCTCTAAATCATATTCCTTATCGACGAGAGATAAGTCATTTAACATCTTTTAAAATCTGTCATAGATCTCAGTTAAGGACTCGTTATATCTTGGGTCAAAGTGCTCATATTCTAGAGTAAGTAATGTTCTTTTATTCTTCTTGATAGCAGTAGTACCTTAACACTTTACTTCTAAAGCATCCTAAATTTCCTTTGTTGTTTTACATCCAATTACCCTATTGGACATAACACTATCAAGACTGCTATGCAAGATATGTCTGACTTTTGCATCCTTTATAATAGATGAAAGATCTTCAGGAGTATAGTCTTTCTTGTCTTTATCAACCATCTTTTCTGCTTCTCCTACACCAGCATAGCTACCTTCAGTGGTTTATGAGGACCATCATAAATCCTGCTCAGGTATTTAGGATCTGTTGCTTCCAAGTACATGGCCATCCTAACTTTCCAGATTGGATATTCATATATCTTCAGGATTGGAACCTTGATCGCTTCATACCTACTCATATTACTGCTAATCTGTGAAGTGGCTGGGGGTGCTGGTGGATTATGTGGTGCTTCTTTGTCTGCCATTAAAGATTGATTTTTCAGATCTTAAACTGTCTGTATGTCAACAACAAGCTTTGATACCAATTGTTAGGTCTATAATCAACTATAGAGGGGGGGGGTGATGTGGCGCCCTCCAAACTTGGGTCAGAAGTTTGGGGTCCACACAGACACACCTTATTTATAACATGCTTATAACAATGATAAAGATAATAATATGCAGTGACCCTACTTACCAACTACCACGGACCGCAACAGGTTAAAGTATGCACACAAGCCAAACACACTTACTTATATTACAAACCGTTCAAATCCAAACTATCCAAACTTAGAACTGAGTATTAAACATTATTACAAACTTAAATTACTCCCAGAAGAAGCCTACTAGCTCAACTCGATCAACCTGAACCCCTAGCTCTCGCGCTGGACTGGGGATCCTCGGTACCAACCGGTTCCTTCTTAACAGGAAAAGAACATAAACAACATCGCACAAATGAGCTAACTAGCTCAGCAAGTCACAATAACAAAACTAAGAATAATGATCATCAGGTAAATATGGTTACGATAACAAGTGAACAATGGATTATGATTTAGAATTGGATATTATATTTTCATTTAAAAAAAAACAAGGTTAGGCTACTGATCAGTCACGCACTATGTAATAACCTCAAATTTTGGAATTTTTGAAACCCTTATGAATAGTAATTTTGTTGAATAAGAAGACTTTTCATGCCACACTATGTAGGGGTTCTTCTATTGTTATTCTGAGATCTTATTAGTACTTTATATGGGATATAAGTGTATGTAAAGATCGTCAGAATCCAAATTCGAACACTTTGATTTTTTCCCGAAAATCCACCAGATATCGAAAGAATTGAATATAAGGTAACAGGATAAAAAGGATTTAAATTCAAGGATTGTAAGAGAGGATCATAAAAGGAATATAATGTATTGAGAAAGGTTAAGGGAACCCAAGTAATAAGATCCCGGGTATGATCCCTCAAACGATAAATGAAAACGAAAGTTAAGCGAACCGTATAACAGATCAGCGGTCATTAGGCAAGCAATTAAGAGTTAATCAAGGAGGTTAGGGATGATGATGTCATCAAACCAACAAGAAGAGGACAAGTGTGGAGGGTGACATCACATGATGACCAAAGCATGACATAAGGGAAAGAAGTGTGGTTGATTTATAACCACACAATTTTTTTTCATGGTTAAAAATGATTAAAACAAAACAAAAGTCAACCAACCAAGGCAAATCAAAACAAATCACAAAAAACACAAAAGCTCTTCCCTTTTCTTCATCAAGCTCTCGGCCAAAATAAACACAGCAACTTCAAACTGCTATATCTCCTTCAATACTCACTCAAATGTTGTGTTCTATAGCTCGTTTGAACGGTATTGAGATGACCTACAACTCTTGTTCACAAGTCTCGTCTAAATAAGCATGGTAAGACCTTCATTTTTACAGTTCTTTCAATCGAACTTTTAGAAACTTTAAAGCCTAACTTTGTGTTCTTGATTTCTTTGGAAAGATCAAGCTTGTAGGAGGCTCCATAAGGCTTCCTAGTAACTTTTCACCCTCCAAGAAAGGTATAAATCTTCACACCCTTTAGTAATAAGTTTGAATGTTGAAGTTTGGAAATGGTTTGGATGGATGAGTAGTAATTTGAATGATAAGCATGATTCGAGCTTAATTGTTAAGCAGTTTAGTTGAATTTGGAGATGTTATAATATATGATTGGATTGAGATCCTTGAGCTTATTATGACTGAAATCAGTAGCATTGATGTGTATCTTGAGTTGTTGTTGATTGGTAGTTGGATTGATATGATTTGGAATGGTAAAAATTTTGGAAATCGCGTAAACATAGCCGTCGTAATGTCCGATATACTTTAGACTGTTTTTGCTCTTAACATCAGGACCCGAGAACTCCCTTTTAGCTTTTGACCATTGCCATGATTAGATATTTCATGTTACGAGCTTCGTTTTGATATGTAGTTCGTTTGATTCCGATGTACGGTTTTAGAGAAACGACCGTTTTAAGTAACGGCGTTTCGCGAACGAACCATCACCCCTCGCCTTACTTTGAAACCTTGGTTAAGGACTTTAAATGACTAATTGGGATATGAAATAATTATGTTAAGTGGATTAGGCAGTTGGTAAGGTACTCGCGAAAGAATCGCCTTAAAACTCTTAATGGTTAATTTATTTAAAAATGGTGGAGCCGAGGGTACTCGAACGACTTAGGTGATTCGTTAAGCGTATGAGTGACCATAAGCGAATGTTAGGGTTCAATTGGTTAAAGTCTAGTTTCTTAAGCGACTGGGGTTTAATTCCAACTTATGTTGTTGTTCATAGGTTATCGGACCCACTCTAAGCTTAAGTCTATCCGGGAGCACTCAGGCAAGTTTTCTACCCGTTATACTGTTGTTGTGATGTATATGTGTATATGCATTATCTTGTGATAGATGCATGATTGTTATTAGCAAATTCTTGTGATATATTGGATCATGTGATATGGTATATGCATGTCTGTTTCGTAATCTTGATATATATCTGTTGGTTCAAATGCTTATTAGTTGCATAATACCTATGCTAGAGCTAAGCCGTAGTTGCGTATACCCTTAGTATAGGGGACCCAAAGGTGAACATTTTCTAAAACCGGGAGTCGATGTTCCCGAGTATAATATATATATATATATATATTGATATAGTTTTCAAAACTATTAAACGAATAAGGTTTATTCGATAACTTTATTTTATTTATTTAATGAATATTATTTTGAAAATTAATTCGAGGGCTTATGACTCCCTTTATTTTATTTAATGAATATTATTTGAATATTCATTCGAGGACTTATGACTCTGTTTATTCTATTTAATGATTATTAATTGGATATTCATTTGAGGATGTATGACTCCGTTTATTTTATTTAATGAATATTATTTATAATATTCATTCGAGGTATTATGACTCCGTTTATTATTTAATAATATTCTTTATTTTATTAAAGAATAATGTTTCGATAATCAAACTTATTTTCAATTATTCAAATAAAGATTATACTTTCGTATAAGTATATCTTTGGTTATTTAATATCCATTTCAAGAATGAGTTTTAAAACTTCTACTTCAATTATTTTTATAAAGATTATTCTTTATGGGAATATTATTTAAATAATAATATTCAGATATTTTCTAAATATATTGGGACTGATTTATTTTAATAAATCAGCAGTACTCCAAACATTCTTAAAAATGTTTTCGAGTCTTCAAAATGATTTTTAAAGTTAGAGTCGACCCCAAAACTCATTTTTATATTTAAGATCTTCCTTTCAAAGGGGATTTAAATACTCGCTCAAAACCTGGGGGATCCGGCTCTGTGGTGTATTTTACATTCGCAACGTGGTTGCTGTTTTGAGAAAACAATTTGATTACTTGCCCAACGTCCGGGAAGTAAGTCCATCTAATTGAGTCGGCATAAGCGACAGGCCGGGGTACGGTCTATCAAAGTGTAAGTGGCTGGGTGGCAGTCCATCAACGCGTAAGAGGCCGGGTGGCGGTTCAGCACAAGGTCCTTATGTGGCCAGGGTGATGACCGGTGGGGGATTCATCCATCTACTAGTAGAAAAGGTTACTTATTGGTATCTTTGCCTGATCAGCAAGATATTAGGTTTATGCCAAGGTTTTCTCCTTTCCAAAATTCATTGGATAGTGCAACTTTGTTTATAATTTTCATAACAGAGGTTTTCAAGGAGTGTATGAAATGTATATATATATAGGTGTATATATATATCAGGACTTAATGAAGTATCTTGTAACTTCATTATTTATAATGATATTTCAAGGATTGAATCTATTCAAGTCTTATCTTGTAGTCTCATCTGGGTGATGAACTTTCGAAACTGATTATAACTTGAATGGTGGTAGTTCAAGTAGTATTCGGATATAAGTATATTGGACTATCTTGTAACTTCATCTTTTAAACTTATATCTAGTAAATGATTATCTTATGCATGACAAAGATTTTCAGAAAAATATTGAGACAAGGTTAGATATATCAGATCACCTTGCAACGATATTTTTATACAGTTATAAACTGGAACTCTGTGTATATTATGCATGGAAGAGGACTTCCAAGATTTTGAAAAGTATATATACATATATACTGAATATTTTGCGACTTGGTCACGTTAAGATATCAACTTGGTTCATTTCTTTTTGACCAATACTTTCATGAGTACTATGAGAATGCTCATATATTGTAAATCATTATACATATTATTTTGGTGGGCTTGTTGCTCACCCTTGCGTTCTTCTTTCATCACACAACATCAGATAGACAAGATGAACAGGACCAAGCTCCCAATTCGCGAGCGGATAGGAAATGTTCCGCAGTTTCCTATAGGCGTTGATGTCGCTGTAGCTGAGGTAGGAACTACCAATAGGCTAGGCTTTCAACTTTTGATGTACCAGATTATGTATATTTATGAATTGTAATAATGGCAAAGAAATGTAAATTTATTCAGAAACCTTTTTAAGGTGTATTGGCATATAATTGTGGAATAAAACGACTTGTGATTATTTTTGGATATTCATCTCTGAGACTATAACTTGTGGTGTGTGTGTTTATTGTGGGGTCACAGTACAGAGTAGTTGATTATTTATTAAGATTGGGTGTTATTAAGGGAAATGGAACTCGTGACAACCCGGATCCCCGACCCCGGATTTGGGGGTGTTACACACTAACCCCGAGCAAAGCACACAACACTGCTCTAACTACTGGATCCAAGGCACACATTGGCCTAACTTGACCATTATATGGTCTGACCACGAATCTGGTCCACAATTTATAAAAACAATCCAATTCTACCATAATAACAGCATAAGCAGTAATAAATAATAAACAGGATCATTAATAACATTGGACGTTCAATAATCAAAATGGTTTCAATCTGCATAAAGATCAATATGGCATTTTCAAAGCTTGGCTGTTAGGTAGTGAAAGAATTGGATAACAAAAGAATCAGTGTTTCAGGGTTTCAAGGATTTGGTCTTTCAAAGTATAAGATACAATGGTTTTAGTGTGTAAGCAATCTGGTTCAGTGTTTGATAATTAGTTTGTCTGTATTTGTGGAGTAGTATCGTACATTTGAGGTTCGTATTTGGGTATACGATAATCAATGGTTTAGAAAGAATCAGGTTTACAGCTCAAGATCAATAACTGGAATCAAGGTTTAGGGTTCAGTGCTTCAAAGCTCTTGCAATATAAAACAGGACTATCAATCACTATAATATCTCGAGAAAGTTCAGAACACTTGCCTGGTACTAGCTTATTATACTGCACTCACTTTCAGTCACGACTGTCTTACTCCTCGACTACCTGTTTCCCTTTCCTACGCCTTGCCTCTTCTGCTCACATATCATAAGCATCTATCAATATTCAACTCATACGATTCTATTCAATACATACTTCTATCTACCCTTCGTTTCACCCAAATCCGATTAACGGATTGAAAGTTACGCAATAAACAAATAAACATCCAATATACAGACTGACAGTTAACCAACAAGTCACATATAACACATAACACGTCACATAATCAGTGATATATCATTTATAAAGAAGTCTCGGGTCATAAATAGGCTTTCGGATATTTAAAATGATTTTTTAAAACATTTTTCGGAATTAAAACGGGTCGTTGGATCAATTTCAGAGTAATAAATAGGGTTCAGTTGGCCCATTTTGGCTTTAAAACAATTTTATAATAATTATCGAGCCTTGAAAATAATTTAAAATAATATTTTAAAGTTCGAAACTATTTTTCGGAATTTTTAAATCATTTTTAAATAATAAAATCTAATTAAATAATTAATTAAAATCAATTAATAATTAATTAAATCAATTAATCAATTAATTTTCGAATTAATTGACCAGTTAATCAATTAAAAATTAACTGAAATTAATTAACTAATTAATTCAGATTTATTTTTGAATTAAAAATAATTTTTGGAATTAAAATAATAATTTTTGGAATTTTCAGAAATTAAAAACGAGTTTTTATAATTAAAATAAATAGAAAATATGATTTTTAAATAATTTATAAATAGGAATCCAAAATATGCTAACTCTGGAAATCTGGGGGACTAAACTGTTTCTTCCCCAAAAGTCTAGGGGCCTGTTTTTAATTTTGCAAACCCCCGCCGTCGACTCGCCGGAGTGTGGCCGGAGAACACGATTCCGGTCATCTCAGGCCACCAAACTGTCCAGAATAAATCTACACATTACCAGGAACTTATTTATGCAATCAAAACACATCAATCATCCCTGTCCTGGCCGAAAATTGGCCAAGAACATCGCTGGTTTTCGGCGAACTTCGCAAATTTTCAAAACACAACTCCCTTCGATTCAGACATCCTCTGTTAACGAGCTATATACCAATAGCTTGCAATTTTCATAAGGAACATAACCCACTATAAATCAACAGCTAATAACCCTTAAATCGAAAAGCCCCAAATTTCAATTGAAAACATTCATACGGGTTATAAACCTTAATTTTAAAATTCGAGAATTAAACCCACTTTTGAGCATGTTATTGAACTCCAAATCAGACGTATGACATATAAAAATCATCAGGAAAACAAGCTCTACAACATGCAATCATCAAATCATACAAACAATCATCCGAACAGAAATTTATATTTTTAATAAAAATAATTCGAAAATAAAAAAAAATAAAGAAAAATAACTATAGTTTCTGTAGTAAAACGAAGCTCAGAATCTGATAGTACTCCTCAAATCCTTCGTTTTGGTTATTCAAGCTTTGAAAACAGAGATCAATAACACCTTCGTTTTGCTGTTTGATTCTCAGAAAGGTTTATGAATTTAGGGTTTTTCTCTGGAAAATTATATATTAGCTGACTGCAAATGATTTTGATACGAAATAAAATACGGTAAAAGGCTATTTATAATTACGGAAAATTAGTATCCCGTTGGATCATTCCGGATATAAAACGGTACGTTTATTTATAAGAACTGATCCAAACTGTATCGGTTTTCGGGACAATTATCCAAATCAGTTTAATTTGTACTGCGGTCTTGGTCTTAGCGCCTGGTTACACGTACTACGAGGTGATAATTGGGATAGTTTAATAAAAAGCTCCCGTTTATCGAAAATACGAGTTTTATTGATTTACCGAAACGAAATTGTATCGAAAATGTTGCATCGGGACCCGCGCAGGACAAACCGTACGCCGGATCGAAAAAGTCGAAACATGGAATATGCTCGGAATATTACAATTAGGTTAGGAAGGAGTTCTCGGAAGAGTTTCGGGTTCATAAAACGTAACAACGGATGACGTCGGTTGGTTCCCGTTTTTATAAAATAGATTTTAAATACCCGGAAAAATATTTTATAAATTTTATATGATTCTTATAAATTCATAAATCAACATAAAAATAATTAGGAAGATATGATTATTATCTATATTTTATTTTGGACATATAAAAATTAAAATACTCAATTAATAATATTTTTAAACATCCAAACACATTTAACACTTCACAAATAATTTACAGAATAGATACTGAACACATATATTAATTATTTATTAGCAAAAATAATTACACGATATATCCCGGATATTACATCCTTCCCCCCTTAAAAGGATTATGTCCTAAAAATCTCCTAAGAAAAGAAATGAGGGTACTTTTCTCTTATATCACTTTCTAACTCCCAGGTTGACTCTTCAACCTTTGGGTTTCTCCATAACACGCTTACTAGCTTTACCACTTTATTCCTCAATACCTTCTCTCTTTCCTCTAGAATCTCTATCGGACTCTCTTTATATGACAAATCTGCCTGAAGCTCTATTGGCTCATATTCTATTACATGCCTGGAGTCTGGATTATACTTCTTAAGCATCGATACGTGAAAAACATTGTGAATGTGCTCCATGTGCGGAGGTAACGCCAATTCGTAAGCTACTTTGCCAACGCGCTTTAGAATCTCAAAAGGTCCGACATATCTTGGGCTCAGCTTTCCTTTCTTTCCAAACCTCGTTAGTCCCTTCCACGGTGATACTTTCAGTAATACCAAGCTTCCTTCTTTGAATTCCATGTCTTTCCTTGACTGGTCTGCATATTTCCTTTGACGGTCCTGTGCGGCTATCAATCTCTTTTGGATAATTTCAACCACTTCTTTTGTCTGCTGTACTAGTTCAGGTCCAAGTATTTTGCGTTCTCCTACTTCGTCCCAATGCACTGGAGATCTGCATTTGCGTCCATAAAGGGCTTCATAGGGTGGCATCACAATACTGGCATGATAACTGTTATTAATTAGCAAATTCTATCAGAGGTAAATGCTCGTCCCAACTTCCTTTAAAATCAATAGCACAAACACGTAACATGTCCTCGATTGTCTAGATCGTTCTTTCACTTTGGTCGTCCGTCTGTGGGTGGTAAGCCGTACTCATATTCAGTCTTGTTCCCAAACATTCTTGAAAACTTTTCCAAAATCTTGAATTAAATCTTGGATCTCAATCAGATACGATAGACACCGGGACTCCGTGACGAACTAAAATTTCCTTCACGTACATATGGACCAACTTGTCGAGTGAAAATCTTTCATTTATAGGCAGAAAATGAGCTGACTTGGTAAGTCTATCCACTATAACCCAAATGGCATCATGATTAGCCCTTGTCCTTGGTAATCCAACTATAAAATCCATGGCAATATGTTCCCACTTCCACTCTGGAATCTCCAATGGCTGTAGCAATCCACTTGGTCTTTGATGTTCGGCTTTAACCCTCTGACATGTATAACATCTGCTAACCCATTCCATAATTTCCCTCTTCATATCTGGCCACCAATAATTTTCCCTTAAATCTCTGTACATTTTGGTACTCCCTGGATGGATTGAATATCTTGAATTATGTGCTTCCTGTAAAATTTCATTCTTCAGCTCCGTCACCGGTGGAATCCAAATTCTTGAAGAAAACCTAAGAATACCTTGGTCATCCTTCTGCGTGCACAATTCCTCACCTACCAAACGATTTATATCTTGATCCATTACATCTTTCTGACACTTCTTTATTTTCCCTAGCAACTCCGGCTGAAAAGTCATACTGTACACTTTTGCTTCATTAAGCCTGCAAACTTTAATCTCCAATTCCAGTTTCTGAAATTCCTTATATATCTCTTCAAGTACTGATAACACATTTAACTTTTCCTTCCGACTCAACACGTCTGCTACAACGTTCGCTTTATCGGGATGATAATTAATCGAGCAGTCATAATCCTTGATTAATTCTAACCATCTCCTTTTCCTCATATTAAGCTCCTTCTATGTGAATATGTACTTTAAGCTTTTGTGATCCGTGTAAATCTCGCACTTTTCTCCATACAGATAATGTCTCCAAATTTTCAAAGTAAAAACTATGGCTGCTAGCTCCAAATCATGAGTAGGATATTTCTGTTCGTGTAATTTCAATTGCCTTGACGCATACACAATCACCTTCTCGTGCTGCATTAGAATGCATCCTAGTCCTTTATGAGAAGCATCGCTATAAATTACAAAATTCCCTTGATCATCTGGAAGTGACAAAACAGGTGTTGTGATTAATCGTTGCTTCAAATTCTGAAAACTTTCTTCGCACTTGTCGTTCCATATAAACTTTTCATTCTTCCGTGTAAGCTTTGTCAATGGTATTGCAATCCTTGAAAAATTTTGAACGAATCGACGATAATATCCTGCTAATCCCAAGAAACTTCTTACCTCGATGGGTGTTCTCAGTCTTTCCCAATTTGTAATTGCCTCGATCTTTGCTGGGTCCACTTTGATCCCTTCATTACTGACTATGTGTCCTAAGAACTGAACTTCCTGTAGCCAAAACTCACACTTCGAGAATTTGGCATATAACTTCTTTTTCCTTAAAATCTCCAAAGCTGTTCTCAGATGTTCCGCATGATCCCCTTCCGCCTTTGAATAAATCAAAATATCGTCTATAAACACAATAACGAACTTGTCCAAGTATTCCTTGAAAATTCTATTCATCAGGTCCATAACCGCTGCCGGGGCGTTGGTTAATCCAAAAGACATCACTAAAGATTCGTAATGTCCATACCTTGTTCTGAAAGCTGTCTTCGGTATATCTTCTGGCTTAATCTTCAGTTGATGATATCCCGATCTTAAATCAATCTTGGAGAAGTACTTGGGTCCCTTTAATTGGTCAAATAGATCGTCAATTCTGGGTAACGGATACTTGTTCTTGATTGTAAGCTTGTTGAGCTCCCTATAGTCGATGCACAGTCTCATGCTTCCATCTTTCTTCTTAACAAATAATACTGGGGCTACCCACGGGGATACACTGGGTCTGATTACTCCCTTATCTAACAATTCTTGCAATTGCTTCGCTAGCTCCTTCATTTCAACGGGCGCCATTCTATACGGGGCCTTGGATACCGGTTCTGTTCCAGGTGCTAAGTCGATTGCAAACCCAATTTCTCTATCTGGAGGAAGTCCTGGTAACTCATCAGGAAACACATCTGGAAATTCATTCACTACTGGAATATTTTCAAGTTTCGCTGGCTCCTGACTCCTATCAATCACATATGCCACGAAATGCTCGCATCCTTGTCGTAGTAACTTCTTGGCTTGAATCATCGTTAAGAACTTCTTTACTTATTTCTGGCCCTTGAACGTTACTATTCTTTCGTCTGGAGTCTTCACCATTACCTTCTTATTTCGACAATCTATCTGGGCATCGTGCTTAGATAACCAATCCATTCCTAAGATAACGTCAAATTCTCCTAACTTAAATGGTATCAAATTTACACAAAACTTACTACCAGAAATCTCAATCTCACAATTCCCACAAACTTGATTAACAGATACTCGTTCTTGATTTGCTAATTCCACAGTCATTATTTCATTTAAACATTCAACTGGGCAATTTAGCTTACTAACAAAATCTTGTGAAATAAACGATCGAGTTGCTCCCGCATCTGTTAACACTTTGGCACATAAAGAATACACATTAAGCGTACCTACCACGACATCAGTATCCTGGATAGCATCCTTTACAGACATATCAAAAACTCTAGCCCTTGGAGTCTCATTTACTGCTGGGGTAGATCCCATAATCCTCAATGCATTACTGACTGGGGTTGGTGTCTTGCAATCCCTGGCCATATGTCCTGGCTTTCCACATTTAAAGCATGTAAATCCAATGGCTGGAACCTTCACTGCTGGATTCCGGATAGGCTGATCTTTATTTGCTGGCTGATTTCAGCACTCCCTTAAATAGTGCCCTTTCTGATTGCACTTGAAACAAACTACATTCAACTTATTACAAACTCCTCCATGCTTCTTCCCACATACCTGACAATCTGGAAAAGTTAATCTCAACTGATTTGGCTGATTCGCATTAACTGGACGGTTGCCCTGGCCTCCATCGCTTGCATTTTGCCTCCTAAAATTAAAATTCCTCCTTGATTGAAACTTTCCCTTCTTAAAATTTGGAAACTTCCCTGGTTGTGACTGACCTTCATTCCCTTCAAATTTCCTTTTCTTGCTTTCTTTCTCCTTCTGTGACATCTCACTCTCTGTCTCTGCGATCATAGCCTTCTGTACAACTCCTGCATAGGTATCCAATTCAAAAATGGCTACTTTCCCTCTGATCCATGGCTTCAAACCTTGCTGGAATCTTTTAGCCTTCTTCCTATCAGTATCCACATACGACGGCACATACCTTGACAATTCCTCAAACTTGCTCTCATAATCTGTCACCGACATGTTTCCTTGCTTTAGTTCTAAAAACTTCAACTCCATCTGATCCTGGACAAACTGAGGAAAATACTTTTCTAAAAACAATTCCTTAAACCTCTCCCAAATAATAACATCTGTACCTTCCAATGTCTTCACCATCTCCCACCAATAGGTGGCCTCATTCTTCAAATAGTAACTTGCAAACTCAACCTTCTGTTCGTCCTTTACTTTTACTAAGGCAAATACCTTCTCTATCTCCTTTAACCAAACATTTGCTTCAATCGGTTCTAAGGAACCCTTGAATTCTGGTGGGTTTACTGCCTGAAAAGTTTTGAAAGTTACTTGGGAAGTGGTCTTTCTTTGTTGTTGTTGTGCAAGGTGAACTGTTTGTTGGGCCAAGATTTGAAGAATCTGGGCTATTGTTGGGTCTATAGGTCCGGGGTTCACATTCTAGTTTGTATCATCTTGGTTGTTATTGTTGTTCTTGGTTTCTTCATTCTGGGTGTTGGTGCAGGTATTTCTTCTGGGAGGCATTTTCTGTAAAGAATCAAACAACTTATTTAGCTTTTAAACCAAATTCTTTGCAGAAAAGAAAAATTTTGTAAAACAGAAATATCTCTTTTTGAAAACAGTTGTAAGTAAGTAAATTGCATGCTTCTTTACAGAATATAAACAGTTATGAAAAACAGGGTACATGGTATCACAGGGGTATAACTGGTGCAATAAATAAGGTAAAGTAAAACAGGTGCAGTAAAATAAATGATAATACTGGAAAGGAAAAAGGTACTGATATATATAGATCAAAAGTTTTAGGTAGTACAAGCGTAAAGACGCTTCGGAAGTAAAAGCAAAGGGTACAACAACCTACTCACTAGTCAGCATAGCTAGTCTATAAATACAACTCAAAAGTCTACTGAAATATACTACACACTACTATACATACTACACAACCATAACAACACTGCTCAGCATCTCTATCTCTGGATCTCTGACTCAACTCCAAGGAAACTCTGGTGCTGCCAGCTTCTCAAAGTCCTCCATCACCTCAGTAGCCCATCCCATCAGTGCATCAGGGCCTCTGCCAGGTAGTGTAGCTCTATGTAGCCTCGCCTCAAGAACCCTTCGTGTTACATGAATCTCCTCTCGAAGCTCCCTCACACCACGATCAACATCAGTATTCCTAATGATATGTTGTAGCTCTCTGATCTGGGCCAACAAGGAATCACGCTCCAATAGAAGAGCCTCATACCGGTAGTAAGGAACTGGGGGCAATGTAGACTGGAATGGGGCACTCGCAACTGAATGCCCAGTGGAATCTGAATCAGCTGGTGGGGGTCCTCTGATAGGTGGTCTCATGCCTGGAGGTGGAATAGCCTGCAATGGTATGGGTTGCAACACTGGTGGAGGTAGTATAGCCAACACTGGTGGAACAACAGGACGTGGATCCGAAGACGGTACTCCAACTGAAGGCTTTGAGTGATCAACTGATACGGGGATGAAAGAGTCGGCCATCGCTGCTATCTGAAATCATATCACAATATAAGAATCTCGAACCACGACGCGAATCATACTAATACCTGTTATACCATAGCACTCAACCTCTCGACATTCTATCTTTCTATTCCTTACTTCTAATCCTAACCATCTACCCATTCCCGTTAATCCTAGGCTTGTGTCAGTGACTTATAACCTGTAGCTCTGATACCAAACCTGTGGCGCCCTCCAAACCCGGGTCAGAAGTTTAGGGTCCACACACACACCTTATTTATAACCTGCTTAAAATAATGATAAAGATAATAATATGCAGTGACCCTACTTACCAACTACCACGGACCGCAACAGGTTAAAGTATGCACACAAGCCAAACACACTTACTTATATTACAAACCGTTCAAATCCCAACTATTAAAACTCAGAACTGAGTATTAAACATTATTACAAACTTTTTCAAACTTAAATTACTCCCAAAAGAAGCCTACTAGCTCAACTCGATCAACCTGAACCCCTAGCTCTCGCGCTGGACTGGGGATCCTCAGTACCAACCGGTTCCTTCTTAACTGGAAAAGAACATAAACAATATCGCACAAATGAGCTAACTAGCTTAGCAAGTCACAATGACAAAACTGAGAATAATGATCATCAGGTAAATATGGTTACGATAACAAGTGAACAATGGATTATGATTTAGAATTGGATATTATATTTTCATTTTAAAAAAACCAAGGTTAGGCTGATGATCAGTCACGCACTAACCCCGAGCAAAGCACACAACACTGCTCTAACTACTGGATCCAAGGCACAATCCAATTATACCATAATAACAGAATAAGTAGTAATAAACAATAAACAGGATCATTAATAACATTGGACGTTCAATAATGAAAATGGTTTCAATCTGCATAAAGATCAATATGGCATTTTCAAAGCTTGGCTGTTAGGTAGTGAGAGAATTGGATAACAAAAGAATCAGTGTTTCAGGGTTTCAAGGATTTGGTCTTTCAAATCATAAGATATAATGGTTTGAGTGTGTAAGCAATCTGGTTCAGTGTTTGATAATTAGTTTGTATGTATTTGTGGAGTAGTACCGTACATTTGAGGTTCGTATTTGGGTATACAACAATCAATGGTTTAGAAAGAATCAGGTTTACAGCTCAAGATCAATAACTGGAATCAGGGTTTAGGGTTCAGTGCTTCAAAGCACTTGCAATATAAAACAGGACTATCAATCACTATAATATCTCGAGAAAGTTCAGAACACTTGCCTGGTACTAGCTTATTATACTACACTCGCTTTCAGTCACGACTGTCTTACTCCTCGACTACCTGTTTCCCTTTCCTAAGCCTTGCCTCTTCTGCTCACATATCATAAGCATCTATCAATATTCAACTCATACAATTCTATTCAACACATACTTCTATCTACCCTTCGTTTCACCCAAATCCGATTAACGGATTGAAAGTTACGCAATAAACAAATAAACATCCAATATAAACATTGACAGTTAACCAACAAGTCACATACACATAACACGCCACATAATCAATGATATATCATTTATAAAGAAGTCTCGGGTCATAAATAGGCTTTCGGATATTTAAAATGATTTTTAAAACATTTTTCGGAATTAAAACGGGTCGTTGGATCAATTTCGTAGTAATAAAAAGGGTTCAGTTGGCCCAGTTTGGATTTAAAACAATTTTATAATAATTATCGAGCCTTGAAAATAATTTAAAATAATATTTTAAAGCTCGAAACTATTTTTCAGAATTTTTAAATCATTTTTAAATAATTAAATCTAATTAAATAATTAATTAAAATCAATTAATAATTAATTAAATCAATTAATCAATTAATTTTTGAATTAATTGACCAATTAATCAATTAAAAATTAACTAACATTAATTAACTAATTAATTCAGATTTATTTTTGAATTAAAAATAATTTGTGGAATTAAAATAATAATTTTTGGAATTTTCAGAAATTAAAACGAATTTTTATAATTAAAATAAATAGGAAATATGATTTTTAAATAATTTATAAATAGGAATCCAAAATATGCAAACTCTGGAAACCTGGGGGACTAAACTGTTTCTTCCCCAAAAGTCTAGTGGCCTGTTTGCAATTTTGCAAACCCCCGTCGTTGACTCGCCGGAGTGTGGCCGGAGAACACAATTCTGGCCACCTCAGGCTACCAAACTGTCCAGAATTAATCTATACATTACCAGGAACTTATTTATACAATCAAAACACATCAATCATCCCTGTCCTGACCGGAAATTGGCCAAGAACATCGCCGGTTTCTGGCGAACTTCGCAAATTTTCAAAACACAACTCCCTTCGATTCAGACATCCTCTGTTAACGAGCTATATACCAATCGATTGCAAATTTCATAAGGAACATAACCCACTATAAATCAATAGCTAATAACCCCTAAATCGAAAAGCCCCAAATTTCAATTAAAAACATTCATACGGGTTATAAACCCTAATTTTAAAATTCGAGAATTAAACTCACTTTTGAGCATGTTATCGAACTCCAAATCAGACGTATGACATATAAAAATCATCAGGATAACAAGCTCTACAACATGCAATCATCAAATCATACAAACAATCATCCGAACAGAAATTCATATTTTTAATAAAATTAATTCGAAGATAAATAAAAATATAGAAAAATAACCTTAGTTTCTACAGTAAAACGAAGTTCAGAATCTGATAGTACTCCTCAAATCCTTCGTTTTGGTTATTCAAGCTTTGAAAACAGAGATCAATAACACCTTCGTTTTGCTGTTTGATTCTCAGAAAGGTTTATGAATTTAAGGTTTTTCTCTGTAAAATTATATATTAGCTGACTGCAAATGATTTTGATACGAAATAAAATACGGTAAAAGGCTATTTATAATTACGGAAAATTAGAGTCCCGTTGGATCATTCCGGATATAAAACGGTACGTTTATTTATAAGAACTGATCCAAACGGTATCGGTTTTCGGGACAATTATCCAAATCAGTACAATTTGTACTGCGGTCTTGGTCTCAGCGCCTGGTTACACGTACTACGAGGTGATAATTGGGATAGTTTAATAAAAAACTCCCGTTTATCGAAAATACGAGTTTTATTGATTTACCGAAACGAATATTGTATCGAAAATGTTGCGTCGGGACCCGCGCAGGACAAACCGTACGCCGGATCGAAAAAGTTGAAACATGGAATATGCTCGGAATATTACAATTAGGTTAGAAAGGAGTTCTCGGAAGAGTTTCGGGTTCCAAAAACGTAACAACGGATGACGTCGGTTGGTTCCCGTTTTTATAAAATAGATTTTAAATACCCCAAAAAAGATTTTATAAATTTCATATGATTCTTTTAAATTCATAAATCAACATAAAAGAAATTAGTAAGATATGACAATTATCTATATTTTATTTTGGACATATAAAAATTAAAATACTCAATTAATAATATTTTTAAACATCCAAACACATTTAACACTTAACAAATAATTCACAGAATAGATACTGAACACATATATTAATTATTTATTAGCAAAAATAATTATACGATATATCCCGGATATTACAGGTGAAAAATAGTTTATACAAACAATTCGATAAAGCTTTAACAGAATCAACAGTTTTTATATTAACAGATAAAAACTGATTACAAAAGTACTCTCTCAAAGGATGAACAATTATCCTTGAGAGCTGCTAGGTTATGCGAATAATTTATCAATGTACGCAACACATAAAGTGTAAACCTAATATGTGCTTATATAGTGCACAGTTACATAATCAATAAGGAATCCTATTCTATTACAATAAGGAAACTTAATACATATCCATGTATGATTGCTTCTGAAATAAAGTCCTTCACCGCCTTGAATTTCTTCTTTCCTTTTCCTTCTTGAATATCTACTGATGTGACTAAATACTGATGACATCAAATGCTTATCATCAAGTACTGATGGATAAGTACTGATGACGTCACCTTCAGTAAATACTGATATTAAGTCATGATAGTTTATCTCCTGATATCATCAATTATATCTAACAATAACTATAATATATAAACAACTTTACACAACATAACTTACACTAGTCCGCAAAATCTGGACCAACCATCTTCCAATATCTTCTTCTTTTCTTTCTCGAATTACGCGGCTAAATAGCGCAAGCTAATCCTCACTGGAAGGTTAAGTTAAAAAATAGGCAAGTATAAGCGAATGAAATGCCCAGCAAGCAGTACAATATGTATGCTCGAAATGATAAAGCCAGATTATGCTGATAACTAAAGAACAGGAGACAAACAATAATATTTGAACAATAATAAAAGCTAAATAAATTATAAACAGTAAGCCATAATTTTTAGATTGGAATCTTTCACCGACAGACGTACTATCACATGTTGATCAGCCCGTGTGATAGAACTAGATCATGATTCGTAGACACATGTCCCACAACACGAGTACTCAAATAAAAAACAATATATCTTCTTGTAGCAAAAGTTGTATTATAAATATTTTATATAATACATGGCCCTCCGCTGGACCGTCCGTCCCGGTCACTTACGCATTCATCAATCAAAATATTTTTCATAAAGAAATCGAATCAATCGATATACTCAAGTAACTCCCTCCCCATTTCACAGGGTCCGGAGTAACCGCATCAACTGATGGCGAGATAACTATAGTGAAAAGTTATTCACTAATCTCATAACAGAGTTCTACTGTATAGGACATATCTAAATAGTATAGTTATTCACTATCTATCAAATGGAAAATTCTTTCTAGCAAAACAATTACTAAAATAAAAGAATTCCAATAATTCACTAGCTATTTGCATGTAATGAATTACGAGAATATTTACAAACAACTCTAATGTTTTGAATATGTAAAACAAAAAACTATTTTGGCATTAGAATATAGTATGGATACTTACATAATAAGTATTCAATCATTTTGATATGTAAAACCTTTAACTATTCTGGAATTAGAATAGTTTGGAGAAACTTGCCTTAGGATTTTAGCAGTTAAGCACACTCGCAATAATATAATTGACTCATACTTCTGTCTCATGACATCACTGTCTGTTATTCTACTAATCCTTTGATAAGTCACTTCTACAATGGCTGCAAGCCTGATATCCAATACTATTCCATTCCATCCTTCCCAATGTCTGATTATGTTCAACTTGAACGATCCGCATCTTGTAGAGCTTTTCCTACCGAACGCTAGGTTATTCTTAAACCGACTACCAGACTTGGGTCTTTCGTCTGGATCCTACAGAATTGAAATACCCTAAATTAGACGATCGCTTATGCTTGATATATCCTCACTATCAATTCTACCCTTACGATTTCATAACCCGACTCGTATTTATACAGACTATCTCAACATACAAAATAGATAGGGCTCACGTACTTTGAAATTTGATTCGGTAATTATTTTTAGAAAGTACGTATAACCGTTGTTACAGAAAAATAAGGTCATCAAACTCTTTTTACAAAATATTTCACCAAACTGATTACATACTTCTAGCAGTTGGAATCTTGGTTTCAAAATTAACGTAGATTGGTGGAACCAATTTTATATTTAATTAATCGTTAATAATACAAACTGACCTATTTATACCATTAAGTTTATCTAAGTAACGTTTAACCAAATACAACTCAAGGTCACACTAATCTGTGTAAGTTTCTCATATCGGAAAGTAAATTTGTAAAACGATTTACATATACATATACAACATATAGATCGATTAGTAATTCTAATATTTAAAGGATACGTCCCCGAATTTCCTAAATAATAATTTCTTGAAAATCGGACATCACCTCCTCTATTTATCGGACTGCTAGTCGATATCATATTAACACAACCAAATCACAATCAACACAATTTCGCAATCCTATCACCTACACGACTTTAATATTTACAACCGACTAATTTTACGAAATAATATTATTATAATTTATAGGACTCAGAATAAATCATCACGGTCCACCATCGGCTCGCCGAGTCTCACTGCCGACGACGGCGGCAAAATTCGATGGTACCCGTTTATTTCGGGTTCCCAACGCGAATTCCACAGCTACATCCTTTAATAATCCAAAAATTAATACTGTGAATAATCCTAAAATA
The DNA here is from genome assembly GCF_009905375.1 of Apium graveolens. Taxonomy (NCBI): domain Eukaryota; kingdom Viridiplantae; phylum Streptophyta; class Magnoliopsida; order Apiales; family Apiaceae; genus Apium; species Apium graveolens. Next base: position 5,241,126 of record NC_133656.1, on the reverse strand, counting down.
TCATTCAAAATTTTACCAAAAAAATTAAGCAAGTAATTCAAATTCCAAATAAATGAAGAATCGAATTTCACCACTGCATCCCAGCACAAGAGACGCAGCAACAACACACATAATACTCACACAAACGCACAACACACGCGCCACCACCTCGCCGGAAAACGGAGAGGGCGGTGATGGAAGAAGAAAGGAGACAATGACACAAGCAACACAAACACAAACACATACAATACACACACACAGGTACACACACAGCACAAAAACCCCACACACACGCCTAACTTCGCAGACGGAATAGAGAAACGGTGACAAAAGTAGCCGAAAAAAAACAGAACTCAGGCGGCGAATTACCGAGAGGGAGGGGGAATAAGGCGGGGAATCATAGAGAGGAAAGAGAGGATCGAGAGAGAGAGGTCGAACAGAGAGAGACAAGAGAGCCGAGAGAGATTACAGAGAGGAAGTCGAGAGAGATAAGTGACATGGGATAGATGAGAGATTGATTTTCTATTTTTATTTTTATTAACGTCTCATAATTCAGTAGAAATCAACATGTATCATTTAAATAACAGGGTCCTTCCACGTGTCTTTTCTTCTAATTGCAATCAAAATTATGTCCCGCATTCCACTATTTTACGAACCAATTTGCGGCAAAATTATTTAATATTGGACCCGCAATTAAATACAATCAAAAAACATTTAAGGCTAAATAATTGACGAAATATTGTTTTCTTAATTTTATAAATTTTAATATATAATTATTGAATTATAAAGCCCTAAAAATAATTTAAAAATTTATGAAAATTAAACTTTAATAATACCCTTTTAAATAGAAAAAATATAATAATAAGATTCAGCAATCAATTGCAACAACAATTCAAGAGCACGAATAATTTAACACATATCAACCATTTAACACGTAACACAGAACATAAGTAATTTGGCACAAGGCCATATTGCGAGTAATTTCATATAAATTCAATTTTAACACGTAATGAGTTTCCGAAAAATACTCTGGTCCTTATAGGACCACATACAAATCCACCGCATGTTAAATCATGGCAAGACATATTTTTAAATAATATTAAACACATAATTATTCATTTAACATGTACCAAAATAGTCGTTATATACTATTTTCGAATATTTTCCAACTTACCCGCTATCAAGGTTAACACATATACAATAATGAGGCGAGTAAAATATCCACTCGATCCCCAAGGATGGAAAACACACTAAATTTACCGATATCGATAAAACGATCGGCTTTCAGATAAAATTTTGAAATACTAAAAGTATTTAAATACTTTCAAAATACGAAAGAGATCGACACCAACTACCAATTAACACACTAAGCCATTTAATGACATGAACTCATTAAGCAGGAATAAAATATCCACAAGTTTATTGCTTTCAAATCAGAAAAGCACATAAATGTTAGGCACAAAACACGCGCTAATAATTTTACGCAAGTATACGCGTTCGCAAGTAATATAGAATAAATTCTAGTTCGTTCCCACAGAGACTCATACTAATTATGTTCAATTAACACTTACTCACCAATGTATGATTACTTCTCAATGTCAAGACAATAACACTTAAATTTGATTAACTAATTATTAACTACAATTAACTACGGGAATTAAACACTTAATTGACACTTGAATTAACAATATTAAACACACATGAGATCATAACTTCATTATTACTTCCTTCAATAGTTATCGTTATTACCCTTAGCATGTAACGGTGATGATATTAATCGAACAACACGAAACTGATAAAAGCCAACTTTCGTTGTACAAATACCATTCTACCAAACATCCACAATTAAGATAAAAGTTGAATAGTCATCAATTATGTTGAGACCCTATGTCTACAGAATTTGACAACATAACGATTTAAGCACAAGTTATTCTTTATGATTATACAGGGCAAGTAAAACGGTTAGAGTTACCCACTAATCATGCATACACAAACATAAACCTATGCTAGCATGGCAAGTTCTAAACCTCGAGATCCACCGTCGCTTCACAAGAGATTAACAGCATATCTTATATGTTTGCGACGCACATAAGACGAATAAGCGCAACCTATGCTAGATATCATACAATCAACACACACTAAGGTATTAAACAACTAACTAAAGAAATCCATAGTAAATCTGTTACGACCCCATAATCATGATTAGCCCATGATAAAACTCATCGTCACCATGGGTTCATATGAAAACATGATAATAACACACAATATAAACTAATAAAAATACTTATTAAAACCAGAGTACGTCACAAGAGTAATAAGGTTCAAAGTAAAGAAAACTAGCATCGACTGATACAACGAATAAAAGAATCACCAGAAAACGTATGCTTTCTTATTCTTCGTTGTGATGTGCTAAAACGGTCTTCTTCCTTCTCTCCTTGATCCTTGCTTGATACCACACTTCTGTGAAACGTTTCTGAGAACTACTTATATAGAAGCCCACAAAAACCAGCCATCTCAGAAGTCCATCAGAATAAGGATTATAAAATTTAGTACTAAAATTCTCGTCCCTGAGCGGCCGCCCCAGATTCCTGAGCGGGCGCCCAAGCTCCGAAGCGGCCGCCCAGCATCCTGAGCGGGCGCCCAAGCACCTTCTGGAAAATTCTGAATTCTACTCCTGATTTTGCTGCGTTCTGCCCCCAACTTTCCACAACCAATGCCAAGCACTTCCCTAGGCTTATTTCTGATGAATTCTTCCTACATACGCAAGTTATACCCTGAAATGCAAAAACACTAGAAAAACGCATCAGATACATAAAATACCTGATTTCAAGACATCAATTCAAGCCATTATAAGACGTCCTAAGTGATATAAAATGCCACTTATCACACCCCCAAACTTAAATCGATGCTTGTCCTCAAGCGTCACAGACTCAAAAATAAAACAAAAACATGCATGAATGCAATCTACATGAAATGCAGCGATCCCCCTCACAATGACGAAACCAACCAACTCATGACATCTCAACAAATGCAATTAGGCGAATAAAGATCAATCAAATCATGCAAACTAACATACAACCAGAAACGTGGTGTGTGCGGATGCTTAACAGATATGCTTCGAAACTAGATCAATTATCATAACTCGATTATCCTCAAGGCAATCACATGATTATACGAAGAGTAAATTCTAGGCACAAAATGACTTATAACACTTCAAGATCACTGGAGCTTATTACGGAATCATGCTTTTATTCAACACAACAACAAATGCTTATTTGACCGTGCAATGAGTGAGGTCCACAAAAGACTTATGCAATGGCATCCATTTAGCGAGCGTTAGGTTAGCGGATCCCAGACTATAAAAGCCTTAGGTCACTAGGCATAAAGTCTCCTAAGAACTTAATAACTCGAATACCAAAGAGTCCACTCGTGATCAATTATGCATTAACTCTTTATTTTTTCTTTCCCTTTTTTTTTCTTTTTTTCTATTTTTTTTCTATTTTTTTAAATTTCTGAGCAAGTGCGTTTCGCTCCATCTTGCTCAACCCTAGACTACTCGCATAAAAATATGAGCCGGCTACTAGCCATTTGACGCCTAGCCACAATTAGCAATGAATTCCAATTTTTTTTTCTTTTCATGCATTTTATCATTAAGAGCCTATCATAAATTCTAAGCATAATCAATAGATTAACCTCAAAAACCATCAAACCATGACAACAATCTAGTCCTTAAGCATACTCTAAGACTTAGTGAGATTACAAGTGTTTCTAGCATGCATGTCAACCTACAAGACTCAATCATCACTTCAACACTATCACTACACTTGTATCAATATCACAAATCAATCGGTAAAGCAACGCAAAAGGGATCATGGTATATGCATGAGCTAAATGACATGATAAATAAAGCTATAAAATAAAATAAAAAACTATATATGGCAAAAATATGCAATTATATGAACTAAACTATCATGAATATGCAACTACACGACACACACACAAAAATATTCCTTAACTACCACCCCCAAACTTAAAATCTTCACTGTCCCCAGTGAAGGTAGTAGAAAGGAAGACAGGGTATACCTACTCGGAGAAATCATCATCATCACCCTCAAAGGGTGGAGTGTCAGGAGGCGGATAAGCAGAGTCCTCACCAAAAACGGGCCACTGGATGTCAGCTCCAAGGCCTCTGAAAGCAGTCCCAAGTGCAAGGGTGAGCTCCTGAGCGAACCTACTCTGCGACTCATACATCGCATCAATCCTCCTCGACAGCCTCCTATAATGGGCATCAGCCATTTCAGCACCTTCCTGGGCTCTAGAAGAGCCTGCCTCATCACGAACTTGACTGGGCCTAGCCATGGTAGCACCAGCTGCTGGACGTCCTCCTGGAAGACGATATCCCAAACCATGCTCCTCGGGCTCTCCACCCGTCCACTCCTGCATTGCATTCAGAGTCGCTGAGTTAATAGGAGCGGCCGACATCTGCAGTTGCTCGTGAGAAGGCCAATGAACTCCCACTGCTCTGCACAGCTTCGTGATAGTACATACCTAAGGGATGTTGCTGTGTTTCGCCCCCCTCAAAAACTTCAAAATCCCTTGGTAGATGAACTCACCAAGGTCCACATAATACTCCTCATTCAAGATCCCCATAACAACCTTGCTCTCTCGACTGTAACCTCATGTGCATGTGAAGTAGGCAAAATATTAGCACAAATAAAGGCATTCCATGCACGGGCATACTTATTCATCGCAACCGCCGGAAAAGAACGATACTCGTTAGATCCTGTCTTGAACTTCCACACCGTGCCCGACTGATAGAGGGTAGCCACAATCAAATCCAAATCAAAATCCTCGGGGGTCTCCTTATTCCAATTCTCCTCCGCGGGGTTCTGTTGTCGCTACCCAACACTACTAGAAATTTGTCAATAGACATCGCTTATTAGCCGATGTCTATTTAAAATCCAAGCGATGTCTTTGCATGCGATGAGAAAGGTAGGTGCATTACACATCGCTTATTAGCTGATGTCTATATACAGCTTAGACATCATTTTTCTTAACAATGTGATGTATTTTTCTTCAATGTATACCTTCACTATGGTTTCAGTTATTCATTCATATGTCATGTATATCATTTTAAACTTATCATATATAAAGCAATATGATACATTAACATCAAAAACTTGTTAAACTGATGTGTAACTTAACATATTACATCAGTCTTTTATCAGAAGCGATGTCGTACCTTTCTTTTTTTAATGAAACTGATGTCTTTGTGTGTGTTTAACATCAGTTCTTTCAAAATGTGATATCTATTATATTGTTTTACATCAGTCATTTCTTGTGAGCTGATATATGTGCCTGCTTATGACATCGGTTTATTGTATGAAATGTCTTATTTGACTATATTTTACATCAGTTATTTTGTTCATGAAGTGATGTTTGTTTATTTTTTTTATTCATGAATCCCCTGTTTCAATCAAATGCCCAAAACCCAAACAAGAGTCATCCAAAAACATACCAACTGCCATTTTACCATTCCAAAACTAACCAAACCAAAACAAAGCAAAAACAAACATACATTCATTGATTTACCATAGATTATACCAATTACGTACATATATCCACCACCAACCAAACTTCATAATCCAAACAAACTACATAACTGCAAAAGCAAGTACTAGACATTCACCATCTATCATTTATATAGTTCATCTCAAACAGAAATTTACCAACTAAAGTTCCCCAATTATATTTATCAACAAAAACCACTAGTAGCTCTTACAAATTCTTATAAATTCAGTCTACATAAAGGAGCTGCAGATTAGGCCTTTTTATAAGAAGGACTCGATATGGCTAAGAGTCTCACATCGAACCTCATCCAGCTCAGCCTTGGAAATAGTCACCTTCCGATTCTTTGTCGACCACTGAAAAGTGTAACACACAGGAATTAGTAACAATAAATTCTACCACAAATTATATGTACACCAGTTATATCAAGAATGAATTAAGCAAAAAAATATACCTTTTTGACAAATGTCATTTCATTATCCATGGCAATTTCTTTCATATAACACATAACAACATAGCCGCATTCAGTTCCACCAGGCTGTTTGGGGCATCCCTATTTAATCAAAAAAACTCAGACCAATTAATAAGTAAATTAATGCCCCTATCTAACCGAAAAAACTCTGACTAATAAGTAAATTAATGCCCCTGGTTCTTACGGTAATATATCTGATAGTCGGTGCTTTATTTCCCCTTTCGGCCTGAACATTGAACGCAATCACAGCCCTGTCATCTTAGCAGTATCAATAACACAAATTGATTGATATCTCAATAATGAAAATAATCACTCAAAATTAAATGCAAATACCTTGATATTGCTTTTTCCAACTCCGGAAAGGTAGTTGAACGAGGCAGAGGATTGAGTATGAAAACCTCGCCCGCCCAAATCACAACCAATATCCAAATGGCAGCTATTTTTTTATAAATATTTATAATAAACAGAATTAATATCAGAATCATATCATTTTGAATTTCATGCTTATAAATAAATAAATAAAGCGATTTATAATAAATCTGGAGACATTTTTTATGTACTTACTTGCTATTATGTGGCATAAAAAAGAGACGATCAAGATTACCCTCTTTAAATCGACTAACCAAATTATCTTCAAAATTGATGTTCAAGGTAAACGAGACTCCGGGATCACAGAAAGCAAATTGCTCCAAATTTTCATTTTCACAAACCATGCAATGCAAGTATCTGCATTACAAATAAAATGAAATTATAAAAACACAAGAATATAAATGCAGAAATTATCAACAAGAAGACAAGACAATAATTAAAAAATTTATACTACTCACGCCATGTATGCAGAAATTGCTGCTTGGCCAATCATTTTAAACTCAAGCAAAGCAATTATGTTTTCATGCAAAATGAAAATTCTTTTCTCAACACCAAACACCTCCGCATCGCACGGGATTTGAATGGAGTTTCCAGTGGACTTCATGAATGTCGTTGCATGTTTATACAACAACCGAAAGCGCTTCAGAACATTTTTATTGATTTCTATATTCTCAAATAAGGGCTGAACCTTATGCAAATCAGTTAAAGGATCATTCCCTTTTCTTTTACTTTTCTGAAAATATTATTAAATTTGTTAAAACAAATATAGAGTTAATATAATAGTGCGAGATCCAATAAAATATAGATGTAAAAATATATACCGCGGTAGCAGGGGCATCTGGGAATATGATTAAGTCGTGGGGCCATGAGACGTAGGAGCCAACAGCCTGCTCTACTGTTTCAATCTCACCGACTACCGGAACGGGAATCTTGGCTTGTCCTTGGATTGGCCCATCCACTGAGACACGAGCACAACCAGGCTGCATTGGCAATCCGTGAATATATTTGTTCATGTCATCATCATCAAACAATAAGCCAAATGCCACCTTATTTTCTATTGTGCCCACAGCCAACTCACATTTTCGTGGACCAGTCTACACACATATATATATTTAACGAGTAACTATGATGAATGCTTGAATAATGTCGAGCTAAATTAAATAAATGTGCTTGTTATTTTACCTTGTTCTCTGGTGGAAAAGGATCCATTTGATCATCAACTATTTGAGCATCACAACTTTCTTTATCCGAAACCAGAGGAGATGAAATATTTGCTTTACTGAGTAAGCCCTTCAGTTCAGCCAACTCCTGCCTTGTCTTCTCCATTTTCTTCGCCATCTCTTGCTTGGCCTTCTCCAACTCTGCATCCCTCTCACAATCCCGGGCCAACAGCTCAGCTTTGGTTATTCTACTTCTTTTTCCATTTGGCAAATTAAAGAAAATTGATGGGCTAACAAAGCCTCCAACTCCTCGAACCCTCCCCGAATGTTCGGGAGTTTGCAAGGCCGTAGTTAACACATCTTGACTCCCAAAAGGAATGAATTCTCCCTTACTTTACAGCTCCAGTAAATTCTCCTGTCATGAGAATGTTAACATATAAATCAGAACTGAATGAACCTCCTCATAAAAATATTAAAATTAGAATTGAATTAAATTGAATTAAAAAAAATTAACGTTGCTTGTTAAATACTCACAATTCTTTTCCCTATTTCAGCTAGCTCTGGATCAACCTCCTCATCATCAAGTTTTCCCTTATGAGCCTTGTGCCACATAAGAGCCCGATCAGGTTCTTTATCGGGAGCCAAGGTTCCTTTCTTTTGCTGATTAAAATCAAAAAAATATTAAAACAACAATATATGTAGAATGCAACTATTTAAGTTCAATGCTTCAACAGAGGTTACCTCTTCTTCCAACAATCCAACATAACCCTTTCTAGATGTGCGGTGAGGATATTTTCGATTGCTCACCCGCTCCATTTGTTTTTCACTAAGTGACTACAACAAACATTTTAAATAATATTAACATGCTATTTTTCCTAAAATATTTGTAATACACAAAAATATCAGTTCACAACATAAATAAAACACATATATAAACACACGATCTCTTTCGCGTATACCTTCCATGTCGAGGTAGTCCTTTCAGCAACAAAATTTTTCCAAGCCTCCTTACCAACAAAAGCATACTTCACTGGAGGCTTTCGTAGTTTCTTCTTCTGTCCAAGATACGGCTTAACATAATCCCTTGTTAAATTTGCTTTAAAATTTCTCCACTTTGCTCCTGCAGACCTGATCAGCCCCTTCTGAAGCTGCTTGAGGACTTTAAATGTCTCCTGAAACCAATGTTATGCTATACATGAGTACAAGAAAATGCAAAATTTACAAAGTGCATAAGAAATTGCTTATTTATATACCTTCACATCGATCCATATTTTCTCCTTTAGTTCATCGGGTACCTTTGACCAGTTAGGATAATCAATCGGAATCATCGTCCTAGCCAACATTCTGGTGTAGGACTGTAGAATGTGCCTTGCATGCCCGACTGGAACTCCATGTGCATTGCACGATACCTTTGCTTTCTTGCCCTGCGCCTTCCTCACCACCACTTTGTGCATAGCGGAAACCCCTCGGGCAGATCCATACATTTTCTTTGTAGTTTCGGAAGTAGTGACTGTTGCCTTCGTGTCTTCCATAGAATCCACATTTTCATCTTGAGGTTCTATTTCCGGCTCCAAGCTTTTATCCACCTCCTCATCTGACTTGTCTTGTACTTTAGATATTTGTTTTTTATTTTCCATTTATCTTTTTCAATCTGAAAATGAAACATATATTTCATTAGTCACAAGCATATATAAATAGTTATAAACAGTCATAACTAAACTAGTGAAGTATGCATACATAAACAGTTATAAACAATTATAAACAGTCAGACACGATGACTATATGATTTCATAAACAGTCATAAACATACGAAAATTCAAATAATATCATTAGGCATAAACAATGCTAGCAGTTACAAAAAAGGAGATACATGACTACAAATAATATTGTCACTTCTTAACCCAAGTGCCCTTAATATTTTCTCTAATATTTTTTTCAACATCTTCACCGACATCACATATAGGAATTTGGCAGCAGAATGGGGGATTTTCCATGGTTGTGTCTCCTAAATCATCATCGTTATACACATCTTGGTAGTCTCGAGTTGTAGAGGTTAATACAACGGACCACTTGGCATCCACCGGATCTTCAATATAATAAACTTGCTTTACTTGATCCATAGACACATATTTATCTCTCTTGTGGCCTTGTCGACTTAGATCGACAAGTGTGAACCCAAGATAATCCACCTTAATTCCCATGTCATTATCTGCCCAATTACATAAAAATAACGGGGCTTTGAATGCATGATAATCTAGCTCCCATACTTCTAAGATAACACCGTAAAATGTCAAGTCACTTTCTACGGGGTTCAAATATTTAGCGCTAGACACTTGGACAGTTTTAGCAACTAAAGACACTCCGCTGCTTTGAACAACCCTCACACCGTCTTGCTCTTTTGTAAAGTATCGGACCCCGTCTACTAGATAAGCTTCGTAAGTCAAAACTGAAAATGATGGTTTTCCGGCTATCCATCTTAATGTCTCTGAAACTCCTCCAGGATTCTCCTCCATTTCACTACTAACCTAAACATTTTCAGAAACAAAAATACTTTTAAATTCCATATTACTACAGAGCAAATAAATTAGGCACAAATGAAACTATAAAAATACTAACTTTTTCTAGAAACCAATCGGCAAAAAGGCGATTGTGCTCTCTCAAGAGCTAATGAACACTTTTCTTTTTTCCTTGATGGATTCCCTCTAGATAATCCTTATGCATTCTAACAGAAATTATATAATCATTAACTAACCAGTAAATATATAATTTATATATTAATTGAACAACCACAAAATTAATAAATTCTTACAAAATATATGGCTGTACTTCAACGTTGTTTAGAAGAACATGTAAATGAGCTTCATCCCGCTCTTTTTCTTCGATTGATTTCATTGTCACAACAGATAATGGACCACTTAACTTGCCTTCATCTTTACGAAGACCAACAGTGGTGCAATCTTGCTTGACAAACTCTTGGTAGAATTCTACTGATTCTTCTCCCAGATAGCATTCAGCTATACAGTCTTCGGGGTAATAACGGTTGCGTACGTAACTCTTCAACACCTTATTAAACCTCTCAAATGCATACATCCATCTATAAAATACTGGCCCACATAACCGTAATTCCCAAACCAAGTGCACTATGAGATGTATCATTATATCAAAAAATGATGCAGGAAAGATTTTTTCCAACTCACACAAAGTTACTATTACATCTGATTGCAATTTATCTACTTTCGATACGGCTACAACTTTGCTGCACAAAGCATTAAAAAAGAAACACAACCTAATTATGGTGACCCTGACTTTTTTTGGAAGTACCGCACGAATTGCAATAGGAAGCAGTTGTTGGAGTAAGATGTGGCAGTCGTGGGACTTCATCCCAAACATCTTTAATTCTTCCATGGAAACACAGTTTTTAATGTTCGATGCGTGTCCATAAGGAAGTTTCATGTGCATTAACAATGACAACATTTTCTTCTTTTCTGCCTTGGACAAATTAAAAATCGAAGGGGGTAAGTAGGTTTTTTTTCTCCTTTTTGTGGAGCTAGATCAGCCCTAACCCCCATGTCAATCATGTCAAGACGAGAAGCTTCACTATCTTTAGACTTAGGTTTCATATTTAGTAGTGTGTCGATCAAGCTATCACACACGTTCTTCTCGACGTGCATGACATCTAAACAATGATGGACATGGTGAAACTTCCAATATTCTAATTCGAAAAAACCCGACTTTTTCTTCCATGGACAATCAACCTTCTTTGACTTCCTTACTTCCTTCCCAAACTGAAATTTAATTTTATCCTGCAGCAATAAAACCTCTTCTCCAGACAGAGGTTGACGTGCCTGCCCTAATTCTTGTTGTCCATTAAAAGTGGCCTTTTGCTTCCTATATGGATGATTCCTAGCCAAGTAACGCCGATGGCCTTGGTAACACATCTTCTGGCTATGGCTTAAATACTTGGCAACTATATCATCAGCGCATACTGGACAACACATATAACCTTTATTAACGCATCCGGACAGATTTCCATATGCAGGGTAGTCATTTATTGTCCACAATAAAATTGCTTTTAAAGTGAAATATGACTTGGTGTATGCATCATAAAGATTTGGTTCACCTTCTTCCCACAACTTCTTTAAATCATCGATTAAAGGCTGTAAATATACGTCAACATCATTGCCAGGCTCATGTGGACCGGAAACTAAAATTGTTAGCATCATAAATTTCCTCTTCATACATAACCACGGAGGAAGATTATAAGTCACTAATACTATTGGCCAACAAGAGTATCTATTGGTTAGACCGTTAGTATGTGGGTTTATACCATCTGCAGAAAATACCAAACGAATATTTCGTGCATCACTACCGAAGGCAGGCCACCTATAGTCGATATTTCCCCAAGAAGGAGAGTCGGCTGGATGCCGCATCTTTCCGTCTTCTATTCGCTGCTTTGAGTGCCAGGTCATTAGTTCAGATGTAGAAGGAGATTTAAACATCCGTTTGAATCTCGGTATAATTGGAAAATACCACATTACTTTAGCAGGAATATTAATCCTTATTTTACCATCCTTTCCTAACTTCCAGCGAGATAAATGACACTTAGGACACTCGGAAGCATCAACATTTACCCCCCGATACAGTATGCAATTGTTTGGACATGAGTGATATTTTATGTATTCTAGGCCCAAGTCGGATAAGGTTTTCTTGGCTTCATATGCATTAGGTGGCATCACATTGTCCTTAGGAAGGAGAGAGCCAACGGTAGACAGCAAATCATTAAAGGCACTATCACTAATTCCGAACCAAGCTTTCCAATTGTGCAATTTTAGCATCGACTCCAACTTGGTACATTCACTACCCTCATACAAAGGCTGTTCAACATCAGCCACAAATCTCCTAAACTGATACGACTCATTATTGTACTCACTCGAATTATATGCAGCATCACAAACATTGATTGTTTCTGATGCAAGGCCAGGGGAAGGTATCCGTGCGCGGGCAGACGTAGGTGCAGGGGCAGGCGTAGATGCAGGGGTTGGAGCATTTCTATTAACTGATGACCTACTTGCAGACCCTTGTGTATGCCAAATCCAATCAAGGTACCCCAGACTAAAACCATTTTCATATAAAAGTCCCCTGATAATCTTAACTGCAAATTTTTTGAAGTTAGCACATCTTTTACAGGGACAGGGGATTCTTTTAGGATCACTAGCATTTTCCTCGGCAAATATCAAAAACTCTTCAACCCCGATTTCATAGTGAAGTGTGTTTCTATCTTTGAAAATCCAAGATTTGTCCATGTTATTCTCAAACTACCTGATTGTCAAATAACGTATTAATTTACTATATACTATAGTACATTTACTACCTAGTATAATCAATATAAAATTCCTATATTCACTCATAAACCATGCTACTTACAATGACAAGCCCCAAACACAAATATATTTACAATTAACACAAACACAAATATATACAAGCACTTGTTATTACATGTAAATCCGTATTTTAACTACACATGCAACAACTACACATTTCAATTTCACATGCATACATACAACTACACAAATATATACATGCAGCCCAAACATATATAAATAGATATGTAAAGAAGAATATACCTAACAAAGCAAGCTCCAAAATCCCAAAAAACACAGCAACAAACTCCAAGACCAAAATCCAACTTAATTAGCTCCGAGCTTTAAGCTTTAATAAACCCTTAGCTACAAGATTTAGCTCCAAGAAACTCTACTCCTCACCTTAAACTTCAATGAACACACTTAACTCCTTAATCTTCGAATCTGTCACAAAAATTGAAACAAATGAGAAAACAAACATTTGAAAGAAAGACAGTATGAAATTAAGAGATGAGTTAAAGAAATTGAGAGGTTTAATTGGAGATTCAAGGTCTAATCGGAAAGGGGGAAAGACAGTAAGCATACATTTGAGAGTTCTAGGTTTAGCAGTCGAGAGAGAAAGGGGGAATGAGTGAATGAGTTTTTGTTTTTGTTTTTGTGGAGATTGTAATTTTTTGTTTTTGTTTTGTTTTTGATTTATTTTTAATTTTATGTTATAATGTTATTAAAGTGAATGAGTGAATAGGCGGGATGGGAAAATATACTAAGGGGGGAAAAGATTTGGCTAAGGACGGGGAGCAAAAGGGAGAAGCAGCGGGCTCTAATTTTTTAAAATTGAGCTTAGACATCGGTTATTATGTCAACCGATGTTAAAAGGAAATTGGAAATCTGTTTATATGTTAACTGATGTGACATAGTTTTTAAAAGAACAACTTAGACATCATTTTACTCAAAAGCTGATGTAAACATACCAAAAAGACATCACTTTTTTTTATGTGATGTAAAAAAGGCTTTTAACATCAGTGACTTTTCTGACTGATGTCTAATGTGCGATGTCTAATGCTGATTTTCTAGTAGTGCAATAACACGGCGAATCGTCTCCGGCTGATAATCCGCAATAAGCCCACGAACAACAGTAAACCCATTCGTTTCAGCCTTGGCGTTCGCATAAAACTCGCGAACCACACTCATTAGAACCGCCTCCGGCGGCTTACAAAAAGAAATCCACCCTTTCTTCGCAATCATCGGTAACAACTCACCATCCCTCCCCGATGGTAAAAATCCCCTCTCCTTCAAAATTGGCTTAGACAGAAGCCTAGAATACTCCTCCTCAGCAGCCATATCCATCAAACGAGGTGTTAAAGCAGTTCCCCTCAAAGAATCAGCAGTAGGAACGGTGTTGCTGCTATCAATAGTTCAGGATCTCTTATGTGCTGTAATAACCCCAATTTTTGGAAATTTTTGAAACCCTTATGAATAGTGTTTTTGCTGAATGGGAAAACTTTTCATGCCACACTATGTAGGGGTTCTGGTATGGATATTCTGAGATTTTATTAGTACTTTATATGGGATATAAGTGTATGTAAAGATCGTCAGAATTCAAATTCCGAACACTTTGATTTTCCCGGAAATCCACTAGATACGGAAAGAATTGAGTATAAGAGAGGATCATAAAAGGAATATAATATATTGAGAAAGGTTAAGGGAACCTAAGTAATAAGATCCGGGGTATGATCCCTCAAACGATAAACGAAAACGAAAGTTAAGCGAACCGTATAACAGATCAACGGTCATTAGGCAAACAATTAGGAAGTTAATCAAAGGGATTAGAGAGGATGATGTCACCCAACCAATGAGAAGAGGACAAGGAGGGGAAGATGACATCATAGCATGACATAAGCATGACATGAGAAGGAAGGAGATGTGGTTGAAGTAGAACCACACAAACTTAAGGCTAAAAAGGTAATTAACCAAAACAAAAACAAAATTACATCCACCAAGCCAAACAAATCATTTCATCAAAACAAAAGAAATTTATTTCTCTTCAACAAAAGCTTTCTCTCGGCTTTTTACAATTTCAAAGGAAAGGATTTTCAAAATCCAAGATCCAAGCCTCCTAAATTGGTAAGATAATTCCCTAGTGTTCCTTATGCATAGATATGGCTATATTATGAGTTTAAGCATCCCATTCATTCTCTATCTTCTCCAATAAATCAATGAAGAAGACAATAAATAGTGATTTCAAGGTTTTTAACTTGATTTTCTTGCTTTTCCTTTAAGATCCAAGCTTTCCTAAGACTCATCAAGGCTTCCTAAGGCTTCTTAGCTACTCACACCACTTCAAGGAAGGTATATCATCTCCAAACCCTAGCTTTAATTTGTATATTAGGTTGATTTTGGTTGTTAGAGTAAAGAGTAGCTTGAAACTTGTTTGTTTAAGAGTTTGGGTTGGAATGGTGGTGATTGATTTATTGAAATCTTAAGATTTGGTTAAAGAATGTAGTATAGTTTAAATTCAAGTTTTAGGAGTAAGTAAATGGATTATAATGAGTTGGTTTGGGGCTGTTGTAATGTATTTTGGATGGAGTTTGGATTGGGTTGTGAATTGGGGTTGAATTGTGGTTTTTTTGAGTTGGTTTAAATTTGGGAAATCGCGTAAACATAGCCGTCGTAATATCCGATTTACTTTAGACTGCTTTTGTTCATAACATTTGGACCCGAGAACTCCCTGCAAGGTTTTCACCATTGCTATGTTTAGATAGTTCATGTTACGAGCTTCGTTTTGATATGTGGTTCGTTTGATTCCGATGAACGTTTTAGGAGAAACGGCCGTTTTAAGTAACGACGTTTCGCGAACGAAACATTACCCCTCGCCTTACTTTGAAACATAGGTTAAAGACCTTAAAGGACCAATTGAAGTATGAAACATTTATGTAAGGTGTAATAGGCAGTTGGTAAGACACTTGCAAAAGAATCGCCTTAAAACTCATAATGGTTAATTTATTAAAAATGGGGGAGCCGAGGGTACTCGAGCGACTTAAGTAAATCGTTAAGCGCGAAAGTGAACGTTAGGACTCTAAATGGTTAAAGTCTAGTTTCTTAAGCGACCAGGGTTTAATTCCGACTTATGTTGTTGTTCATAGGTTATCGGACCCATTCTAAGCTTAAGTCTATCCGGGAGCACTCAGGCAAGTTTTCTACCCGTTATACTGTTGTTGTGATGTATACACTTGTATATGCATTATCTTATAATAGATGCATGATAGTTATATTAGCAAATTCTTGCGATATATTGTAGCATGTGATATGGTACATATGCATGCCTGTTTCGTATTCTTGCCATATATATCTGTTGGTTCAGTTGATAATACCTATGCTAGAGAATAGCGGTAATTTGCATATACCCTTAGTATAGGGACCCAAAGGTGAAAACATTTTCTAAAACCGGGAGTCGAGGATCCCGAGTAGATTTTATATATATATATATATATTTATATATATATATGGTTATAGTTTTCAAAACTATTAATCGAATAAGGTTTATTCGATAACTTTATTTTATTAATGAATATTACCTTGAATATTCATTCGAGGACTTATGACTCCTTTATATTATTTATTGAATATTACTTGGATATTCATTTGAGGATGTATGACTCAGCTTATTATTTAATGAATATTATTTCGAATATTCATTCGAGGACTTATGACTCCTTTATTTTATTATTGAATATTATTTCGAATATTCATTCGAGGGCTTATGACTCAGCTTAATTTATTTATTGAATATTATTTGAATATTCATTTGAGGATCTATGACTCTGATTATTTGCTGAGATATATTCTTTATTTTATTAAAGAATAAGGTGTCGATAATCAAACTCACTTTTGATTATTCAAATAAAGATAGTACTTTCGTATAGGTATATCTTTGGTTATTTAATATTCATTTCAAGTATAAGTTTTAAAACTTCTACTTCAATTATTTTTATAAAGATTATTCTTTATGGGAATATTATTTAAATAATAATATTCAGATATTTTCTAATATATTGGGACTGATTTACCTTGTTAAATCAGCATCACTCCAAACATTCTTAAAAATGTTTTGCGAGTCTTCAAAATGAATTTTAAAAGTTAGAGCAGATCCCAAAACTCATTTTTATATTTAAGATCCTCCTTTCGAAGGGGATTTAAATACTCGCTCAAAACAGGAGGGATCCGGCTCTGTGGTGTGTTTTATATTCGCAACAAGGTTGATGTTTTGGTAAATGAATTGATTACTTACCCAACACTCGGGAAGTAAAATTCTTGGAACAAGTTAATCCATTAACAGGCATCGCCTGGGAAATATCGGTGAGTTCTCCTTTCCAACTAGATACGACTTCTTGGTGGAGCCGTATCAACAAGTTTCTACTTGGGGAAAGGGGGAACGAGCTTTACGTTTCAGAGTCATGGATTTCATCTGAACTAGGAGTGGCGTAAGTGGTCGAGTGGCGCCAGCCCAGCCTTATTATATTGGCCCAAATGGCCTGAAAGTTCCGTTAAGGCGGTCCATTCCTTAGGAGTTCAGTGTTCGGTTGACAAGTAAATCCGACAGGTTCTCCTCTACATGTAGAAAATGGTGGGGTTGCACTACTACGACTGATCATCGTAAGTGGTCTTCCTTGCGCGGTAAACTCCCGTAATGAGTTCATCATCCAATTGGATATTTCTGCAACACTACCTAGAGCACTTCGATAGAAAGGCTACGGTTGGGCGATTGTTGAGTGTTGGCAGGGTCAAGTTTTCAAAATGATGTTTGCATCAAATGAAGTATCTCGTAACTTCATTTTATTTTGATGATATTTTAAAGATTTAATCTATTCAAATCTGATCTTGTAGTCTCATCTATGTGATGAACTTTTGAAACTAATTATAACTTGAACGGTGGTAGTTCAAGTAGTATTTGGAAAAGATATAAGTATATTGGAGTATCTTGTAACTTCATCTTTTAAACTTATATCTAGTTAATGGTTGTCTTATGAATGACAAAGACTTTTAGAAAAACGTTGAGACAAGGTTAGATATATGAGATCACCTTGCAACGATATTTTTATACAGTTATAAACTGGAACTTTGTGTATATTATGCATGGAAGAGGACTTCCAAGATTTTGAAAAGTATATATGTATATATACTGAATATTTTGCGACTTCATCGCATTAAGATATCAACTTGGTTCATTTCTTTTGACCAAGAATTTCATGAGTACTATGCGAAGGCTCATATATTGTTAATCATTATACATATTATTTTGGTGGGCTTGCTGCTCACCCTTGCTTTCTTCTTTCATCACACAACATCTGATAGATAAGATGAATAGGACCAAGCTCCCAATTCGCAAGCGGATAGGAAACGTTCCGCAGCTTTCTGGAAGCGTTGAGGCCGCTGTAGCTGAGGTAGAAATTACCAATAGGCTAGGCTTCAACTTTTGATGTACCAGATTTATGTATATTTATGAATTGTAATAATGGCAAAGAAATGTAAATTTATTCAGAAAACCCTTTTTAGGTGTATTGGCATATTGGTGGAATAAAACGACTTGTGATTATTTTTGGATATTCATCTCTGAGACTATAACTTGTGGTGTGTGTGTTTATTGTGGGGTCACAGTACAGAGTAGTTGATTATTTATTAAGATTGGGTGTTATTAAGGGAAATGGAACTCGTGACAACCCGGATCCCCGACCCCGGATTTGGGGGTGTTACAGAAGTGGTATCAGAGCTAAGCGTTATAAACCTCAGAGATGATGTGATGTTAAGATAATAACTAAGATAATAAGAACTCTTGCCAAGTTCATAGTCGGGCTACCTAACGTAGTACTGACAGTTAAAACCCTTATGGGAACCCTTATAAATATCGTGATAGAAGCGTAGTTCATTATCGTATATGGTAGCGGGACTCCGAACCCTGAGGTTGAGGAGTAACAGCGCGATGATATTTTATTACTAATTGGAGATCGGATTGTGGATCCGATAGAGCATCCTAACGCAGGACCGGATGATGTTGATATTGAGGATGTAGCGGTTGAGGATGTTGTCCTAGAAGGGATTGTTGCTGAGGAGGATCCCGTGAAGGATCCTGACAAGAATGAATAAAGGACCACTGAAGAATTGATGACCATGGTTAGGGCAACTCCCAGAGGTAGGATTGACCGGTCACTACCAGAGGTTCGTTCAAGTTTGTAAAGATAGTAGCCCCTTTAACGCGGCTTACTCGTAAGACTGAGAAGTTCGACTGGACAGAGAAATGCGAGAACAACTTTTAAGAACCAAAGCAAAGGTTGGTGACGTTCCCTATGTTGGCGTTGCCGGATGGAAAATGAGATTTTGTGAAGTGTAGTGACGCTTCGCATAAGGAATTAGGGTGCTTCTTATACAGCACAGCAAGGTAATCGCGTACGCGTCAAGATAATTAAGGGAATATAAAATTCGATATCCCCACCCATGAGCTTGGGCTCGTGGCAATAGTTTTGACCTAAAGATGGGAGGCACTACTTGTATGGAGAAAAATGCAAGATTTACACAAGCCATAGGTACTCTAGTACATTTTAACGCAGAAAGAGCTCAACATGCGCCAAATGAGGTGGTTAGAGCTAATCAAGAATTATGATTGGGAGATTTTTATCATTCAGGGAAAGCCAATGTGGTGGCTGATGCCCTTAGTAAAAAGGAGAGACTCAAGATAATAATCTCTTTGGGAGAGTTTATAAGAGATTTTAAGAAAATGGAAATAGAAGTGAAGGTAACCGGAGCCGGTACCGAAAAGCTGTTTGAGATTGTAATACAGATCGAATTTTTGGAAAAGAACATATTGTTCCAGAAAAAGTGATGAATGAAGGCAGAGAGTCAATGACTAGAGAAGAGATCCATACCGAGAAAGATGATAAGGGGATAGTGAGGTGTTCCTACGGAAATTGGGTTCCAAAAGTTCAAGAGCTTAAGGATGAGAACTTAGATGAGAGCCATAGTTTGAGGAATAAGATTTAGGGCAAACCCTGAATGTGATAGTCAGGGAGGTTGCCATCAAGAAAGAAAGAACCCATAACATAATAGAGTGGAAAACAAGGTTTTTAATGTATAAGATAACCCCGATTATGGGAGAAGGTTGAAACATTTCATACTAAGGAAACAGAAAGTTGAGTAAGGAAAGGAGACCCGAGACGGTACTCCTATAAGGCAATTTATGGACCTGTCTAGACAGAACTTAGACTATTATCCCCAACCACCACCTTGAGGAAACAATGCGGTAGGAAATTCTTTCAGGACCTTTAAGTCTCTAAGCTCTCAGAGTTCCAAGGAACAGGTTGACCTAGTCGAGGCAAGAGCCTGGCTAAAGGAAATAGAGGAATCATTTGAGATTCTGAATGATTGACAAATCACAAAAGACTGTTTTTGTCACTTACCCTCCTAAGAGAGAGACCACCCGCTGGTGAAAGGCCAAGGGAGGCACGAAGCAAGAGATTATAATAAACTGATTTGAGTTCAGTCAATTGTTTTCGGGAAAGTAATTCCCAAAGATAAGGAGATAGTGTAAAAGCTTTGGAGCTAGAACAAAAATGGATGAGTATGATGAATTATGAATCTAAGTTATAAAAGTTGTCAAGATTTGTTCTGAGGACACGAATCCAGAATGACGGGATGTATGAAATCAATGCTTATGTTGTGTTGGTTCATGAAATAATGATAAGAGAAAGGAAAATAAAAAGGAAACTGAAGTGGAAAGGAATATAAAGGCAAGAGAGTTTGAGGAATGATAAGGGAGTTGGGTATGAGGAAACCCTAAAGACTCGTGGTAATAGAAATAGAAAAGTATGTGATCGTCAGGATGAGGGTGATTCACCATGAGTTAAATTGATGGTTGAAGGTATAAGAGATACATATGTTTTATCCCCTGTAAGTTGGGAGGATTCGAGGAAACCTTGAGATAATTCGAAGGATAAATAATGAGACGCAGATAGACTGAGAAGACAAGGAAGTAAGAAATTAGGAAAATTGGATGAAGGAAGCGACCTTCAAGAATGTGAAGTGTAAGACCGGTGGCTTGATACCCAGAAAGGGAGACGCCCGGTATGAAAGATATCCCAACATTGAGATGACTGTTGAGATAAACAACAAAAGTAAATACGGAATTATTAAGAAGAAGTTCACGTGAACACGACCAATATCTTCCAGAACATCCATGTTATCATTACCAAATCAGGAAAGAAAAGCGGATGACCGTTGTTATCTTTTGGAGGCCATGTGGATTGACCTCAGTTTGAATAAGGATGCTATTATGAAATTGGTATAGACTATCGAGGTGGGAATGATTGAATAAGATAATCTATCAAGGATATATGACTTGATTTATCCATGGAAGGATGCATGTACCCTTTTTAAGGTGGAATTAAGGATAGAACATCGGTAACTTAAAATGAATCCTAGAGGAATGCATAAAGGTTGGCATTTCACCCTTAATAGGGATAGTATGAGTTTTGACAGTATGAATTGGAAAGGATTAAGGTAATAACAACCTTTAAGGATCAGTGGAGAAATTTTTCAGAAGTATATAGACAATGATTCTGGTATTAGTAAATGGTATTTTGATATGCCCTGTATCTAGGGAATACAGGAGGAACGATTCAAGGATAACCCTAGAGGTTTTACAAGGAGAAAGGTAATATTCAAAATTATCAAGAATAGAAATTATGATAAAGGAAATGTGACGTAATTATAATGATGCCAAGTGGGGCACGTGTTAAACCACGAGAAAGTATGGATCGAACCAGTAATGGTCGAAATTGTTCAGGGCAATTAGGACTTAAGATAAAAGATGTTCTAATTATGATTGACAGTCAGTCGTGACAGTGATTAACCTCTAAAGACTGAGGCAATAACTTATGGAAAAATGGTGATATTTTTTTTCTCACCAGATTTTAAGGAAAACATCTTCACATAAGCCGTGATTGAAATGAGGTAGAAAATTTATTTGGAGGTGGTTAAAATGACATTGACTGTAAGGAAATTTTACTATCAGGAAAGGCCAAAGAGGTGGCCGACACTTTAAGTGTAAGAGGACAATTACAGGCGCTCGTGCCAGAGGAATACAGTGATAATGGTTGAAGCCGTAAAGGTTGTATTATGGTTTGAAAGATTGACATTCCTTCTGATGACTGTGCAATACCCAACCGTAATAGTAGTTTGGCAAAGGTTTAATTTGTGTAATCGCCATGAGCGGGCTATTTATCTTAGAAGATACTATCTTGAGATAAGCCAGGACCATGTTTCAAAAAAAAGGACTAGACGAACCCTTGAGTTAAGTCTTCTATTTAAGGCATACGATTAAGAATGGTATTTACCTGCTATCGTTGCTTTGACTGAAACTCTTCCACAATTTTATCTACTTCATGTCATGAAAGTACGTCAGAGTTTGGAGTGTTCTTCATGAATTATGATTGGTGGTTATGTTAACTCCTTAGAAGTATTTTATACGACATATATGGACTCCGTATGGTTAGATATTAAGATTTCATGGAAAGTGAATGATGATAGTAGGTCAGTGGTGGACCATAGTAATGCAGCAATGATTCTGCGAGTAATGAGCTGATTACAACCGTGAGAGTTGTATTGGAATGGATGTGAGATTGAGTACCACTAATTGGGTCGTGGTGGCATATAAGTTATCATTGATAGACTAATTAAGTAGAGTATCTACCTATTGAATATTTATTCCCTCTTATGAAAAGAGAGTCGTATTACTATATGAGGAAGGTTGCGGTGCAAGCATAGGATTCTAGTAACGATGATGTCTAGAATGAGATCCCAGATTCGATTTTCGATATCGAGGGAGTTTCAAAGGTGATTGTGTATAAGCTCTAGGAAGAGCATGGGTCCCTAGAATGATGGACGGAATAGCAAAAAATATTTAAGCATGCAAAATGCGATGATGTTGATATAAATACATATATGTTTTGTTCTACTATGACAAACCTCTATAGTTCAGAGGTAGGTTCCAAGCCAGATATTTTGTGGCAGTATATTTTTTTCATATATACAATTCTCTTCAATTCGTTCTTTTTTCTTCTTTTCATTTCATATAAACTGAGAAGAACAACCCTTCCAGAAGGGGAGGTATTGCCGAATGACTATCTATCTGTGTGATAGAAGCCGAGTAGGATACCAGCTATTGTTTAATTGCTTGTCAAGTACTAAAGGCTGGCCACCTTCTGTAATAACTATGCAATAGAACAAGTGTTCATGATCATAGTGATCTCTCAATAAATTCCTTTACTTCTATATGATTGATCAAGCTTCCAAAGATAGAAGCAGCTGAAAAAGGAGTAGTAAAGTTGTGGTAGTATTCGGAATGGAAACACATTCGTGATACTAAGGTTGACGTGGTTATTAAAAGGTTATAGAACGCTAACGAGCAGAAGTATAACCAGTATAATATTAGGAACGGAAGGTCGTAGCGATTACGAACTGGAAAAGAATGGGTATTGAGAAGCAAAAGCTCTAATGCTAAAAGTTATAATGAGAGTCTGTGCAATAGACTTGAAAGAAATTGGAATGATCACTTAACACGGATTGAGTTTCTTACGACAATAGATCATATGTCAGGTATCGAGATGTCATCTTATGAGATTTTTGAGGGAAGACAATGTCGATCCCCCTTATGTTAGGATGAAGTTGTAGAGCGCAAGATGCTCAGACCCGCAGTAGTCCAAAGGACCAAGGATATAATAGACCTAATCAGAGGATGGCTGGTAGTAGCCCAAGATGGACATAAGAAGTATGTTGATTTGACACGAAAGGACAAGGAATAGGAAGTAGGGGACCTAGTGTTGTTATAGGTATTTCCTTGGAAAGGAAGGATGAGGTTCGGAAAGAAATGAAAGCTAAGTCCATGAATTGTTGGACCCTTGGATATATTAAGACGTATTGGGAAGATAGCATATGAGCTAGCCCTAACCCCGAACATGTACCAGGTCGTAACGTGTTTCACATATCAATGTTAAGGAAGTGTAATTCAGATGCCTGATAAATAGGGGCATATGAGCGCATAGACATGCAACCCGACGTAACCTATATGGAGCAAC
Source organism: Apium graveolens (assembly GCF_009905375.1). Classification (NCBI taxonomy): domain Eukaryota; kingdom Viridiplantae; phylum Streptophyta; class Magnoliopsida; order Apiales; family Apiaceae; genus Apium; species Apium graveolens. Next base: position 5,217,095 of record NC_133656.1, on the reverse strand, counting down.
CAGGAAGGGTTATAGAGTGAAAAGGAACAAGTGCTTAGGAGAAGGATTATCAAACTAGGCAGAGTTTGGTGGTGGGACCATAATGTGGGAAAATTTACTCGAGAGTTAGAAAGTGCAATGCTAAGAGAGTATCCCTATTCATTCTCTATCTGATTCCGGGACGGAATCCTTTTAAAGAGGGGAGACTGTAATAACCCCAATTTTTGGAAATTTTTGAAACCCTTATGAATAGTGTTTTTGCTGAATGGGAAAACTTTTCATGCCACACTATGTAGGGGTTCTGGTATGGATATTCTGAGATTTTATTAGTACTTTATATGGGATATAAGTGTATGTAAAGATCGTCAGAATCCATATTCCGAACACTTTGATTTTCCCTGAAATCCACTAGATACGGAAAGAATTGAGTATAAGGTAACAGGATAAAAAGGATTTAAATTAAAGGATTACAAGAGAGGATCATAAAAGGAATATAATATATTGAGAAAGGTTAAGGGAACCTAAGTAATAAGATCCCGGGTATGATCCCTCAAACGATAAACGAAAACAAAAGTTAAGCGAACCATATAACAGATCAGCAGTCATTAGGCAAACAATTAGGAAGTTAATCAAAGGGATTAGAGAGGATAATGTCACCCAACCAATGAGAAGAGGACAAGGAGGGGAAGATGACATCATAGCATGACATAAGCATGACATGGGAAGGAAGGAGATGTGGTTGAAGTAGAACCACACAAAGTTAAGGCTAAAAAGGTAATTAACCAAAACAAAAACAAAATTACATCCACCAAGCCAAACAAATCATTTCATCAAAACAAAAGAAATCTATTTCTCTTCAACAAAAGCTTGCTCTCGGCTTTTTACAATTTCAAAGGAAAGGATTTTCAAAATCCAAGATCCAAGCCTCCTAAATTGGTAAGATAATTCCCTAGTGTTCCTTATGCATAGATATGGCTATATTATGAGTTTAAGCATCCCATTCATTCTCTATCTTCTCCAATAAATCAATGAAGAAGACAATGAATAGTGATTTCAAGGTTTTTAACTTGATTTTCTTGCTTTTCCTTTAAGATCCAAGCTTTCCTAAGACTCCTCAAGGCTTCCTAAGGCTTCTTAGCTACTCACACCACTTCAAGGAAGGTATATCATCTCCAAACCCTAGCTTTAATTTGTATATTAGGTTGATTTTGGTTGTTAGAGTAAAGAGTAGCTTGAAACTTGTTTGTTTAAGAGTTTGGGTTGGAATGGTGGTGATTGATTTGTTGAAATCTTAAGATTTGGTTAAAGAATGTAGTATAATTTAAATTTAAGTTTTAGGAGTAAGTAAATGGATTATAATGAGTTGGTTTGGGGCTGTTGTAATGTATTTTGGATGGAGTTTGGATTGGGTTGTGAATTGGGGTTGAATTGTAGTTGTTTTGAGTTGGTTTAAATTTGGGAAATCGCGTAAATATAGCCGTCGTAATGTCCAATTTACTTTAGACTGCTTTTGTTCATAACATTTGGAACCGAGAACTCCCTGATAGGTTTTTACCATTGCCATTTTTAGATAGTTCATGTTACGAGCTTTGTTTTGATATGTGGTTCGTTTGATTCCGATGAACGGTTTAGGAGAAACGGCCGTTTTAAGTAACGACGTTTCGCGAATGAAACATTACCCCTCGCCTTACTTTGAAACATAGGTTAAAGACCTTAAAGGACTAATTGAAGTATGAAACATTTATGTAAGGTGTAATAGGCAGTTGGTAAGACACTTGCGAAAGAATCGCCTTAAAACTCGTAATGGTTAATTTATTAAAAATGGGGGAGCCGAGGGTACTCGAGCGACTTAAGTAAATCGTTAAGCGCGAAAGCGAACGTTAGGACTCTAAATGGTTAAAGTCTAGTTTCTTAAGTGACCGGGGTTTAATTCCGACTTATGTTGTTGTTCATAGGTTATCGGACCCATTCTAAGCTTAAGTCTATCCGGGAGCACTCAGGCAAGTTTTCTACCTGTTATACTGTTGTTGTGATGTATACACTTGTATATGCATTATCTTGTAATAGATGCATGATGGTTATATTATCAAATTCTTGCGATATATTGTAGCATGTGATATGGTACATATGCATGCCTGTTTCGTATTCTTGCCATATATATCTGTTGGTTCAGTTGATAATACCTATGCTAGAGAATAGCGGTAATTTGCATATACCCTTAGTATAGGGACCCAAAGGTGAAAACATTTTCTAAAACCGGGAGTCGAGGATCCCGAGTAGATTTTATATATATATATATATATATATATATATATTTATATATATATGGTTATAGTTTTCAAAACTATTAATCGAATAAGGTTTATTCGATAACTTTATTTTATTAATGAATATTACCTTGAATATTCATTCGAGGACTTATGACTCCTTTATATTATTTATTGAATATTACTTGGATATTCATTTGAGGATGTATGACTCAGCTTATTATTTAATGAATATTATTTCGAATATTCATTCGAGGACTTATGACTCCTTTATTTTATTATTGAATATTATTTCGAATATTCATTCGAGGGCTTATGACTCAGCTTAATTTATTTATTGAATATTATTTGAATATTCATTTGAGGATCTATGACTCCGATTATTTGCTGAGATATATTCTTTATTTTATTAAAGAATAAGGTGTCGATAATCAAACTCACTTTTGATTATTCAAACAAAGATAGTACTTTCGTATAGGTATATCTTTGGTTATTTAATATTCATTTCAAGTATAAGTTTTAAAACTTCTACTTCAATTATTTTTATAAAGATTATTCTTTATGGGAATATTATTTAAATAATAATATTCAGATATTTTCTAATATATTGGGACTCCAAACATTCTTAAAAATGTTTTGCGAGTCTTCAAAATGATTTTTAAAAGTTAGAGCGGATCCCAAAACTCATTTTTATATTTAAGATCCTCCTTTCGAAGGGGATTTAAATACTCGCTCAAAACCTGAGGCATCCGGCTCTGTGGTGTGTTTTATATTCGCAACAAGGTTGCTGTTTTGTTAAATGAATTGATTACTTACCCGACACTCGGGAAGTAAAATTCTTGGAACAAGTTAATCCATTAACAGGCATCGCCTGGGAAATATCGGTGAGTTCTCCTTTCCAACTAGATACGACTTCTTGATGGAGCCGTATCAACAAGTTTCTACTTGGGGAAAGGGGGAACGAGCTTTACGTTTCAGAGTCATGGATTTCATCTGAACTACGAGTGGCGTAAGTGGTCGAGTGGCGCCAGCCCAGCCTTATTATATTGGCCCAAATGGCCTGGAAGTTCCGCTAAGGCGGTCCATTCCTTAGGAGTTCAGTGTTCGGTTGACAAGTAAATCCGACAGGTTCTCCTCTACATGTAGAAAATGGTGGGGTTGCACTACTACGACTGATCATCGTAAGTGGTCTTCCTGGCGCGGCAAACTCCCGTAATGAGTTCATCATCCAATTGGATATTTCTGCAACACTACCCAGAGCACTTCGATAGAAAGGCTACGGTTGGGCGATTGTTGAGTGTTGGCAGGGTCAAGTTTTCAAAATGATGTTTGCATTAAATGAAGTATCTCGTAACTTCATTTTATTTTGATGATATTTTAAAGATTTAATCTATTCAAATCTGGTCTTGTAGTCTCATCTATGTGATGAACTTTTGAAGCTAATTATAACTTGAACGGTGGTAGTTCAAGTAGTATTTGGAAAAGATATAAGTATATTGGAGTATCTTGTAACTTCATCTTTTAAACTTATATCTAGTTAATAGTTGTCTTATGAAAGACAAAGACTTTCAGAAAAACGTTGAGACAAGGTTAGATATATGAGATCACCTTGCAACGATATTTTTATACAGTTATAAACTGGAACTTTGTGTATATTATGCATGGAAGAGAACTTCCAAGATTTTGAAAAGTATATATGTATATATACTGAATATTTTGCGACTTCATCGCATTAAGATATCAACTTGGTTCATTTCTTTTGACCACGACTTTCATGAGTACTATGCGAAGGCTCATATATTGTTAATCATTATACATATTATTTTGGTGGGCTTGCTGCTCACCCTTGCTTTCTTCTTTCATCACACAACATCAGATAGATAAGATGAACAGGACCAAGCTCCCAATTCGCAAGCGGATAGGAAACGTTCCGCAGCTTTCTGGAAGCGTTGAGGCCGCTGTAGCTGAGGTAGAAATTACCAATAGGCTAGGCTTCAACTTTTGATGTACCAGATTTATGTATATTTATGAATTGTAATAATGGCAAAGAAATGTAAATTTATTCAGAAAACCCTTTTTAGGTGTATTGGCATATTGGTGGAATAAAACGACTTGTGATTATTTTTGGATATTCATCTCTGAGACTATAACTTGTGGTGTGTGTGTTTATTGTGGGGTCACAGTACAGAGTAGTTGATTATTTATTAAGATTGGGTGTTATTAAGGGAAATGGAACTCGTGACAACCCGGATCCCCGACCCCGGATTTGGGGGTGTTACAGGTGTCATTGAAACTGAGAAAAAGTGTTTAAGAGTTGTGTTTTGAGTGTAGGAGAGAGTTTTAAAGTTAAAAGTATATGGGAGTGTATATGGAGGAGTTGTGTGTATATATAGGGTATGAATTAGGGTTAAAATTAGAGTAGGGGTGGGGTTTGTGAGAGAGAAAACGTGGAATTGTGGGAGAGAAATCATAGGTTTTTATGTTTTTTAGGTTTTTCTGATTTTTTGTGGTTTTTTATAAGGCAAAAAAAATTCTGGTAGAAGGGTCCTGAGCGGCCGCCCAGGACTTCCAAGCGGGCGCCCCAGACTCCGAGCGGCCGCCCAAGATTCCTGAGCGGGCGCCCAAGGGGTTTCTGGAATATTTTTTTTCTGCCAAATTTTCTAATTTTTTTTTTGGCTTTTTTGGATATGGTACTAACTTCTAAAGGTTCCTATAGGTTAAAGCCTTGGGTTGCCTCCCAAGAAGCGCTTCTTTTATGTCATTAGCTTGACGAAGAGTACTCCGATTAAGTTGACAATAAAACGGCACTAACCACTTCCTGGTTTTCCGTGTCCCCATAGTAATGCTTCAATCTCTGACCATTAACCTTGGATGTTTGGCCTGGCTCATTCTCAAAAATCTCCACCGCTCCATGTGGAAACACAGTTTTGACGATAAAATGTCCAGACCACCTTGATTTCAACTTTCCAGGAAAAAGTCGGAGACGAGAGTTGAATAAAAGAACTTGTTGCCCCGGCACGAATGACTTAGGAGATAGCTTCCTGTCATGCCACTTTTTACTTGTTCCTTCTACATTTTGTTGTCCTCGTACGCTTGAAGTCGAAATTCATCAAGTTCATTTAACTGAAGAATTCGCTTCTTCCCAGCTGCATCTAGATCAAGGTTCAACTTCTTCAATGCCCAATAAGCCTTGTGCTCAAGCTCCGCAGGTAAATAACATCCCTTCCCATAAACAAGTTGAAACGGGGACATCCCAAGTGGAGTCTTGTGTGCTGTTCTATAAGCCCAAATAGAGTCATCGAGCTTTAAAGCCCAATCCTTCCTTGACGGACAAACAACTTTCTCCAGAATGCGCTTGATCTCTCTATTAGACACTTCAGCTTGACCATTCATTTGCGGATGATAGGCAGTCGCAACATGATGATTTACATTGTAGCGTTGCATCATAGAAGTGAACTTACGATTGCAGAAATGCGACCCCTCATCACTTATTATTACCCGTGGTGTTCCAAACCTTGTGAATATATGCTTATGGAGAAAACTCAACACTACCTTTGCATCATTCGTCGGTAGAGCCTTGACTTCTACCCATTTCGAGACATAATCTACTGCCAGCAAGATGTACTGATTATTGCAGGATGGGACAAATGGTCCCATGAAATCGATTCCCCAAACATCAAAGACCTCGACTTCAAGCATCACATTTAAAGGCATCTCATCCTTTCTAGTAAGATTCCCCACTCTTTGGAAATGATCACACCTTAAAACGAACTGATGCGCATCCTTAAACAACGTAGGACAGAAGAAACCTGCTTGCAAAATATGAGCTGTCGTCTTTTCACCACCATAATGTCTACCATAAACTGTGGAATGGCAGTCTCGTAATATTCCCTCCGTCTCACAGAATGGGATACATCTCCTGATGATCTGGTCAGCTCCCTGTCTAAACAAATATGGTTCATCCCACATGTACCACTTCACCTCATACATAAACTTCTTCTTTTGAGCTGTATTCATATTAGGAGGCATTATATTGCTGACAACATAGTTCACAATATCTACAAACCATGGTTCTTCCTCCTGAACTGCGAACAATTGCTCATCCGGAAAAGATTCGTTGATCAATGTCTTATCATGTGAAGTCAAAACCGGGATTCTCTAATCTAGAGAGATGGTCAGCTACTTGATTCTCAGTACCTTTTCGATCCTTGATCTCTAACTCAAATTCCTGTAGCAAGAGCACCCAACGAATAAGTCTAGGCTTCGAATCCTTCTTTGAGACCAAATAGCGAATGGCAGCATGATCAATGAATACTGTCACCTTTGTCCCAAGCAGATAAGATCAAAAATTTTCGAAACCAAAGACTATAGCCAAGAGCTCCTTCTCAGTAGTGGTGTAGTTCATTTGCACTCCATTTAGAGTCTTACTAGCATAGTAGACTACATGAAAAAGATTATTCTTGCGCTGTCCAAGAACTGCTCCCACTGCATAATCACTCGCATCACACATCATCTCAAAAGGTTCTGTCCAATCAGGTGCCATAATAACTGGTGCAGTTATCAAACTCTTCTTGAGAGTCTCGAATGCCGCCAAGCATTCATCATCAAATTTGAAAGGCACATCTTTCTCGAGCAAGTTGCACAACGGCTTAGATATCTTCGAGAAGTCCTTGATGAAATGCTGATAAAAACCCGCATGACCAAAAAAACTACAGATTCCTTTCATAGAAATAGGTGGTGGAAGATTTTCAATGACTCCCACCTTGGCTTTGTCCACCTCAAGACCCTTGCTAGAGACTTTATGCCTAAGAATAATGCCTTCACGTACCATAAAGTGACATTTTTCCCAATTGAACACCGAATTAGTTTCCACACACCTTTTGAGCACCGAACGAAGATTATTCAAACATTCATCATACGAATGTCCAAAGACGGAGAAGTCGTCCATGAACACTTCGACATTGTTTCCAATCATATCAGAAAATATAGCCATCATACATCTCTGAAAAGTGGCAGGTGCACCACATAAGCCAAAAAAAACTCTGCGAAAAGCAAACGTGCCAAATGGACAAGTGAAGGTAGTCTTTTCTTGATCTTCTGGTGCAATACAAATCTGATTATACCCTGAATAGCCATCCAGAAGACAATAATACTCATGACCAGCCAACCTGTCAAGCATCTGATCAATAAATGGAAGAGGGAAGTGATCCTTTCTCGTGGCTTTGTTCAACTTTCTGTAATCCATGCATACCCTCCATCCTGTGACTATTCGAGTGGGGATGAGCTCGTTCTTCTCATTTGCTACCACAGTTATACCTCCTTTCTTAGGTACACATTGCACGGGGCTGACCCAAGAACTGTCAGAAATAGGATATATGATTCCTGCATCTAGCCACTTCCGAATTTCTTTCTTCACCACTTCTTTCATGATAGGATTAAGTCTCCGTTGTTGCTCAACAGTCGGCTTACTACCTTCCTCTAGCAGAATTTTATGCATACAGTACGAAGGGCTGATCCCTTTTATATATGTTATAGTCCATCCGATGGCCGATTTAAATTCTCTTAAAATCCTCAAGAGCTTGTCCTCCTCAGTACCTGAAAGGTCAGATGCAATAATAACAGGTAAAGTAGATGCATCACCTAAAAAAGCATACCTCAAGTGTTCAGGCAATGGTTTAAGCTCCAAAGTAGGTGCTTCCTCTATAGATGGTTTAAGCTTTCCTTCAGCATTCTTGAGATCAGTATTACCAAGAGATTCAAATGGCATGTCTAGCTTTCGCCTCCAAGGAGAAGCATTTAGATATTGTAGTTGCTCATTGCCATCTTCATCGTCACTGTCAAATTCCCCCACTAAGGCTTTATCTAAGGCATCAGACATTAGCATATGATCAAGTTCTGAAGTTACCGCAGAATCAATCAAATACACCTTTAATCACTCCTCGTCTTCTGTAGGGAATTTCATTACCTTAAATACATTGAATGTCATATCCTGATCCTGCACCCTCATAATAAGTTCACCTTTCTACACATCTATCAAGGTACGGCCTGTAGCCAAGAAAGGTCTTCCCAAGATTATGGGAATCTTCTTATCTTCCTCGAAATCCAAAATGACAAAGTCTGCAGGGAAGAAGAGCTTATCCACCTTTACTAACACGTCTTCCACGATGCCTCGTGGGTATGTAATAGAATGATCAGCCAATTGTAGAGACATGTAGGTGGGCTTTGGATCGGGAAAATTAAACTTTTTGAAGATAGACAATGGCATCAGATTGGCTTACTCCCAAATCGCACATGCACTTGTCGAAAGACAACTTGCCAATGGTGCAAGGGATGGTGAAGCTACCTAGATCTTTAAGCTTTGGAGGTAATTTTTGTTGCAGCACAGCACTGCACTCTTCCGTTAGAGCAACGGTCTCAAGGTCATCCAGTTTCACCTTCCTTGAAAGAATACTCTTCATGAATTTTGCATAACTAGGCATTTGCTCCAGAACCTAAGCAAAAGGTATGTTGATGTGAAGTTTCTTGAACACCTCCAGAAACTTATCGAACTGCTTATCCAACTTTTGTTGTTGCAATCTCATAGGGAAAGGCGGTGGAGGATAGAGCTGTTTCTACCCTGTATTACCCTCAGGCAGAGTGTGTTTAACAGTAGTCTTCCTTGGTTCCGCCACTTTCTCCTTTTGCTTCTCTTCTTCATCCATAACTTCAGCTTCTCCATCTTTTGCTTTTTCAGCATCAGCAACTTTTCCAGACCTTAAGGTAATAGCCTTTACTTGTTCCTTAGCTTCCTTCCTGCCTGGCACTTCAGTATCGCTAGGAAGTGTGCCAAGTTGACGATTGAGCACAACATTGGCTAATTGACCGATTTGATTTTACAAGGTCTTGATAGAAACATCATAACTTTTGCACAACAGCTTGAGCTCCTCGAAATCAGCACTAGAAGGTAGAGCAGCACCTCCTTGTTGAGGATATGATTGCCTTTGAGCGTAATGCTGTGGTTGCTGGAATCCAGGTGGAATAAACTGTTTACTTACGCCCTGCTGATATGGTTGCTAAATAGCATTCTGATTATTGCTCCAGCTGAAATTGGGATGATTTCTGTTGTTAGGATGATAAGTAGCTGGCATAGGCTATTGCGGTCGCTGATAATTATTTATATACTGAACAGATTCATTAATAAGAGAACACTGATCCGTAGCATGAGAACCTGCACAAAGCTCACAGACCATAGCTATCTGATTGACTCCATAGTTGGCTAAAGAATCGACCTTCAAAGATAGCGCTTGGAGCTGCGGTGCAATAGCTGTAGATGCATCAACTTCCAGAATACCTGCTACCTTCCCAGGCATCATCCTTTGAGTTGGGTTTTGATGCTCATTTGCAGCCATAGTTTCAATAAGATTATAAGCCTCAGTATAGCTTTTGGCCCGCAAGGCGCCTCCAGCTGCTACATCAAGCATGGGCCGAGATTGGGCCCCCAAACCATTATAGAAACCCGTGATCACCATCCAGTCAGGCATACCATGATGTGGATACTTTCTCAACATCACCTTGTAGCGCTCCCAAGCTTCGCACATAGATTCTGTTGGTTGCTGCACAAACTGAGTAAGAGCACTCCTCATAGCTGCAGACTTCACCATTGGATAGAACTTCACCGGAAACTTTTGCGCAAGATCTTGCCAAGTAGTGATGGACCCAGCTGGCTCAGAATATAACCAGTCCTTAGCTTTATCCCTCAGAGAGAATGGGAAAAGCCTCAACTTGATAGCCTCATCAGTCACACCATTATATTTGAAAGCACTACAGATCTCGACAAAAATCCTAATATGCATGTTAGGGTCTTCAGTCGCAGCACCTCTGAAAGAAACGGAATTCTGCACCATCTGAATAGTGCCCGGCTTGATTTCAAAAGTATTAGCCTGAATAGCCGGATGAAGGATGCTAGACTGAATGTCATCAATTTTAGGCCGAGAAAAGTCCATAAGAGCTGGATCCGCTGCTGGAACTATACGATCACCCATGATTACTGGTTCATTCTGCTCACACTCTTTATCCGAATCCGCAAAATCTATCTTCTCCGGAATATCAAGAACTGAGTTTGTCTCCTCAGCCGTATCTAGAGTTCTCTTACGAGTGCGAGAACGTGTTTGCATAAACACTTGCTAGAGTACCTGAAACACAACCGGAAACAATAAGTAACACGTCTTAATCAATGAGTTCTAATGACCACTGATGGCAAGTACATAAACTAAACAATTACGCCGAGTCCCCGGCAGCGGCACCAAAAACTTGTTAGGCACAAAACACGCACTAATAATTCACGCAAGTATACGCGTTCGCAAGTAATATAAAATAAATTCTAGTTCGTTCCCACAGAGACTCAGACTAATTATGTTCAATTAACACTTACTCATCAATGTATGATTACTTCTCAATGTCAAGACAATAACACTTAAATTTGATTAACTAATTATTAACTACAATTAACTACGAGAATTAAACACTTAATTGACACTTGAATTTATAAAATTAAACACACATGAGATCATAACTTCATTACTACTTCCTTCAATAGTTATCGTTATTAGCCTTAGCATGTAACGGTGATGATATTAATTGAACAACACGAAACTGATAAAAGCCAACTTTCGTTGTATTGATACCATTCTACCAAACATCCACAATTAAGATAAAAGTTGAATAGGCATCAATTATGTTGAGACCCTATATGTCTACAGAATTTGACAACATAACGATTTAAGCACAAGTTATTCTTTATGATTACACAGGGCAAGTAAAACGGTTAGAGTTAGCCACTAATTATGCATACACATACATGAACCTATGCTAGCATGGCAAGTTCTAAACCTCGAGATCCACCGTCGCTTCACAAGAGATTAATAGCCTATCTTATATGTTCACGACACACATAAGACGAATAAGCGCAACCTATGCTAGATATCATACAATCATCACACACTAAGGTATTAAACAACTAACTAAAGAAATCCATAGTAAATCCGTTACGACCCCATGATCATGATTAGCCCAAGATAAAACTCATCGTCACCATGGGTTCATATGAAAACATGATAATAACACACAATATAAACTAATAAAAATATTTATTAAAACCAGAGTACGTCACAAGTGTAATAAGGTTCAAAGTAAAGAAAACTAGCATCCACTGATACAACGAATAAAAGAATCACCAGAAAATGTATGCTTCATCTTCTTCGTTGTGATGTGCTAAAACGGTCTTCTTCCTTCTCTCCTTGCTCCTTGCTTGATACCACACTTCTGTGAAACGTATCTAAGAACTACTTATATAGAAGCCCACAAGAACCAGCCGTCTCAGAAGTCCATCAGAGTAAGGATTATAAAATTTAGTACTAAAATTCTCGTCCCTGAGCAGCCGCCCCAGATTCCTGAGCGGGCGCCCAAGCTCCCAAGCGGCCACCCAGCATCCTGAGCGGGCGCCCAAGCACCTTCTGGAAAATTCTGAATTATGCTCCTGATTTTGCTGCGTTCTGCCCCCAACTTTCCACAACCAATGCCAAGCACTTCCCTAGGCTTAGTTCTGAAGAATTCTTCTTACATACGCAAGTTATACCCTGAAATGCAAAAACACTAGAAAAATGCATTAAATACATAAAATACCTGATTTCAAGACATCAATTCAAGCCATTATAAGATGTTCTAAGTGGTATAAAATGCCACTTATCAATAAACATGTTCAAAGAATAATAATAATAATTGCTGAAAATCTGGGATATTACATGCATCTTCATTCTATGCATATGCTCTCATCCCATGTTTTCTTCATCTGCGTCGATACATGTAAGTCATATGTCATAGCCTATTTGTATATTCGAGGATTCAACTCAACTCAAATAAGAATGTAATAAGTAAATAGTGGATCGACCGTCAGAGAGGTCTCGCAAAGTAATATCTGTCAAAGGATTCAGAAACAAGGTTCATCTACAGACTTGAGGAGGTAATTCACTGGAAGAAGTTCAAGAAGTTGATCATGCCTCAGTGATATAAATCAAGATCGTGGATTTAATCAAGTGACAGAGATCTCGTCAGAGTATCATTAATTACAAGGATTTAATCTGAAGAAAATCAAAGCGTCAAAGTCAAGACATGAAGAAACGTCACGGAAGTTAGTCACTCATGAACCAGACAGTACATCGAGTGTCAACGTTGAAGTGGTGGAATTGATTCATAATTCTCAGTGATTTTCAGAAGATATTCAGAAGAATGGATGCTGCTCAGGGTTAGTATTAATTCTCTATTAATTAATTAAGTCATATAATTTAATTAAGTAAATAAATTATATCTGCAAAGATTAATTTATTGATTAATTAAATTAATTGATTAATTAATTCAGAATTAATTTTAGGAATTTTCAGAAGGTTAATTGGTTTAAAAACAGTCTTAAATCAGCAAGACAATTGAAAATGAACTAGCATGACAATCTGGATTGTCATACCGATTGTCATGCCAAGTCATTTCAATTGTCATACCGAAAGTTACACTAGAAAGGAGATTGTCTTGCTAGTTCAACTGATTGTCATACCGATAGTCATTGTAGTTCAATCAGATTGTCTTGCTAGTACAATTGAAAGTCCTACTGAAAGTCTTGCTGAGCCAAAGAGATTGTCCTATCGATTGTCATTGTTGTTCAAGTAATTTTGTTGGATTGCATACAAAAAGAAAAAGAAGCAGAAGACATTCACTAACTGAAAAATACAAGAACACAGCAGCCGCCTAAGAAATATTTCATTGTTCTCTGCTGAAATTCAAAGATCAATTTCTAGATTGCAAAGTTAAATCCAATCAACTAGAAATCTTTATCTTGTTCTTGTGTAACAATCTAGCGGATCAAAATCCCTAGAACTTAATCTCAAATCGCGTTTAGCATTTGATTCTAATTATTGCAAAAATAGAAAAAGTTCATGTCGAATTTATTCTAGATTTGTGATAATTGATTTGAGATTAATACCTTGTAATCGATACAGTTGTTGTAACACCTTTCAAGTTTAATAATATTTTTATTTAACTTGAATTTTGTTTCATATTTTTTATTCCGCATTTATTCGATTATTTGGTACTGTTTGTATTCAACCCCCCCTTCTACAAACACATTGGGACCTAACAATTGGTATCAGAGCCTTCTGATTAACGAACAAATCAAGATCCTAGACTTTTGTGATTTTTCAACTCCTTGAATTTTTATTTATTCAAAAATTCATAATGACTTCACATAAAGTTGGAACCGTTAAAATTCCACAATTTGATAAAGAGAATTATATCATGTGGAAGAAGAAGATGCTATTATTTTTACAAGTTGCAAATCCCAAATATTCAAACTTGTTAAAGAAGGGTATAAAAACTCCGATGGTTATTGAACCGGAGGTAATAATAGATGGTGTGGTGACTACTAAAGCTAGAACCTATCCAAAAGAGCCCGAAGATTTTACTCCTGCTGAGAAGGAAGAAGCCTCCTTGGATGCCAGCCTTCAATTAATATTAATTGATTCCCTTGATCCCTTGATGAACAGACATGTGATGAACTGTAAAAATTCTAAACACATGTGGGAAACTATTGAGGTAATTAATGAAGGCACAGAGGAAGTTAGGGAGAACAAGTTGGAAATCCTAACCTCTGAATATGAACATTTCAAATCAAATCCAGGAGAAGGAATTACTGAAGTGTTTGAGAGGTACAATGCGTTGATCAACAACCTGAACATCAATGGAAAGTATTATTCAATCAGGGAGGTCAACAAAAAGTTCCTTTTAACACTGCCAGCTCATCTTGAACATAGAATCACTGCCATTAGAGAAGCTAGAGATCTGAGTGAGATTTCTTTGGACAGGCTCTATGGAGTGTTAAAAACTTATGAGTTGGAACAGATTCAACAGAAGAAAGTCTACGGGAAGGATAGAATGGTCAGCACATCTAATGCACTTGTAGCTAAAGGTCAACAACAACAACAATCTCAACAGTTAGAAAGAATGGTACAGTTTTCCAAGGGTGAGGAAAATGAGTTAGTAGCAGAATATGATCCTCCTACTACAAATCAATCAAGTGATGATTTTTATTCCTTGGAAGAGCTGGAGCAATTGGAAGATGAATCAATGGCCCAAATTGTCAAGAGATTCTCCCATGTCAGATTCAGGAGGAATCCCAAGCTTAAGTACAAGTCCAACTACAACAAATTCCAGAAAGGCGGATCTTCATCCTCTAACACCAGCAGTGGTGGATACCAAACAGGGATGGTTGATCGGAGCACCATTAGATGCTATAACTGCAATGAGTTGGGACACTTTGCCACAGAATGTAGGAAGCTAAAGCAAGTAAGAAAGAACTCTGAAAGGGCTTATCTGGCAATGGGAAGAAGCTGGGATGATACTGACAGTGAAGATGAAGAAGAAGGAAATCTTGCTCTTATGGCTATTGATGGAAAAGCTTCATCGTCAAGAATAGAGGTAAAACTTTCTGATGCTGAAATGGTTTATCATCTAAGAGGTAACTTAGATTGTGCACGTCGTGATAATGAACTGTTAAGTTTACAGATCACAGACCTTGAGAAAGAGGTCAATGAATTAAGACTTGTGCACATTAATCAAGACAAATTAAAAGAACAGGTATCTTTTCTAGAGAATAGAGTTGACTGTTATAGAAAACTCGAAACTATTCTCAAAGACAAGATCACCGGTCTTGAGACTAAGGTTAGAGCCTACTTCAATTCTTGTTCGAAGGCTAAAGAGTTCTACAGTAAGCAAGCTGTTAATCAAACATCTGGAATAGGTTATGATTACAATGCTGCTATTGGAGAATTAGGCATAAACTCCCCTCCTCATGTCTGTGCTAAAGGGAGGGAAGTACCACATGTGCTTAAGGGTGTTGATGAACCCCTCTATAAAGCATCAATTGCTGAACCATTTGATGCGACCTCTTCTGTTATTCATGAAGAAATACGTGCTGAAGATCATGCTAATGAGAAGATTGTTTCCAAGTCAAGTGAGTCGAAAGTTCCAGTCAAAGTTGTGAAAGCAACTGAGACTAACTCAGACACACATGAGTTGGATAACAATAATTCCATGTCTACCTCCCCAGGCTTAAATCCCCTGGATGCATCTGCGGATAGTGGATCTGACATAGGTGCAGATCGGCAACTTGTTGACAATGATTCAGATATTACCTGATGAGTCACAAGGAAATGTCTTCACAGACATTAGAAGGGAACTTTGATCTTTATGCTAAATTCGTTGGATCATTGTTTACCTTCCCAGAATTCAAATCTGGAACCCTAAAAGGGAAACTAGCAACTTGTAAATTATGACTCAGATTCATTTGACGAGTTTAGCAAGGATGGGGATTTGTGAACTCCCATTGCACCACCTGTGACCTCCTTAAGGATGGCTAAGGTGATTTTCCTTGCAGGTACAGCTGGATTATGGAGCTATGAGAGAAGAGTGATACACTTGTGAGAATGAGTGTAAACACGAGTGGAGAGAAGAGTGAAACACATGTGAGGTACACTAAAACAGAATCACACACTCACAGTGAGGAAGAAAGAGAAACTACTTGTTATTTCTTTTCCAACCAAGTGAAATATGAGAACTCCTTCAGACGACGGCATACATTCCTTCTTTAAGGGGGAGATAAAAGCTTAAGTAATAGTTTGGAGGATTCCTCAACTAAGGGGGAGAAATAGCAGGGAGGAAGAAAAAGATCATATGTACACTACACCACACCATTGTTGTTTGTAACTACGGATCCTATTGTACGGGAGAGGTGGTAAACACAAGGTGATTTCCTAGTAAGGGAAGAAGCTGTTAGGGGAGTACCATTGGTTTTTATCTGCGGATCCTATTGTACGGGAGAGGTGGTAAAACGAAGGTGATCTTCTTTAGTCAGTTGATTCTCATAGGGGGAGAAGCAAGATATATGGGCTTCTCAACAGGAAATGTGGTTGTACAAATGAAGATGGAACTACTTGAAGATATGTTCAGTCTAGAGGAACATCTACTTGGAATCTGGAAAATGTTAAATCTCATCCAGAACTTTTCTGCTATTTACTTTGCATGTATGTTTATATCTTTTTCTTATTTGTTAGTTGAGTTATCCTCTAGGTATTTGTGTGTTATTGTCTAACAAACAAATAGGGGGAGATTGTAAGTCATATGTCATAGCCTATTTGTATATTCGAGGATTCAACTCAACTCAAATAAGAATGTAATAAGTAAATAGTGGATCGACCGTCAGAGAGATCTCGCAAAGTAATATCTGTCAAAGGATTCAGAAACAAGGTTCATCTACAGACTTGAGGAGGTAATTCACTGGAAGAAGTTCAAGAAGTTGATCATGCCTCAGTGATATAAATCAAGATCGTGGATTTAATCAAGTGACAGAGATCTCGTCAGAGTATCATTAATTACAAGGATTTAATCTGAAGAAAATCAAAGCGTCAAAGTCAAGACATGAAGAAACATCACGGAAGTTAGTCACTCATGAACCAGACAGTACATCGAGTGTCAACGTTGAAGTGGTGAAATTGATTCATAATTCTCAGTGATTTTCAGAAGATATTCAGAAGAATGGATGCTGCTCAGGGTTAGTATTAATTCTCTATTAATTAATTAAGTCATATAATTTAATTAAGTAAATAAATTATATCTGCAAAGATTAATTTATTGATTAATTAAATTAATTGATTAATTAATTCATAATTAATTTTAGGAATTTTCAGAAGGTTAATTGGTTTAAAAACAGTCTTAAATCAGCAAGATAATTGAAAATGAACTAGCATGACAATCTGGATTGTCATACCGATTGTCATGCCAAGTCATTTCAATTGTCATACCGAAAGTTACACTAGAAAGGAGATTGTCTTGCTAGTTCAACTGATTGTCATACCGATAGTCATTGTAGTTCAATCAGATTGTCTTGCTAGTACAATTGAAAGTCCTACTGAAAGTCTTGCTGAGCCAAAGAGATTGTCCTACCGATTGTCATTGCAGTTCAAGTAATTTTGTTGGATTGCATACAAAAAGAAAAAGAAGCAGAAGACATTCACTAACTGAAAAATACAAGAACACAGCAGCCGCCTAAGAAATATTTCATTGTTCTCTGCTGAAATTCAAAGATCAATTTCTAGATTGCAAAGTTAAATCCAATCAACTAGAAATCTTTATCTTGTTCTTGTGTAACAATCTAGCGGATCAAAATCCCTAGAACTTAATCTCAAATCGCGTTTAGCATTTGATTCTAATTATTGCAAAAATAGAAAAAGTTCATGTCGAATTTATTCTAGATTTGTGATAATTGATTTGAGATTAATACCTTGTAATCGATACAGTTGTTGTAACACCTTTCAAGTTTAATAATATTTTTATTTAACTTGAATTTTGTTTCATATTTTTTATTCCGCATTTATTCGATTATTTGGTACTGTTTGTATTCAACCCCCCCTTCTACAAACACATTGGGACCTAACAATACACATGCATCTCTATCTTGTGTGCTTTATTCCATGTTTGACATGTCATGTGCTACTTGATCTTTCTCCTCGGAAAGAGGTTTGATCCTAGCTTAGATGATGTGGTTAATGCAAGCATGGTGGAGAAGTATAAGCTCCAAGCTTAAATCACCGAGGGGATTCTTTGTGAATGATCCTGATTATGATTTCAGTTACTTTGATGTGGAAACATTCCCATACCGCAAGATGGACAATGCCATGGCTATCGCTCCTAGGAGGTTCTCCTTAGGACTTAAGCACTGGTATGTTCAAACCTCAGGCATGCTTGTTATAGAAAAAAGCATGGTAGGAGTCGTAGCGGCAGCATCTAGTGCTGTTGCGAATGAGGACATTGTTATTCATGTGGATGATATTCCTTCCACCATGGGTTCTCCTCTCCAAGACTATCTTCTCTCAACCCCCGAGCATAGGGGTGTGCTTTCTAGAACTTCTACATCTTACATTCTTCATATGTGTTTCTTCGTGACTTCAACGATACTATGACTTTTATTTGAGGTATAAACCTCTGTAAAATCCTTGCAGCTTATACGAACCTATTTACTTATCGCACTATGCCTTGTTATTATCGTTTGACTTTCACCTTAGAATATTTTCATCTTGCAAAAGTTAAATCATCAAGGATCTTCTAACTAGAATGAAGTAACTCCAAAATTCCTCCCCTTGGGGGGAAACTTCTTCGGACGTGCCCTATGAAGTATATGGCACCTTCGGGAGGGTTTGCTTCTTCTCGCGTGTCCGGGAGCTATTCTTAATGCTCTTGAAATCTAGAATAAGATGATAAATAAACTCATAGCTCTAACAACTTTAAAAAAATGATCAATGTCGGAGGAGGACCTCTTGAGGTGCACCCTAGGGGTGGTGGAGCTTCCTCGGAAGCTTTGTATCTTCTTGTTTACTTGAACAATGTTCATATTCTTTGCTTGTTCAAAAATTGTATAAGGAGTGTAAGCATGAAAGAAAGAATCAAATATCAATATTCATTAAGGAACATTTGTCAATTTATTAAGAAATTATTTATCAAACATTTCTTAAGATATTTGAAAGAAATTATAAATCAGTATGAGCCGAATAAGATAATCATAAATTTTGAATAGAAGTTTATGGATCGAATAAAAGGCTTTAGATAAGTCTCGGTTTGGAGAAAATTATATCAGTGTTTGTCATACCAGAAATTCGAAGTGGAAAACTTAACATATTACAAGATATAACTTATTATTGAGAACTATTAGGTTATACGAATGGTAAAGTGATAATCAACACGTATTGTATAAACCTAATCTGTATTTATATATAATACAATTAGTCTATCAATTACAAAATATTTAATTACCATGAGAATAACTCAAGATAAAATATATACTAATTACCAAGAACCACAAATCTTTATCTCTTCATTAACAAACTGAATCATATCCTAACTTGTAGTAGAATAGATATACAAATTCTAATTCGCAACTTTTCTTTAACTTATGATAACTAAACTATGATAAAGTACCTAAATATTTTATAACATTAAATAACATTAAATATCGATTATTTCAAAAAATTTAAACAGAATCATTCACATCATTCGCCTAACGAGCGAGTAATAATATGGTCAATCTAGTCTTGCATATTTGCAAGTTTTCTGTCTTGTTCATGTGACAAGTTCTAAGGCCTAGTTTTCTTGTTTTCAAATTCAGTAATATGTCAGCTTCATCATCATCAACAATGAGTCTTGAACAGATGTATGCAAGGTTAGCATTGGAAGAGGAAGAGGAAGGTGAAGTTGTGGTTGAAGGTAATGTGGAATCACCGGGTGGGGAGACGTATGTACTGATGGGAAGATTTTTAACAGATAAGAATATTAATTTTCAAGCAATGCAGACTGTTCTGGCCTCATTATGGCATCCAAAGGAGGGAGTTGAGATTCATGATTTGGGAGGACATCGCTACTCTTTTGTGTTTTTTCATATCTGGGATATACAGAAAGTCATAGAAGGAGGACCTTGGACTTTTGAGCAGAGTTTGTTGGTGTATCACAGGTTACAAACAAATGAAGATCTGAATTTAGTGCCTCTTAACAGTATGGAAATCTGGTTACAGATTTACGATATTCCTAAAGGATTGATGTCAGAGAAGGTGTTGCAGAGCATTTCCAATTATGTTGGAAAGTTTGTTAAGACTGATCCTATCAATGTTAAGGAGGCAGGGAGATTGTAAGCTCGAGTTAGAATAATGATGGATTTGACTAGGCCTCTGAAGCATAGAATAAAGATTAAAAGAAATAGTGGAGCATGGAATTGGGTGAATTTTAAATATGAAAGGTTGAGCTTATTTTGCTTCGTGTGTGGTATCATTGGCCACTCAGACTTGTGAGGTAGTGTATGCTAATCCTCATAAAGAAATTGAACGTGCACACGGTGTTTGGTTACGAGCTCCAGGAAAAAATGCCAGAAATCAAATGGTAACTTCACATTGACTGAGGAATGGAAGACACGGAGGTGAAGCTTGGCGATGTTATGCCGGTCAGAAAGAAGCAGCAACCATCGCGTATGGCAGTCAAAAGGTGGAGACGCAATTCATGGAGACTGAGGGGGTAGTATCCGAAATTCCAGGTAGAGAAAAGGGGATTTGTTTTATTTAAAAAATACAAGGCAATAAAGATCAAGATGTCATAGCAAAAAATCAGGGATATGAAACGGGACTGAAGGATTTTGAATTTGAGACAACTGTGAATGATGCTAAACGTAAGCGGGTTGGAAATTTAAATGAGGAAGGAAATAATGGGCTGGTTGACAATAATGGGCTCATCACAGATAATAAATTAATGGAGAATATTGATATTGAGAATAACATTGGGCCAAAAAACTTACTAGAGGCGGGACCTGTTGCACAGGCCCGCCTAGGACAATGAGTATTATAGCATGGAATTGTCGTGGGTTGGGTAACCCAAGAATAATTCGATTCCTTAAAGAAATTACCCACACAATAAAACCAACTATTATTTTTCTATCAGAAACATTAGTTAAAAAGAAAAAATAGCTGAAAGTATGTAGAAAGATTAATTTTTTGGAGTGGTGGGTTGTTGATGCTCAGGGCCGTAGTGGAGGACTGGCTCTAATGTGGAGAACTGAAGGAGGGTGTAAGGTTATTGATAGTGGAAACCATTACATAGATTTTGAGGTTGCAAATAATCAATTGGGGAGGTGGCGATATACTGGTTTTTACGGATGCCCTGAGAGAGGAAGAAGGACAGAAACATGGAACTTGTTATGGTCGTTGGCTGCGAGATCAAACCTACCATGGTGCGTTATAGGAGATTTTAATGATATGATGTTCGTGGATAAAAAAAGAGGAGTTAATGTGCAACCACAATATCTTTTGAATGGATTTGTTTATACGGTAAATGATTGTAGATTGTTTAACCTGAGGTTTAAAGGAGAAAAATTTACGTGGAAAAAATCACGGGGAAAAGTAAACTGGATACAAGAGCGGCTTGATAGAGGATTTGCTACTCAAGCATGGAAAGATTTGTTCCCCGATGCAGAAGTTAACGTTCTTGAGATGACAACGTCTGACCACATACCCTCGTACCTTCATCTTAATAAGAAAATTTATGTACCTAAAGACAGAAGGTTTATGTTTGAGAATACATGGCTGCATGAAAAGGAATGCGTCAATGTTGTGAGGAGAAGCTGGGAGTTTACGCATGGGAGAAGCATAATGGATAAACTAACCTACTGTGGATTACAACTTTAGCAATGGGGTGGGGGTGTTTACAAGGAATCTAAGAATAAAATTCAGGGATGTAGACATCAGTTAAAGAAGTTCCGTAGTAGGTGAGATTCAGTAGGGATTGAGTTATATAATAGTGCATGTTGGGAATATTTAAAATCTTTGGAGAAATAAGAAATTTACTGGAAGCAACACTCGAAACAGTTCTGGCTGCAGATGGGGGATCAGAATACTCATTTTTTCCATAGCTATGCTACATCGCGGAGAAATAATAACAAGCTGCAATGTTTAAAGAATAGAGATGGTCAGTGGTGTGTTACGAATGAGGGGGTCCAAGAGGTTGTATTGGACTATTTCTCACAGCTTTTCCAGTCTATTTCAAGAGGAGGAAAATTATCTTCTAATGAAAGAGTGGCGCAGCTCTCAGACATGGAAAATACGAAGTTGATGGCGGAAATTAATAAGAAGGAGGTCAAAATAGCCATGTTTTCTATGCATCTGGATAAGTCTCCGGGCCCGGACGGGTTAAATTCTGCATTTTATCAGTCATTCTGGCATATTGTAAAAGAGGATGTAGTGGAGTTCTGTAAAAAAATCATGGTTACAGGGGAGTTTCCAGAACTGGTAAACCGGACACTAGTGTGCTTAATACCAAAAGTAAGGGAACCTCAAACAATGGCAGAGCTTCACCCTATCTCGCTTTGTAATGTACTGGTACGTATATTATCAAAGGTACTATCTAATCGATTGAAGGATTTTATTGGGTCCGTTATATCACATAAACAAAGCGCTTTTATCGAAGGGCGTTTGTTAACTGATAATGCACTTCTTGCTTTCGAAGTGAATCATTTTATGAAGCATCGTACATAAGGGAAGACTGGCATAGCTGGTTTGAAAATCGATATCTCGAAGGCTAGAATGGGATTTTTTACAAAACATGATGGTGAAATTTGGGTTTCATATGGGTTGGATAGAAAGAATTATGAAACTGGTTTGTTCAGTAACATATACATTTATACATGATGGTGAACAGTTTGGGGAGGTAGTGCCTCAACGTGGATTATGCCAAGGTGATCCAATCTCACCATACATTTATATACTGTGTACTGAGGGACTCAGTTCGATAATTTAAAGGAATGAGGATGCTGGATTGCTGCATGGTTGTAGGGTGGCAAAAAATGCACCTGTGATTTCACACCTACTCTTTGCTGACGATTGTTGCTTCTTCTTTAAGGCAGTGAAGGTTGAAGCTAGTGTAATGAAGAGAATTTTAAATCAATATGAGGAGATTTCAGGTCAGATGGTAAATTACAATAAATCCATTGTTACTTTCTCTCCGAACACGGCTATATGAGATAGGGAAGAAGTATGTAGCCAGCTGGGTGTCCAAGAACATGCGAGGCCAGGAAAATACTTGGGGTTGCCAATGTATATTGGTAGAGGAAATGCGGAGGCATTTAATTTTCTAACTGAGAAAGTAGAACAAACATTGCAGGGGTGGCGGACAAAGAAAATTTCGAAGGGAAGGAAGGTACTGCTGTTGAAAACTATAACACAATGTATTCCGAGTTTTTGGATGAATTTGATGCTTATCCCAAATGAAGTTTGTGTTAATATAGAGAGGAAGATTAATGCATACTGGTGGGAGAATAATGCAACAAGTAGAGGCATTCGGTGGATGGCCTGGGATAGATTATGTGAGGTAAAAGAGGCAGGTGGTCTGGGTTTTAAGAGACTAAAAGAGTTCAATTAAGCAATGCTTGGGACGAAAACTTGGCGAATTCTTAATAATTGCAACCCATTAGTTACGAAGTTAATGAAGGCAAGATATTTCCCGAACACAGATTTTTTGAATGCTTCTCTGGGCTCTAATCCTAACTATATATGGAGGAGTATTATTGAATCTAAGGATGTCATTCAACAAGGTTGCAGGAGAAGAATCGGAGATGGGAAAAGTACAAAAATTTGGCAGGTGCAATGGCTGCCATGTCAACAAAATGGTTGTTTAACTACTGAGATGCCCGAGGAGCTATAGAATGCTAGGGTATGTGATCTTTTTTGAAATGCATCAGAGAAGATGGAATAGTGACATACTGCAAGACTTGTGTAATGATAGAGATCGTAATCTTATATTGCAGGTGCCTATCCCTAGTTGCAGCAGGAATGATGATGGTTTTGGTTGCGGGATGATAAAGGTGAGTATACAGTGAAAAGCTGTTACAGGAAAATCCATGGGGAACTGGAATGTGGTGACAGTTGGTTTTGGAAAAAATTGTGGAAACCTAATGTACCTATTAAGGTCACAAATTTCTTATGGAGGGCTTGATGTGGTGTGCTACCTACTAACATGGCACTTATAGAGAAACATGTAAATGTGGATTCTGTGTGTCGTTGGTGTCAGGTTGTAAATGAAGATGCTGGTCATGTTCTTTTTGGTTGTTGCTTTGCAAAGGAAGTGTGGAAAGTGATGGGTCATGATCAGCTGGTTACGTGTACAAGTACAGATACAGTTATGGATGCTTTAAAACGGATTTTCAGCAAAGGAACTAGTGAACAGTGTGTACTGAAAGGTCTGGTATGTTGGGGGTTGTGGTGTAAGCGAAATAAATGGATTTGGGACAATATCAATATATCAGTTTTTGGGGTTAAATCGACTGCATACAGTCTACTAATAGAGTGGAAACAGATGTTAAAAGAAAAGGGGAATAATGGTAGTACATATTCTACTGCAAATAGGAAGTGGACTAGACCTCCAGATGGATGGCTGAAAATAAACACGGATGCAGCTTGTAAATATGGTGGAACATATATTGGTGTTGGATGTGTTGTGAGAGATGATAGGGGACAGTTTCTTCGAGCTCGTTGTAGTACAGTGCGGGGATTAAACCAACCAAAAGAAGTAGAAGCTATAAGCCTTAAGGAGGCTTTGGCCTGGAATAAGGAATGGACAAATATGAAGTGCATATATGAGACTGATTCCAAGGTGCTAGTAGATGCTATTAATGTTAAAAGGGGTAAGTCTTATTTTGACACAATCATTGATGATTGTGTTGGGTTATTTCAATACTTTGAACAAGTGTCAGTAGTTTTTGTGTCAAGGTCAGCGAATACTGTAGCTCATAAGTTAGCACAGGTTGCTTATTCCGAGTCTGATCTTCGGGAGTGGTACATCAGCGCTCCTGACTTTATCTCTTGTAATTTGATTTCGGATGCAATTTGATATATGCAACTACTTATTTTCAAAAATAAAATATCGATAACTTCAAGTATAACTAGCAATCTCCCCTAACTTGTGCATTATAACTTATAAACAAGTGTTTAAATTAAACTTCATAAATTAGAAAAAAATGAAAAAAGGAATGATTTTTAATGAAAATAAACATATAAAATTGTTGGTTGTAGCATTTTTACGTAGGTACATAAACTGTGATCCACAATCTGCGATTAATATAAATAAAATAAAACGCGTTAATTAATAATCAAATCCGTAATTGAATCAGAATTATTATTTCGCCAAATCAATTATAATAATTCGTAATGAAAAACGAATTTAAAAGCCCAAGCCCAGTGGAAATTAAATTTAGCAAAACTAGTCCGTAATTATTCGGGCCAATTTTCTGCTACATTCGTGCCCGCACGTCGCACACGCGGGCAAGCTCGAAGGCTTGGCAAGTCTCGGATTGCCCCTCGAAAACCCAAGATTTGCACCCCTTGCGCGCAGGTAGGTGTTGCACCAATACATAAGTAACACATTTGAACACTACATAAGTATTTTACTAAATAAAACTATGCATTCTCCTTTGCAAATTCATTGTGGGACTTTCATTATTCTACACAAATTTTCACGACTAAGGGACTAATTTTGGATGATCATATCTCATCCATCTCTTAGTCATTTTGAGTGATTCAAAGTGTCTCGGAAAGTTCTCGCGGAGGAGAACACGTTCCAAGTGTCACTTATCGCGCGCACGCGACATTCGTACACTCAAATTATGGCTCAAATTGACTCGACAATGTGGGGCTACTACCCACATTTTCCAACATAAACTACTATCTCTTACGTGTCTCGCGAAGCCTGTTATGATGAAGATTAGAAGATATGTATTGGTAATAGATATACATGTATGGCTCGTCCATACGTGAGGGTTATTTGATAAATTTGAAGATTGGTGAATGGTGAAAATATATGGGCATATGTACGCTTGGGGGAGGGTACCCGGCCCTAAATGAGGTAATGTTGTGTTTACTTTTGATCTTTATCCAACGAAAAAGACCATCATTTGCGTGCATGCCTTTGGTTATTATTTGTGTTGCCAACCCTTTGATCATACAACTGACGCCCCCCCCCCCCCCCAAACTGCCTTAGATAAAGAAAAAAACAAATCTAATAGTGTCTGACCGGACCACATCCACGTGTCTATCTCTTTATCTACTCAATAAATGGCATGTTCTGTTACTTTCCACAAAAGCAAGGTCAACAACTATAAGGCTACAATTCTATAAATTGGAGGGGCTCAGCTTTCATAGTTTCATCTGTTTTATTAAACTTAAGTTTGTAAGTTAAGGAGAAGGAGACATGTCAAACAGCTGCTTGAGTACTAGTAATGAGGTCGAAGATGAGACGGGTGAAGTACTAGTCAATCACTACTATCAGGAGGATCATGTTGTTGTTAAGCCTACCACCGGATTAGAGAAACAGAGAACAAGGCGCAACAAGAAGAAGAGCAGAGGGGAATCATCCGGATTTAACAAGAAGAGGAAGCTTAGTGATGAGCAAGGAAACATGCTGGAGCTTCATTTCCAAACTCAACATAAATTGGATTCCCAAAGAAAGGATAGAATTGCTTCTCAACTTGGGCTTGATGCCCGCCAAGTTGCAGTTTGGTTCCAAAACAGAAGAGCTCGGTGGAAGACCAAGAAGCTCCAGGAAGAATACTTGCGATTGAAGACTCAACATGAGTGCACTGTGTCCGAAAAATGCCTACTCAATTCTCAAGTAAGTTTAATTTTGGTTCTTCCTGTACCCCCCCCCCCCTCCCCCCTCCCCCCTCCGATTTGCTAGTTATGATTATTCAAGTGGTGTTCCAATAATTGATATTCGCCTGCTTACTGCAGTACCAGAACCATAAATCAAGTTTGAAGTTATCCTACACTTTTAACAATAATTACAAGCATAGAAGATTAATTTATAAGTTAGGCAGCAGAAACTCATTCAATTCATTTTTCAGGTTCTAAAACTTAAACAACAACTCTCCGAGACCGAAAAGGAAAAACAGAAATTATTAGAGCAAAGCAACAGGGGTTTAAGCAACAGCCCAAGTTCATCAATTTCAGCAGGAGTTACAGAGCCCCCTTTGCTTGGAGAGTTTGGAATGGCTGGACTACTGGAAAGCATGTTTTGTGCCAATGAAAACAATTATGATGCTCATGGAATGGACTACTGGCCTAACTTGTATGATATGCAGTTATACTAATTAATTCAGCTTGTAAATATCCATTATCCACTGTATATCCGTATTGGCCCTTCTAGGCTAGAGTTCATAGCTGTAGATATAAGAGAAATATTTCGGAACAACATCACTATTGTTTGATCAGTAGTATATTAAATGTGTCAGTCTTGTAATCTTTCCATAATATATAAATTATTGTTTAACCTTGCTAGTATTAATTTTCCAGAACAACCTAATAGGTTCCATAAGCTTAGTAAAGCTAAGGAAATGAGGTTGTTACGAAAACTGCACAATTTCAGTGATTTGTCAAAAGCTTGGTACATGCAACTCCATGACATATCTATTCTCTATCACGTCAACAAATCAACAATTTTTATTTCCATATTAATCCAGATAAGAAATCCAATGCGAGAACCGGTTATTTACTATCAACTAATTCAAAAATATTATTTTGCTTTTGTGGGGCTGAGGCGTTTGGAGGAGACCAGGCCAAGGAAAGGCCTGGGCCATAGAGTTAAAAGAGGCCCATTAAGGAGTATTATAAATAGAAGGGGGCTCTCACTAAAAAAGGGGTTGGCAAGTTAGAACAGGGGGCTTTAGCTTAGGGTCAACAGTGACGCTATAAGGAAGGCAACTATCTCAAACAGTGTTCATGGAAGAAGACAGTCTGAATTGTAAATACCGGCAAGAGATGATGAAATAGGTGCACGAGGCTCAAGCCCCGGGAATCAAAGAGGTAGAAAGCATCCAGAAGAAAGCCGATCTAAAGGCAAAATCGGTGTTACAACCTCAAACATTGTTGTTTGAGCAGGAGGACATCATCTCGGTAGAAAGGCCAACTCAGTCAGATCCTATCGATCGGAAAAAATGACCGAAAGGCCGCAAGAAAACTCTTGTTGAAGCCTCTACTGGACAAAAAGTCTTATCCAGTGATATGCACTTACATCTTGATTGGAAACAGCGATATAAAAGCAAAGGTGAAGAATAATGATGTAATAATTCCAAATGAGGAAGACGCAGAGCTAAAATCGCTCGAAAAAAAGCGTAAGTTGATTACAGAGAAGATCAGGCGAAAAAAGAAATAATGCGTCTATATCATGAGTTTTCTGAGGTATTGAAAGATTGCAAGTCACTGGAGTATCAGAACGAGGAGCATGACTCCACATGGATCCCATCTAAGCAATCAACATTCTCTAAATATGAAGAATCAACATGATCTCTTTACTCAAAAAGGAAACATGAGAGGGCGGATGATGATGAAACTTCCAAAGAGGAAGATAATCAGCACGGGGGTTCGAAGCGTCGTTAGACCTCGAAACTCACGAAGCTTGCAGATGACTTGTCTCTGATCAAAAACTATATTCGAACGCAGAGCGGAGGCATCAAAATAGCCTCTGAAAGCCCCCTCTCAGTTAAAATTAAAAACGCCAAAATTAACAGGGATTTGAAAGTACCTCTTATTGACTCCTTCGACGGATCTACAGACCCGTCATACTTCATCAACTTATTTGATGGAAGGATGGACTTCTTTGGCCACTCTGAGGTAGCTCGTTGTCGGTTCTTGTCTACCTGTCTTAGGGGCACATTATTAGATTGGTTTAATAATCTACAGCCTCGATCAGTTGACTCTTGGTCTATTTTGAAAAGTAAATTCAGGACTCGCTTCTCTAGTAACAAGCGGGGAGGAAAAATAACGGCCTCACTCATCACAGTCTATCAACGCTCAAATGAAAGTTTAAGAGCATATTTGACACGTTTCAGAGCCCACATTGCTGAAATTACTGACCTCGCAGACCCATAGCCTGTTAATAATCTCATTGCAGGCATTGAAAGATCGCGACACATCCAACTCCTCGAAGAACTCTTCGAGAAAGAACCCAAGACCTTACAGAAAGCAATCAAAACTTGAGCACAGATTAACTCTCCAAGAGGCCATAGGGAGCATTCTACATTCCCAATCCCCAAAAGCTCAGCATAATCGAAGACCTAGAGACTATGAAAAAAGAGAGTATCGAAGCCCTCGACAATCAGAGAGAATTTACAGTTCTAGAGCCTTGCAATTGAGCTTCAATCATTTGCTAGGCGTATGGTTGGTTTGTGTGCACCATCTTCCGGTTGTGAACGCAATTGGAGTACATTTGAGTTTGTAAGTGCCTCCTCTCTTTTAAAGTGTTTATTGCCAATTTGCAACTATTTCTACTATTGTTGGCCTAATTACATTTAATTAATTTAGATACATATAAAGAAGAGGAATAGGTTGGAACATCAACGTTTGAATGACTTGGTGTATGTAATATAACCGGAAGATTGATTCAAGATTCAAAAAGAGACGTGAGCTAGGAAAGAAATTTGATCCCCTTGTATTTGAGGACTTGGAATGGGCTAATGAGTGGGTTGGCGTTGAGGATAGTGTTATATATATTTGATAATGTCATGTCTAATATGATTTGTGTTTAGTTTTCAGATTTTACTTAAACAGGACAAATCAGTACTTAACTGGAAATCAGCACTTATACTGAAGTCAGAACTTAGGTAGTCAGAACTTAAGTTATCAGGAGATATTTATCAGAAGATAATATCAGGACTTAAGAAGACTTTCAGATAAGGAAGGCGGCCGATTGAAAGGAAAGAAGATCAAGACAAACGCAAGAAGAGATATGCATGAAGAAGGAATTCTATGAAGAATAGAATACTTCGAAGAAAAGATATCTAATTGATATATTTTAGGAAGCAGAATTATATTCCATATCAATTAACAATTATCTTGTAACTGTGTAGTATATAAACACAGACATAGGGTTTACACTATATGTGTTATCATTATCGAGAATAATATTCATTGTAACCCTAGCAGCTTTCGTGATATTTGTTCATCACTGAGAGAGGACAGTTCCATATTGTAACAAAGTTCATTATATTAAATTAAGTTTGTTTTCTGTTACTTGAGTTCTTTAATCCGATTTGATTGTGCTAAACACTGTATTCAACCCCCTTCTACAGTGTGTGTGACCTAACAAGTGGTATCAGAGCCGATCTGTTAACACAAAAATAGTTTAAGATCCAAAAACAATCATGTCTGAAGAAGAAACTCCAATTAAGCCCACCAAGACTGAAGAACCTCCAAAGACTCAAATCCATAGTCGATATGAGACTATTAGAGTTCCCATACTGAAACCATCTGAATATTCCTTACGGAAGGTGAGGATGTCTATGTTTCTGGAAGCTACTGATCCTATATACCTTGACAGAATCAATGAAGGACCACACAAGCCAACCAAACTCGCTGTTGTAGTTGTAGGTCAACCAGCAAAGTCTGTACCAGAGGAGAAGAGTGATTACACTGCTGAAGATATCTCTTCAATTGCTAAGGATGCTAAGGTACGACACTTGCTGCATAGTGCCATTGATAATGTCATGTCAAACAGGGTAATTAACTGCAAGACTGCAATGTAGATATGGGATGCTTTGGAGACAAGATGCCAGGGAACCGAATTAGTTAAGAAGAACATGAAGACAATACTCACTCAAGAGTATGAACACTTTGACTCAAAGCCCGATGAGTCATTAACTGGTTTATATGACAGGTTTGTCAAACTCTTGAATGATTTGTCACTAGTCGACAAGGAATATGATCTTGAGGATTCAAATCTTAAATTCCTGTTAGCACTTCCTGAAAGATGGGATTTGAAGGCCACCACTATAAGAGACAACTATAATCTTGAAGAAAGAACTCTTGATGAAATTTATGGGATGCTCACGACTCATGAACTTGAGATGGAACAAAGAAGCAAGAGGAAAGGAGGGAAGTCAAGGATAGTTGCTCTTAAGGCTGAGGAGGAATCTCCCAAAACAGCTACCTCAAGGAAAGGCAATGGAAAAGCTCTCATCAGAAAGTCTGATACTGAGTCATCAAGTTCTGATAGTGATGATGACTCAGAAACTGAAAGCTTGCCTGAGGTGGATGCTGATGAAGAGATGATGAAGCTGTGTGCTCTTATGGTGAAAGGAATCACAAGGATTGCATACAGAAAATTCAGGAAGGGAAAGAAGTTTTCCTGGAAAGGTGCAAGTTCTGATAAGAAGAGTTTCAGAAAATCTGAAGGCAAAGGAAGGAAGTCTGACAGAGGAGATTACACAAATGTCAAATGCTATAACTGTGGTGATAAAGGCCACATATCTCCTGATTGCAAGAAAGTGAAGAGTGACAAAGGCAAGGCTCTTGTCACAAAGAAGAAAAGCTGGATAGACACTTCAGATCTTAAAGTGAGGAGAACTATGCCTTGATGGCAAATGTTGATAGCAGTTCTGATGCTGCTGAGTTAAAGGTACCTCAAACTACTTATGCCTTTCATACTGATGATATTAATGAGTTGAGAAGATATCTTAAAACCATGTTCATTAGTTATAGAGATCAAACTTTAACATGTGAAAGATTAACTTCTGAAAATCTTGCTTGTAAAAAGAGGAATGACTATTTAGAAAAAGAGTTAGTCATGTTCCATCAAACTCAGAAAGATAAAGATGATGCTTTCTATGTTAGGGATGAAGTACTTAAAATGAATGAATCTCTAAAAACTGAGTTAGAAAAGGAAAGAGAGATTATCAGAACTTGGACTAACTCTGGCAGAACAACTCAGAATTTATTAAGTAGTGGAAACTGGAAAGAGGGCTTAGGTTATGGAGATGACAAGAATGATAAAGGAACTGTAAAAATTGAGCCTATAGTTGTTAAGAAAAAGCCAAAGGTAAAACCTGTTAAGTTTGTAGCTGTAAAGTCTGATACTGATAAATCAGAAGTTAAAGAGAAAATAACTTTTGAAAAACCAAAACAGGATAAGCCAGCTGAAGTAAACATAGGCTTAATGATAAAGAAGTAGCTTAAGCATAAGCTGAAAGATGTTAAGAATGTCAACAAGGGAAAGTCACCTAGGAAAAATAAGAATGAAAAGGAGGGTGTTAATAAAAGTAATGATTACAAGCCTGTTCCTAATGCTCCTAGAAAAACATGTCATGACTGTGGAAATTCTAAACATCTGGCTTCTTTTTGCAGGAAAAATAAGAACATAAACTCCTTACCTTCAAAGTCAGGAGTTAAGAGTCAGTCTGTTAGATATAAGCCACAAAATCCTTATTTTCATTGTGGTAGTTTATGGCATTCCATTTATACTTGTTACTATGACTATTATCAAATAAAACCTTCTTTAAAGAAAGTTAGCATTGTTCTTTCTAGTGTAAGTTCTGATACAAAGTCTAATAGTGTAAATGTTGATAAGAAAAATGTTAACATAAACTCTGATGCTAAATCCGATGCAAATGTTAACAAACTTAATAAGGCCAAAGGATCCAAGCAAGTCTGGGTCCTTAAAACTAATCATTAATGGTCTTTGTGATTGCAGGGCAACATGAAAAACATCCTAGTTCTGGATAGTGGATGTTCAGGACATATGACTGGAAATAAAGCCCTGCTATCAGACTTTGTGGAGAAAGCTGGCCCAAGTGTTTCTTATGGAGATGACAACATTGGAAAATCCTTGGGATATGGCAATATCAATCTGGGGAATGTCATTATTGAAAAAGTAGCTCTGGTCTCAGGACTTAAACACAATCTGCTCAGTGTTAGTCAAATCTGTGACAGAGGTTATCATGTGGATTTCTTTGAAGAACACTCTGAAGTTGTAAGCAAATCTACAAGCAAAGCTTTTATGAAAGGATACATGCATGGTAACATTTATGAAGCCAAGCTTTCAACAAGTACTGATGGTTCTGCAATCTTTCTGTTAAGTAGAACATCAATTGAAGAAAGCTGGAATTGGCACACGAAACTCTCTCATTTAAATTTCAACAATATAAATGTCAAGAAAGATCTTGTGAGAGGACTGCCAAAATCAGTATTGCTCCTGATGGCCTTTGTGATTCATGTTAGAAGGCTAAACAAAGAAAATCTTCATTCAAGAGCAAGACTGAATCATCAATTCTTGAGCCTTATCACCTACTACATGTTGATCTATTTGGTCCAGTGAATGTCATGTCTATTGTAAAGAAGAAATATGATATGGTCATAGTAGATGAGTTCACCAGATACACATGGATGTATTTCTTGTACACAAAAAGTGAAACTGCATCTATTTTGATTGATCAGATCAAGCAACTGGATAAATTAGTCAAAGATTCTGTGAAGATTATAAGAAGTGATAATGACACTGAGTTCAAGAATTTGATCATGGAAGAGTTCTGCAAAAACCTTGGAATAAAGCAGGAATTTTCTGCTCCTGGAACTCCACAATAAAATGAAGTTGTTGAAAGAAAGAACAGAACTCTTATTGAAGCTGCACGAACTATGATTGATGAAGCAAAGCTACCAACCTATTTTTGGGTTGAAGCTGTGCAGACTGCTTGTTTCACTCAGAATTCAACACTCATTAACAAGCATGGAAAGACACCATATGAGATGATGAAGAAAAAGAAGCCAAATCTGAAGTATTTTCATGTATTTGGATGCAAGTGTTTTGTTCTTAAGACTCATCCTGAACAGCTTTCCAAATTTGATCTAAAAGCTGATGAAGGAATTTTTGTTGGACATCCACTTTCCACAAAAGCCTTCAATGTCTACAATTTAAGAACAAGGGTTGTCATGGAATCTATCAACGTCTCTTTTGATGATAACAAGATTACTGGACTTGAAGATTTCAATGATCATGATCAACTGAGATTTGAAAATGAAGATTTAAATTCTGATACTGTAAATCCTGACAGTCTAAAGTTTGACAGTCGAAATGTTGATACTTCAAACTCTGATGGATTAAACTCTGATGTTATTGAAACTGTGGTGACTACGCCAAAGGAAGATGCACCTGTGCAGGGGGTTCATACTGAAGATACAACCACATCTCAAGAAGCATCAGAACCTACAACTAGCTCTTCAAGTTCTGATTCATCAAGTTCTGATGAGCCAAGTTCTGATAAGTTTGGAAACTCAAATTCTGAAGGATCCAACTCAGAGAGCATAGTTTCAGGAGGAGCATCAGAAAATGTTGATGAAGACAGCATGGATCATGGGGGAGCATCCAGTTCTAGAGAAAATCTTCCATCTGCAAGGAAGTGGACTAAATCACATACACCTAAGTTAATTATTGGAAATCTTGATGCAGGTGTCAGAACTAGAACAGCTACATCAAATGAATGTCTTTATAATTCTTTTCTTTCTCAGACTAAACCAAAGAAAGTGGAAGAAGCTCTTCAAGATGTTGATTGGGTGCAAGCAATGCAGGAAGAGTTAAATGAATTTGAAAGAAACAAAGTCTGGACCCTAGTGCCAAGACCAAAGAACAGATCTGTTGTTGGTATAAAGTGGGTGTTCAGAAACAAAACTGATAGTGATGGCATAATTACAAGGAATAAAGCAAGGCTGGTTGTAAAAGGATATTCTCAACAGGAGGGAATTGATTATGATGTAACATTTGCACCAGTTGCTAGATTGGAAGCCATAAGGATATTTTTTGCTTATGCTGCTCACAAAAAGTTTACTATCTTTCAAATGGATGTGAAAAGTGCTTTTCTTAATGGAGAATTGGAAGAGGAAGTATATGTTGAATAACCTCCAGGCTTTGTAGATTCCAAACTTCCAAATCATGTCTACAGGCTTGATAAAGCACTTTATGGCCTTAAGCAAGCTCCAAGAGCATGGTATGAGACTTTAGCTCAGTTTCTTCTGGAAAGTGGATTCAACAGAGGAACTATTGACAAAACACTGTTCTACCTCAACCATGGAAAAGACTTACTTTTGGTGCAAATATATGTTGATGATATCACAAGAAGTTTGCCAAACTGATGCAGTCATGATATCAAATGAGTATGATGGGGGAACTTAGCTATTCAAGTCAAGCAGAATGAAGAAGGCACTTTTATTTGTCAATTCAAGTACACCAGAAATTTGCTGAAGAAATTTGGAATGCAAGATTGTTCAAGTGCATCCACTCCCATGGCCACTGCAACAAAATTGGATAAGGACACTGGTACATCAGTAGATATACTGATTACAGAGGTATGATTGGCTCCTTACTCTATCTAACTGCAAGTAGACCTGATATCATGTATGCTACCTGTCTTTGTGCAAGATTTCAAGCAGATCCAAGAGAACCTCACTTAACAGCTGTGAAAAGAATTTTCAAGTACCTTAAGGGTACAGCTAATCTGGGATTGTGGTATCCTAGAGAATCATATTTTCAGCTAATAGGTTACTCAGATGCAGATTTTGCAGGATGCAAAATTGACAAGAAAAGCACAAGTGGAAGCTGCCAATTTTTTTGGAGGCAGATTAGTTTCTTGGTTTAGCAAGAAACAAAAGTCAATTTCCACATCAACTGCGGAAGCAGAGTATATTGCTGCAGGAAGCTGTTGTGCACAGATTCTTTGGATGAAGAATCAGTTACTGGATTATGGGTTAACATATTTTAAAATCCCTATTTACTGTGATAATCAAAGTGCTATTGCTATGACAGGTAATCCAGTTCAACACTCAACCACAAAGCACATCAGCATTAGGTACCACTTCATAAGGGAACATGTGGATGAAGGTACAGTGGAATTGCACTTTGTTTCAACAGATCAACAACTAGCAGATATCTTCACAAAACCACTGTGTGAAGCTACTTTTACAAGATTGGTAAATGAACTTGGAATGATTTCAGGTTCTTTCTCTAAATCTGCTTAGTTTATGTTCTGATACATCAGACTTTATGATCAGTATTTATAGATATTACTATCTTTGTGTATCCTGTGCTTAAATTGAAAATTGCTTAAGTACTGGTTGTTGTCTGATGTGAATTTCTAAACTCTAATAGTGATATGAATATTTCTATGAGTATTCAATCCAATGAGGATAATTGTGCTAGATGCTGGCCTAGTAGTCTACAATATACTAAAGTCCCATGTTTGAAGTAATTGTTTATGTGGAAATCTTTTAACACAAGTCAAATTCTGATATTGAGCTTAGTTAAGTTTACTTTGTGTATCTTATTACTAAGTCAAAAACTAGAATAGTGCTTCTTATCTGTTAAGTTCTGATGTTAGTAAATCTGATGGATGTACTAAGTACTGATAAACCTCACTTATTAAAAGAAAAAGGAAAAGTAAAAGGGAATAAAAATCAGGTACTCCTTTGAGATCTAGAGTAAAAATGTGGAAGAGAAGACCCAAGTGCATTGCTGGTATTAAGTAATATGCATCAGAAAAGCAGAATAAATATTTTTCTTGGTGACTTTTCACACTCTATGATTATTGGAGAAATACTCTGATAATAGCATAAATTCTGATAAGCAGTCGTAACTCACTTACACTGAGAAGCCATTGTAAAATGGAATTTCAAAAGATGCATAAAATGAGCACAAAATAGTTGAGGTGGACTCATGCATGAACTTATTCTAAAGTAGACCTCAGAATACTAACAGATTTTGAGCAAAGTTCTTAGTTATGCCTTATTTCTAAGATGTACTGAAGTGAATCAGACTTTAATCTTTATCTGATATTTAGCTTACTGCACACACATACACTCTATATAGATAATGAAAATTACTGTGGTGATAAATGTGGTTTTAGATGAACAGGTTAAGTGTCACTTGTATAAATTCTGAGGACAAGTAATGATGGAAATTCTGATGATTAAATTCTGAAGAAACGAAATCAGAATTTGTGTGAAGAATTACAGAAATAGGCATTCACCTTTCGAGTTAAGGAATAATATTTTGATGACCTTTTTAGCTCTGATACAAATCAAGTTCTGATTCTGACGTGGCAGTATTTGTTTACTTGGTTTATTTTTGGTCATTCTCTCATTGGTCATTTTTTTGAATATTGGTAAAGCAGTAATAATCATTTATTTAGTGGAAACAGTTTGTTTTTAAAATTTAAAATAAAACTGCACGTCCTTGATTAATGGGATTACTTGGTAAATGAAACGGTTTTTCTCCTTGAAAAACTGCATGTGATAAGTAATGATTACTGAATACCCGTGCCCATTAATTATCTTATACTGCTACATGTCTGACAAGTGTCTCAAACGGATATTTTTTTACCGTGTATAAGTAAAAGAGAGAAAATATTGTAAAATCTTTTATTCACTTTCATAATTTATCTCTCTCTTATTACTCTTATTCTCTCTCACAACTACTGACGATTTATCATACATACATTTTATCAAACACCTTACACGCAACCTAATTTCTCAATTATTTCTCATGGCACCCAAAGATTTAATTGTAGATGGAGCCAAGTTTGTACCTAACAACTATGGAGCTAAGATTTTCTAGCAAATAGTGAGATTGGGTATGCTTTGACCCAACCACAAGCCATTTCAAGCCAACAAGTTCTGACGTTCTGGCGGACTGGGCATTTTGATAATGGTGGTGCTACTGGTACTCCAAGCATCGTTTTTGAAGTAAATGATGTTGAGCATGTGGTTACTCCTGGAGCAGTCCGTAAAGCTCTCCACTTACCAGAAGGCTGTATTTTTTCCACAGTGGAGGAATCTGTTCTACAGCAGTTCATGGGCAGTTTGGGTTATGTGGGAAGTTTTGGAAAGCTTGGACAATTAAAAAGAGCAAAAATCAGGAAAGAATGGAACTTTTTCTTCGATTGTATCACTAAGGCATTCGCCAATAAGTGCTCCAACTTTGATGCCATTCCAATTATGAGTCAGCACATCGGGTATGCTCTTATTCATCAAACTCACTTTGATTTTGCAAGTGCTGTGCTAGGTTTCATAGGGGATAGGATTACAGAAGATAGGAATGTCGTGTACTTAGCTAGATTCTGTCAGCTTATATATGATTTATGTTGTGGTGGTGAACCCCAACCTACCACTGATTTAATTCCACCTTTTAAACTTGCAAAACGGGATTTTAATGATTTGTTAAATGCTGACATAAAGAAACAAGTGGTTAGACCCTTACAAATACCTCAGTCTGTAAAACAGATCCTGGTAAATGCTGATCCTCACACCTACAGATCTGTTTACCCTGATGTTCAATCCACCAGCACATCCCAGCCACCAACACAACCATTAGAACATACCACACTTACACCTCAAACTTCTCAACCTCAACCTACTCAACCCTCAATCCGAACATATTTCAAACCTTCACAGTCATCTCAACCTTCATCATCAGCACATACTGTGAGGCCTTCATCTTCAAAGCCCAAAAAGACAAAGACCGTACCTCAGGCACAACAGAAGAGAAGGAGGATTCTTCTGAGAGATGAGTCAGACAGTGAGGAACAGGTTCCAGTTTCAGAACCTGTTGTCAAAGAAGCTGAGAAGGTCTCTTCTCAGAAGGATACTGGAATTGGGGGTTCTAAGCTTCTCAAAAGGCTTAGAAGGATGTATTCTGATTAAACTCCCAAAGTCTTTCCACCTTCAAAGAGACATAAAAAGCAAAGAGCCGGGAGGCTTGTCAGTGTATCATCACATTCTGGAGAAACTCTGGAAGAAGAAGCTAAGGAAGGGGGTCAGCAATATCTCATCCCAACAGAACCAATTGTTGTTGATTTTCTTCCTTCAGCACTACCAGAACCTACTCAAGACAGAACACCTACTCCTCCTGTGTCTCCTGTAAATGAACCAGTACATACTGAAGACCCAGGCACAAGTGCTGAGATTGATATTCACAACCTGATTGTGCCTGAGGTTCTGTACTTAGAAGCTCCACCAGCTCCAATCACTCCACCACCAACACCACTTCTTGATGCTGATTTTAATCCAAAATTGCCTACAAAACCTTCCCTGCATCTAGATACTGAAGATCAGATTTTAGGTGAGCATCAGAATATGGCTGTTGATCAGAACTTAGTTGGAGATCAGCACTTAGAGGATGATTTTGAAGCCTCCATAGCCTCTCATACTATTCTTTTCTCAGAGGATGCTGCTGATGCTGATTCTACAAGTTCTGATGCTACTAATGATGAAGTTACTGGTGAAGCTGCTGCTACAAATGTAGATGCTAATGCAGCTGGTCCATCAGGACATGCACCTCGACAAACTGTTCATAAAGCTGAGATAGTCAAGAAGTTTGTCACAGGGGAAACACCGGTACCTTGGAGTGAAACTCCTAGAGGACAGGAGTGGACTAAGGAGTGGAACACAGTTACCTTTGTTCCTTCTGAAAAGATTCTTGCTGAGCATCTTGCACAAGCTGATGAAATGCTGATAAATGATGATTTCAAGACACAGCTAAGAGTTACTGCATTGAGTACAAGGCACCTTCAAGGTCAACACTCAATAACTAATGACAAGGTGAATAAAATTCAAGAAAACTTGATCCAGCAAGATATGAATCTGAAACTTGAAAAGAAAAGGTTTTTCCAACCTACCTTTGACAGAATTACCTACATTGAGAAAACCCAAGAGAAGCAACAGCCTCAGATTGATGAAATTTTGAAGAATCAAGCTTCTCATCAAAATCAACTCAATGAGATCCAATCCTCAGTGGAATTGTTTGTCTCTCTTCTATTACCTGCTGATGCCAAAAAGGGGGAGAAAGTAATTAAGTCCAAATGCAAACCTATCAAGATACTGAAGGGAAAGGATGATGGAAAAGATGACCCGGGAAACTCTGGAATGGGTGGAGGTCATGGTCAAGGTAAAGGTCTTTCATCAAGTAGAACTGGAATTACAAGTCAAAGAACAAGTTCTGATATTGGGAGAAGAATAATTTCTGATACTGGTAAAAGGATAAGTTCTGATGAACATCTGGAACTTGATGAGGAAATTTCAAGACAATTATTTCTGAAAGAAAATCCAGGATTGGACTTTGAGAGTTTAAAGGAAGAAGAAGCTGGACTTAAGTCAGAAAAAGTCAACTCCAAATCTGAAGCTTCTGTTGTTGAAAAGAAAATTCCTAAGGCTAAAGGCATTGTGATAAATGAAAGGGTAAATCCTAATGCAACCAAGGCCAAATCACAAATGCAGATATATCCAAGGTCCAAGGGCAAAGAAAAAGTTGGTGAACCTGTAAAGGTTTATGTGCCTCCTATGGATGAAGAAATATCTGTTGAAAATGCTAATCTTACTCTGGTTTCAAAGAAGATTTCTCAAATAACCTCTGACATGGCTCAAGTTGTTCAGAGTCAAGATATAGTAAGTTCTGATATGACACTGAAGCAAGCAACCTCTGTCATAGCTCAAGTTAGCTTGATATCAGAAGATAAGTTAAAGGAAACCTCTGACATTGCTCATGTTAAATCCTCAAAGTTACTCCTACCAGGATTCACTAAAGCTAAAAAGACTCAACCTTTGAAGACTGCAGCAAGTGGTTTTGAAGCAAGAGTTGTTATAGGAAAGGAAGCAAGAGATAAATCTGGATTGGGTAGTGCTGATGAAAGAAGAGTGCAGAACACAACCAATGATCCAACTTGCTTAAGTGCAAAAGGTGTTGGAGCAACTCCTGAAAGATTGAATCAGCTTGAATCTGTACAGATGGTTTACCATACCTTCTTAAAAGAACACATCTTGTTATATTTCGTAACAGATGGAAGATTTTACTATATAAGGGAGAATGCTATACGACTGAAGTATTTCGAGGAACTAGAACATGTTCTATTCTTACTTCAAGTGAAGAACAGATTAACAGAAAATGTTGCAAATAATTTGAAGACTTAAATTCAGAGACAGATAAGCTTTATTCTGTAAAGTCTGACAACACATACTGTCCCAAGTACAGAGATCACAAAGGTGATATTGTTGAGATGAAGCCTAACTCTGCTAAGATTATAACTACCTTTCTGGGTTATAAGGCTGTAGAATTCAATCTTGAGTCTGACAAGGCATATTTGATCAGACTGGATCAGGACATAAGGAAATCGAGAATAAATGATCTCAGGGCTGCTATCTTTCAAATTGGTGAAGATACAGTTGAATTGAAGAATGCTAAAAGGAGGATAATTGATGAACTTAAATATGTTGAGAGATGTTTGTTAAAGAACTATCTTAGAACAACTCATGATATCAAAGAGATCAGTAATTGAAGCCAAGTCAAGATCTACAACTGCTCAAATTCTAATGTGTATACAGACTGAAGCTGTTATCACAAGTTAAAGTTGGTAAAGCTTTAAGGACTGTAAGTTGTACTTATCTAGTCAAATTTTCATACATTTGTACTTAATGTTTTTGACATCATCAAATATCTGTTAAACTTGAATATTATGCTAATTTACAAGTTGGGGGAGATTGTTAGATATATTTGATAATGTCATGTATAATATGATTTGTGTTTAGTTTTCAGATTTTACTTAAACAGGACAAATCAGTACTTAACTGGAAATCATCACTTATACTGAAGTCAGACCTTAAGTAGTCAGAACTTAAGTTATCAGGAGATATTTATCAGAAGATAATATCAGGACTTAAGAAGACTTTCAGATAAGGAAGGCGGCTGATTGAAAGGAAAGAAGATCAAGACAAACGCAAGAAGAGATATGCATGAAGAAGGAATTCTATGAAGAATAGAATACTTGGAAGAAAATATATCTGATTGATATATTTTAGGAAGCAGAATTATATTCTATATCAATTAGCAATTATCTTGTAACTGTGTAGTATATAATCACAGATATAGGGTTTACACTATATGTGTTATCATTATCAAGAATAATATTCATTGTAACCCTAGCAGCTCTCGTGATATTTGTTCATCACTGAGAGAGGACAGTTCCATATTGTAACAAAGTTCATTATATTAAATAAAGTTTGTTTTCTGTTACTTGAGTTCTTTAATCCTATTTGATTGTGCTAAACATTGTATTCAACCCCCTTCTACAGTGTGTGTGACCTAACAGATAGGTTTTGGGAAGCGGTGGATATAGCTTCGGGTGCATCCGAATCACTTGAGGGACGTAATTTTCCGAGGAGAGCTAGAGGTGGTTCCACTCTAACCTGTACTCGACGTAACAATAGTTCGACACAAGATCATATTGATGAGGAAGATGAAGATGAAGACAATATTCCTTTCGATGATAAGGAAGTGGAAGATGATTATGGTATCCCACCCGAGGAGAATACTCAAGGAGGAGATGGAGAGGGGGATGGAGATGGAGATGATTCCGAGATTGATGATTATGATGCATGATTGTGTTTGTTTAGTTGATTTGACTCTTTAGTTATGTTTTTATTTGATTAGAGATGTTTGACTTAGGGTATTTGAACTTGTTATCTTTAGTTTTTATTTGAACTATAATTTTGAAGTATGTTTACTTATATTATATATTATAACTAGCTCTGTAGCCTGTGCGAGGCACGGGCATGTTCTAAAATATTACAATATTTTTTTATTAGTTTCGGTGTATCTTTGGGATATTTGAAAATTTAAATTAGTGATAAATATTTGCGATTACCAACCTTATTTTTCTATGTGTTGTATTCATAGAAGTTCTCAATGGCAATTATATTATTATCGACTTGTTTGATACTCCATAATATGCTTTTTTGTATTTTGTGTTGTATTAGTGTTAATTTCGTGTAACACACATGCATAGTGTATATGTGACCATATACCATCGACGTAGCAATTTATAATTTGATCTGCAAAAAAATGTTTTTTTGTGTTGTATTGATAAGAATTTCATGTAATATACGTTCATGATGATTTAAATGTGATTATGTTATTGTCTATTTTGTAAGTAAGTATTTGATACTCATAATATGTCATAAATAATCGTATTAAATTTCAAACAGTTTTAAAAAATATTATATTTTGCAATTGTACTCTAAAATTAGTGAGTGATATTTTTTTATCAGCTACTTAAACCATGATTAATATGATACATGTTATTAAAAAAATTGATGTAATTTAATCATGTTTATATTAATAAATATATGAGATATCTAATTCTTAATTAAATTAATAACTTTTAAAATGATATATATTATTGTAAGTAACATATGTATGCATATATATGTAAGTGTGTGTATATATATAGCTATTAATTACAAAATAATTAATATGCATTAATGAAGATTAGCTATTAATGGATATTAAATACGAAATAATAAATAGGATAAGGGTTAAACTTGTCATTTTACATTGAATAAATTGTCTCACCCAACCCCCATTTGCTCTATTATATATATAATAGATTACTCTAAATAGAATATTGTCGACTATTTACGACTAGTCGGGAGACTTGTCGACTAGTCAATTCCACGATACTCGGACACGACTTGTCGACTTAACAACCATGGTCAAGATTAAACTCAAATAGGATACATAATCCCTATCAAGGCGTAAGATCCAAATTTGAAGCGTGAATCGCGAAGTATCATAACCATCCATCACAGTTGTTTAGACGTCGCCTACGTGGAACGTCGGTAAAAAATGGATCTCCGCTATCTTGATTTTATTAGGTTAGGCGATTTTGACGGAGGCTAGGCGTGTAATATAAAGGTGAGCGGCCGCGTCTAGGCGTACGTTAGGCGTTCAACTATATATAAATGTATGATTTTTTTAAGATGTGATTTTACTTTAATGAAGTTGTACTATTCAGTATACTCATATTAAAAGTCTAAAAATCGTCAAACAATAGTTAATAAAATCTATTTGTTGTAACCAAATACAATAATCTTTACATTAATGTAATTATTATCAAAATAAATCAAAACATATTTACATAATATCTAATATATATGCCTATATATAGTAGAACGCCTAATTCGCCAAATGGACGGCTAGGGGCACCTTACCCCACACGTCTTGGCATTTCGCTATCGTCTTCGTTCAACTTTACGCCTTGACAGGTATGAGAGCCGGTAATCGCACTCCTTCTTACTTTAAAAAAAATAATCACAAATTAAACAAGAAAATAGTATTCATCATAATCTTAACATTCAAACATATAAAAGAGCTTAAATGAAATTATAATAATGTAATGTAGCTTTAAGGTTATGTGGTTAAAAAGTTTTAGTGTCGTCTAACTCAATCTCCGGCTTACTTTTAGATGGAGGTTGAGATTTAGTGACCATCGAGGGACATGTGATGGAGACCGATTATTGTGTAAAACACTTTATGTTTTTTCCAGTTTACCTTCTTTTTTGAATATTATTATATTTTATTGTTATGACCACCTTTTGCCTTCTTAGCGCCTTTTTGTGCTTCATGAGCGCCTTCTGGACAATTTTAAAATAGCACATCTTGCGCCTAAGCGTGCAGTGCCACTAATCGCGCTTCTAAAATACCCGAACTTCCCTGTTCTTTTAATAATTTTAAGTTCAATTTTCTCATAGGTAAGAAAAGGTTAGTTACATGATTTTAAAAATACTATCTTAAATGTTATAAAAAAAGCCAATGAGAGGATCACTTAGAGGGTTGTGTTAAAAGTTACTGATAATATATCAAGGACATCTGGATAGTGTGACCATCCATCCAGCTTATATGCCCCTCAAAAAGAAGGCTCGCCTAAGTTTCGAATTTGAAAAATTTAGCACTTAATGCTGTTATTAAACAGGTGCAAAAGTAAAAAGTAGCTTTTAAGCAACTACTCAAGTATGATAAAGAATAAGGATCATTGAAATTTTGAAGTTGATGGAAAGAAATGAGTGACAAGCTTGTAAGCTTGCCTTAGACACTCTTAATATTCTTTTTACCTTCACATTTGATCTTAACAGTAAAAATCTTTACTTTAAAAACTATCGTGATCACTCCCAGCTTGAAATTCATTAATAGCGATGTATCA
The DNA here is from genome assembly GCF_009905375.1 of Apium graveolens. Taxonomy (NCBI): domain Eukaryota; kingdom Viridiplantae; phylum Streptophyta; class Magnoliopsida; order Apiales; family Apiaceae; genus Apium; species Apium graveolens. Next base: position 5,172,413 of record NC_133656.1, on the reverse strand, counting down.
GTGAAGAGAGTTGAGTGGTAAGATAAGGTGAAAAGGAGTACTTGTGAAAACAATCTGCGATTAATACAAATAATCAAACAAGTGTGTGCGTGAGTAAACGAAATCAAACGGAGGAAGAAAAGATATAAACAGAAGAGAGATCCTCGAGTCCAGTTGAAACTGTCTCCTTAAAGCTATTTCGTCTCTCACCGTATGTGCGAGTCGATAGCCTTCCAGGATAAAACGAGGTAGCGGCGGCGTTACGGATAACAAGCACCTTCAACGAGCTTGAACGGGCACGAAACTATCATCGAGAGAGAGAGATTTGTGTTTAGAGGCGAATATGTTTTTGGTGTGTCTAACCCTAACTCCTTAGAGGTATTTATATAGGTGTAGATAGACTTGTGCGCTACTCTTTTCCATAATTAAATATCATTAATTATGGAATCAGTGTAATACTTGCAAGCTACTCTATTCCATAAATAATCTGAAACAGGATCAGATTAAATATATCAAGACATACACCATATCAATTAATCTGAAACAAAATCAAATTAATTTATGCCATAATATTTGAGCCAAATTCTAATGGAAAATAATAATTTCCATTATTAAGAGAATATCATCATATCTCACACATCTTTTAGTCATAATGCTCAAAAATATGACTTACCAATATGGGACTTATACCCATATTTTCCAACAATCCCCCACATGGGTGAGATTGGTGATCTTAGTAGCACACACCAGACAGACAGACAGACACGGAGTTTGACTTGGTGATAGTTTCTTCGATCAGATATAGCATATGATAGGTAGAGAATGCTCCTTGAACCTTCGCTCGAGTAAGCATACCGACTTTACTGGTAGACAGTAGACGTGCTTGTCCTTGAACTGTTCGACCGTTTATGTAAACGATGATATACTTATCACTATATCGTTTTTGACTCGTTCAGCTCTCATGAGTATGTCCATTTTGGCCATGGAACATCGTCCTGGTTCTGCAGAAGTTTCTAAAGAATTGTGCCTCGCAATTCTCCTTTGAAGCGGCCCCACTTCTCTCCCACATAGGTGATCTTTATCTTATAGAGTAACCCGCGTTTACTCAACTGAATTCCATGCGTTCACTCCTGAGCTCCATGTATTCATCAAAGATCATTAAAGGCTCAAAGCTTAACCTCGTACCTTACGGGTCTCACTGTTTCCTCATCATAGAAACAGGCCAGGGGTTACCCCCACAGTGATTTGGTCATCATGATTTAGTTGTCCCATTGAACCAAGTTCTTGGGATCTCCAGTCAGCAATGGTTGGATGTCCACCATGATGCCGTTAAGCAATAGGCTTAAGGCCCATCCCTCTCGATGATTTCTCAACCACTTCTCTTGATAACCCTTTGGTTAGTGGATCCGCGATATTATCCTTTGACGGTATATAGTCAATAGTGATAATTCCGGTTGAGATCAATTGTCTAATGGAACTGTGTCGTCGTCGTATATGACGAGACTTTCCATTATACATCATGCTCTGTGCTCTGCCAATAGCGGATTGACTATCACAGTGAATCCCTATTGCAGTTACAGGCTTTGGCCATCTTGGAATATCCTCCAGAAACTGACGTAGATATTCAGCCTCTTCGGCGTATTTATCTAGTGCCACAAACTCAGCTTCCATCGTGGAATGAGTTATCACCGTTTGTTTTGAGGATTTCCATGATATTGCCGCTCCAGCTAATGTAAACACATAGCCACTCGTAGACTTAAGTGCTTTCTTGCTAGATATCCAATTTGCGTCAGTATATCCTTCTAATACTGCTGGGTATCTGCCATAGTGCAGTCCATAGTCTCGAGTTCCCCTCAAGTACCTTAGTACCCTTATAATCGCTTTTCAGTGATCAGCTCCCGGATTACTCGTAAACCTACTCAACTTGCTAATTGAGTATGCAATGTCTGGTCTTGTACAACTCATGAGGTACATCAGACTACCAATTATCCTCGAGTATTCTAATTGGGAAACAGCTACACCTTTGTTCTTGGATAGGTGCAAAGTCATATCCACAGGTGTCCTAGCTTTCTCAAAGTCATCCTTAAGAAACTTCTCAAGGATCTTGTCAACATAATGTGGTTGACTTAATGCGAGACCCTCTGATGTTCTAGAAATTTGAATTCCCAGAATTACATTTGCTAGTCCCATATCTTTCATGTCGAACCTTGATTTCAACATGTCCTTTGTAGATTTGATAACTTTATCATTGCTTCCAGCAATAAGTAGATCATCTACATATAGTGTCATCATGACATAGCCATTGTCATTCTCCTTGACATAGCTGTTCTCGTTATCCTTGTAATAGGCACAGTTATCACATTCATTGATTTTGAAACCATTGGCCAGCACGACCTCATCAAATTTTTCATGCCATTTCATAGGCGCTTGTTTCAAACCATACAATGATTTCACCAATCTACACACTTTCCTTTCTTATCCTGGGACAACAAACCCTTCAGGTTGTTCCATATAGATTTCTTCATCTATGTCTCCATTTAGGAAAGCTGTTTTCACATCCATTTGATGTACAGTTAGATTACGCATTGCAGCAATAGCAAACATCATCCTTATGGACGTTATTCTCGTTACAGGAGAATATGTATCAAAGTAATCAAGGCCTTTTTGTTGCTTGTATCCTTTAATTACAAGTCTGGCCTTATACTTATCAATAGTGCCATCAGTTTTCAACTTCTTCTTGAAAACCCACTTGCTACCTAATGGTTTGCAACCAGTTGGCAAGTCCACTAATTCCCAAGTATGATTTTGCATAATTGAATCAACTTCATTCTTGATGGCCTCTTTCCACATAGGCCCATCAGGTGAGGTAACCGCCTCCTTATAAGTTTTTGGGTCACCTTCTTCGAGCAAATAGGTCATAAAATCAGACCCATAGGATTTCTCCGTTCGTTGTCTTTTGCTCCTTCTCACTACCCCCACATTTTCGTCTTCACTTTCGTCACTCTCATTATCGTCATCTACAGACTCATGAGATCGTTTAGACATCGTAGGTTGTTGGTTTCCTGGATTACAGGGAAACATCGTCTCAAAAAATGAGGCATTCCTTGATTCCATAATGGTATTCTTTTGAATATCAGGAATCTTGGATTCTTGAACAAGAAACCGATATGCAGTGCTGTGTGGAGGATATCCGATGACGACACAATCCACAGTCTTAGGACCTATCTTCACCTTCTTCGGTGTAGGGATCAGTACCTTTGCAAGGCACCCCCACACTTTCAGGTGTTGGTAACTTGGTTTCTTTTTCTTCCACATCTCATAAGGACTTACATCCTTATTCTTGCGCATCGTAATATTTAAAATATTATTTGCGCTTAAGATGGCTTCTCCCCATATCGATTGTGGGAGCCCAGAGCTTAACAACATCGCATTCATCATCTCTTTCAGAGTGCGATTCTTCCTTTCAGCCACACCATTTGACTGAGGGGAGTATGGTGCAGTGACCTCATGGATTATACCATGTTGTGAACAGAATTCCCCAAACGGTTCAACATATTCACCTCCACGATCACTTCGTATCGTTTTGATTTTCTCAGTTTGTTGTGTCTCAACTTCTTCCTTATAGATTTTAAATTTATCTATAGCTTCGTCTTTGCTTTTCAACAAATATACATAGCAGTATTTTGTACAATCATCAATGAATGTAATAAAATACTTGTTTCCTCCTCTTGTTGGAGCGAATTTTAAATCACATATGTCGCTATGTATTAGGTCTAGCACTTTGGTGTTCCTTTCCACACGTTTAAATGATGATCTCGTTAATTTTGCCTCAACACAAGTCTCACACTTATGTTTTGGATCAATAGTAAGTTTAGGTATGTATTCTTTTGCACTTAAACGTCGTAAAGTGTCATAATTTACATGTCCTAATCTAGCATGCTATAAATTAGGAGACTCAAGCAAGTAAGCAGAAGAATTCTTCCTTTCATTATCGTCCTTAACGGACATTACATTGAGCTTAAAAGCCCATCAGTTAAATAACCCTTGCCTACAAACATACCACTCTTAGACAAAATAACTTTATCTGACTCTATTACAATGCGAAAGCCATGCTTATTCAACAGAGAACCAAACACAAGGTTCTTGCGAATATCAGGCACATAAAGTACATTCTTCAAAGTCAGATTCTTCCCAGAGGTCATCTTCAGGATCACCGTGCCTTCACCCTCAATGGTAGAAGTTGCTGAATTCCCCATGTAGAGCTTCTCACCAGTTCACTTCAGAGACCGTAGCACAGAGGTCTATGTCACCCATCTCCTTGGAGATATTCTCTACCATGTTTGCTTCTTTCTTCTTGTTGGGCTTCTTGGGCTTCTTGCAGTCAGAAGACCTATGACCAACTTTATCACAGTTATAGCACTTCCCTTAAAATTTCGACTTCGAAATCCCTCCCTTGGGTGCCAGCTTTGCCCCTTTACCAGAATTAGCCTTCTTGGGCTTGGAGCTTTGAGCATGCTCCACCATGTTTGCCTTCTCAGTGGCAACGTTAACTTTCTTCTCGGACCCTCTGTTGTCTTCTTCAATACGAAGTCTAACAATAAGATCCTCCATAGACATCTCCTTTCGCTTGTGCTTAAGGTAGTTCTTGAAATATTTCCATCAAGGTGGAAACTTTTCAATAACAGCAGCAACTTGGAAAGACTCACTTATGACCATTCCCTCAGCATGAATGTCATGAATGATCACCTGTAGTTCCTGCACCTGACTGATCACAGTCTTAGAGTCTGCCATCTTATAATCAAGAAAGCGGCCAACAATCCACTTCTTTGCCCCAGCGTCCTCGGTTTTATACTTATGGTCAAGTGACTCCCATAAGACCTTAGCTGTTGGCTTCGCGCTATATACGTTATACAACGAGTCAGACAAACAATTTAACACATAGTTCCGATAGATGTAGTCGGAGTGCTTCCAAGCATCAGCAGCATACACAGTCTGCATGTTACTCTCAGCAGTGAGCAACGGTGGTTCTTCCTTAAGGAAGCGATCCATATGCAACGTGGTCAGATAAAAGTGCATCTTTTGTTGCCAACGTTTGAAGTTCGTTCCGTTGAACTTCTCAGGTTTTTCAGCATGTGCAGCAGGCACAGTTGGCATAACAGGTGCAGCAGGCACCACGGGTGGAACAGATGGTACGTGCGTCTGTACTACAGGTGTATGCACATCAGTAGGCACCGCAGGTATGATCGGAGGAGTGAATCCTGCCGATATCTGTCCAAGAGGAACACTAAACTGTCCAATGACAGTGTGTCCCACAGGCACATGTCCCGAAGGCACATGTCCCGAAGGCACATGTCCAACAGGCGTTTGACCCCCATCAGATCGTACGATCCGTGCGTTAGGGTTAATCGGCTGCTGGTGAACCCCATCAGATCCAGTGATCTGTGTGTTGGGATCGGCCGTCATGTTCATCGAATCGTTCACAGTTTGGTTCTCCATCGATCTGTTACTCAACAAAACAAGCAGATACAGATGTATCAGTCACAGATGTATATAAAATAAGTAGCTTTAAGATTGTGAAAACAATCTGCGATTAATACAAATAATCAAACAAGTGTGTGCGTGAGTAAACGAAATCAAACGGAGGAAGAAAAGATATAAACAGAAGAGAGATCCTCGAGTCCAGTTGAAACTGTCTCCTTAAAGCTATTTCGTCTCTCACCGTATGTGCGAGTCGATAGCCTCCCAGGATAAAACGAGGTAGCGGCGGCGTTACGGATAACAAGCACCTTCAGCGAGCTTGAACGGGCACGAAACTATCACCGAGAGAGAGAGATTTGTGTTTAGAGGCGAATATGTTTTTGGTGTGTCTAACCCTAACTCCTTAGAGGTATTTATATAGGTGTAGATAGACTTGTGCGCTACTCTTTTCCATAATTAAATATCATTAATTATGGAATCGGTGTAATACTTGCAAGCTACTCTATTCCATAAATAATCTGAAACAGAATCAGATTAAATATATCAAGACATACACCATATCAATTAATCTGAAACAAAATCAAATTAATTTATGCCATAATATTTGAGCCAAATTCTAATGGAAAATAATAATTTCCATTATTAAGAGAATATCATCATATCTCACACATCTTTTAGTCATAATGCTCAAAAATATGACTTACCAATATAGGACTTATACCCATATTTTCCAACAGTACTTACACTACAGCTTGGGTTTTTTGTGGCAACCAGTTGGATAAGAACAATCAATAGTACAATGTTTTATGACATACTTCCCTATGCAGTTGCGCGCGCACACACATCTTGGAATCCTGTATATCGGAAATATGGTTGTTCTCAGTCACGAGAATTTCTTAACAAAAAATGAAATTTGCTTATGTTGTTACCTTGTTTCGTCACTATTACCTTAACTAAAATTATGTGCCATATCACCAAATTGAATAAAATACTGACTATAATAATCAAGGAAAATTATAGCTGTGGACTTTAACTTGTGTTCCCTGTTATCACACTCCCCCCACCCCCAAAAAATTGGTCATCGTGTTTTTTCTGCTTATCTTTTGAATTGATTTCTATATACTTCTTCCCTGAAACAAAGGTTTTTTGGTGACTCGATAGCAGAGTAATTTGATTGCGACGCATGGATCGTGGAAAGAAGCCAAGTAAGATTCTTGCTGCCAAAAATAGCAAATTTTACATGGACTCGAAAGACACTATTAGGGAGCATGCTCTCGCTTTCCTTCCTGCAAAATCACTTTTCAGATGCCAGGGTGTCCGTAGAGACTGGATGCTGCAAATTTCAACTCCTTTTTTCGCTCACAACCAAACCCTTTCGTACCATGGGATTTCAGGTCTCTTTTATCAAACTCATGACAACCCACCATCATTTGTCACCACTGATCCAAAATCTTGTGGCGTGCCAGACCCGTCCCTAAAATTTTTACCAGTTCCCGTTGATATCTGGAGCTCATCAAATGGGCTGCTTTGTTGCCAGGGTCGTACTGGGGATAAGACATACTACATATGCAATCCAATCACCAAGCGGTGGAAAAACATTCCCAAACAAAATGCAAATCATGGATCTGATCCCGCTGTTGTGCTAGTCTTTGAGCCATCATTGCTCAACTTCGTGGCCGAGTACAAGCTTGTGTGTGCTTTCCCATCTCCAGATTTTGATGGTGCAAATGAATTTGAGATATATTCCTCCAAAGAAGGATCATGGAAAATCTCTGGGGAAATTTGTATTGCAGATAGAAAGCTAATTCCAAAAACTGGTGTTCATGTCAACGGTATTGTTTACTGGCAATCCAGGAACGGGGGTATTGTTTCCTTTGATCTGATGAAGGACAGGTCACAGCTAATCCAAGTCTATTCACGTCCATATTCATTAATTGGTATAATGGATGGAAAGCTTTGTACTGCTTATTCCAGTGGTAACTTTGTTAGTGTTATTACCCTGTCTAATGTTTACTCTAACACAATGCAAATAGGCAGTAGTGATGAAACATGGAAAGACAAGATCACTTTTCGGTTGGACCATGCATCTCTTGGTGTTTCTCAGGAGTACATGCAGATATTATATATTGGAAATGATGTGGTGTTGGGTCATTGTTGATAACTCTTGGTGGCGGGGCTGCTTCTTCGACGCCGTCCTGGATCCTTCGCCGCTGTAGAGGTGTAGCTGTGGTTGGGTTCCTACAAAACAACACCGGAAGGGGGGTTGGAGCCCCGCGGCGCCTCCGGCGTGAGAGTAAAAACTAGCTTTTTGGGAAGATGAAGATGGATATGAATATGAATGCAGGGTGGCTGTGTGTGTATATGAGTGTGAAAGAATGATTAACCCCAAAATTTCACCTTCTTGGGCTATTTATAGCCCAAGGGTAGGGTTTTGGGGTTGGTATCTTTAGATCATAGCCATTGGTTCTGGGAGCGGAGGACACCTGACTGGAGTGGATGCTTTACACGTGTCAGTGCGGTACTGGCTGAGGAATGTTCTGAGGATCCTCTGACACGGTGCCCTGATCATTCCCATGATTGATGTGTGACAGTTGTCCCGGTCATGTGCTTGGGCCAGTGTCTCACGTGCTGGGATTTACCAAGGTTGGGCTCGCGGGACTGAGCTGGTCAGGACTGGTAGTGTGCGGGACTACTCATTCCAGGAGCTGTGTGGAGTTAGGAGTCTAGGAGTAGTCCTTCCAGGAGTTATATGGAGTTAGGAGCCTAGGAGTAGTCCTTCCAGGAGCTATATGGAGTTAGGAGCCTAGGAGTAGTCCTTCCAGGAGATATATGGAGTTAGGAGCCTAGGAGTAGTCCTCTCAGGAGCTATATGTGCTATCATATGCCCCTCACTCCCTTATTCAGATTTTCTGGATGGGGGAGTAAATTTGGGTTATCATGTGCTATCATGTGCCCCCCACTCCCTTATTCAGATTTATAGCTCCTGAGAGGACTACTCTTATGCTCCTAACTCCATATATCTCCTAGAAGGACTACTCCTAGGCTCCTAACTCCATATAGCTCCTGGAAGGACTACTCCTAGACTCCTAACTCCTTATAGATTCTGGAAGGACTACTCCTAGGCTCCTAACTCCATATAACTCCTGGAAGGATTACTCCTAGACTCCTAACTCCACACAGCTCCTGGAAGGAGTAGTCCCGCACACTACCAGTCCTGACCAGCTCAGTCCCGCGAGCCCAACCTTGGTAAATCCCAGCACGTGAGACACTGGCCCAAGCACATGACCTGGACAACTGTCACACATCAATCATAGGAATGATCAGGGCACGTGTCAGAGGATCCTCAGAACATTCCTCAGCCAGTCCCGCACTGACACGTGTAAAGCATCCACTCCAGCCAGGTGTCCTCCGCTCCCAAAACCAATAGCTATGATCTAAAGGTACCAACCCCAAAACCCTACCCTTGGGCTATAAATAGCCCAAGAAGGTGAAGTTTTGGGGTTAATCATTCTTTCACACTCATATACACACACAGCCACCCTGCATTCATATTCATCTTAATCTTCCCCAAAAGCTAGTTCTTACTCTCACGCCGGAGGCGCCGCGGGACTCCAACCCCCCTTCCGGTGTTGTTTTGTAGGAACCCAACCACAGCTACACCTCTACAGCGGCGAAGGATCCAGGACGGCGTCGAAGAAGCAGCCCCGCCATCAGGAGTTATCATTTGGCGCTAGAAGGAGGGGCTCTCCATCCTTGGGTCTCGGTGCCCCTGGATTCAACTTCATTAATAAGCTCTTCAAAGAGTCCATTTATTCAAACTTGTAAGAACCCAAGCAACCAACCTCTTCCATAAGAATGAATGTTGTTTATTTAAGCCACGTTTGTGTGAGCTATCGTTAGTTTTAATCATTTTTGCTCTAGCTTGAATATGACATTTGCGTTCTACTACATTGTTGAGTAGTCTCAGGAAATTGTTTAAACTGCTCCCAGGAAGCTATTTGTTAGTGTTTGTTGTTATTCTGGGTAGTTTTTGCAATTTTCATAAAGCAACCTTAGATCGATATTCTCTGTAGCATATTGTTGTTATTTGTTGTTGGTATTGTTAAGAAATGGCAAGATCAGGAAATAATACCTCTGGGAAACCATCTACTAGTGCTCAGGTCCAGGACCCGGACCACTCACAGGCCCTTGATCCAGGAGCCGAGAGAGAAACATTTCAGGAGCAGCCACTAACACTCCCGTAGTGGAGATAATTGTAAACACTAGGGATGCCAGGACCCTCATAGAGCTCAATCAGTACAAGTACACCAATGTCCCGGTGGCCGAAGAACACATGACCAACCTTACAAGTGATGAACTAGCAGAAGCAATCATGCTCTACAGGTAGGAGCAAACCCGACTTCAGGAACAAGCCAAACTCGAGGAGGAATCAGAGGAGTCCATGGATTCACAGCAATCTAAGAGATTTGTTTTTGACCGAATCGGAGCTAAGGGGAAGAAAAGCAAAAAAAGATCAGGGTAATAAGAAAAAAGCAGAAGCTGCTAAGCAGAGAAGGTTGGAAGAGATGTGGGAGGAAATCAGAAAAGAGGAAGAAGCAAAGCTCGAGCTAAAAAAAGAAGCCACCACTAGTCCGGACAAGATATTAGTCAGGACTAGAGCAACCATATTTACTTAGAATTAATTTTCTAAGTAAAGAAGCCACCACTAGTCCGGACAAGATATTAGTCAAGACTAGAGCCGGACTAGAGCAACCATATTTACTTAGAATTAATTTTCTAAGTAAAGAAGCCACCACTAGTCCGGACAAGATATTAGTCAAGACTAGAGCAACCATATTTACATGGAATTAATTTTCTAAACAAAAAAGTCACCACTAGTCAGGACAAACTATTAGTCAGGACTAGAGCAACCATTATTCACTTGGAATTAATTTTCCAAAAATCCAACACTAGTCCGGACAAGCTATTAGTCAGGACTAGAGCAACCACTTTTACTTAGAATTAATTTTCTAAACAAAAAAGCCACCACTAGTCCGGACAAAGCTTTTAGTCAGGACTAGAGCAACCATTTTTACTTAGAATTAATTTTCTAAACAAAAAAGCCACCACTAGTCTGGATAATTTATTAGTCAGGACTAGAGCAACCATATTTACTTAGAATTAATTTTCTAAGTAAAGAAGCCACCACTAGTCCGGACAAGATATTAGTCAGGACTAGAGCAATCATATTTACTTAGAATTAATTTTCTAAGTAAAGAAGCCACCACTAGTCCGTACAAGATATTATTCAGGACTAGAGCAACCATATTTACTAAGAATTAATTTTCTAAACAAAAAAGCCACTACTAGTCCGGACAAGCTATTAGTCAGGACTAGAGCAACCATTTTTCATTTGGAATTAATTTTTCAAAAATCCAACTCTAGTCCGGACAAGCTATTAGTCAGGACTAGAACAACCACTTTTACTTAGAATTAATTTTCTAAACAAAAAAGCCACCACTAGTCCGGACAAAGCTATTAGTCAGGACTAGAGCAACCATTTTTACTTAGAATTAATTTTCTAAGCAAAAAAGCCACCACTAGTCCGGACAATTTATTAGTCAGGACTAGAGCAACCATATTTACTTAGAATTAATTTTCTAAGTAAAGAAGCCACCACTAGTCCGAACAAGATATTAGTCAGGACTAGAGCAACCATATTTACTTAGAATTAATTTTCTAAGTAAAGAAGGCACCACTAGTTCGGACAAGATATTAGTCTGGACTAGAGCAACCATATTTACTTGGAATTAATTTTCTAAACAAAAAAGCCACCACTAGTCCGGACAAGCTATTAGTCTGGACTAGAGCAACCATTTTTCACTTGGAATTAATTTTTCAAAAATCCAACACTAGTCCGGACAAGCTATTAGTCAGGACTATAGCAACCACTTTTACTTAGAATTAATTTTCTAAACAAAAAAGCCACCACTAGTCCGGACAAAGCTATTAGTCAGGACTAGAGCAACCATTTTTACTTAGAATTATTTTTCTAAAAAACCACCACAAGTCTGGACAAATTTTTAGTCAGGACTATAGCAACCATATTTACTTAAAATTATTTTCTAAGTAAAACTAAGCAACCCCTAGTCCGGACTAAATATGAGTCTGGACTAGAGCAAACAAATTCACTTAGAACTATTTTCTAAGTAAAACTAAGCAACCACTAGTCCGGACTAATCATGAGTCTGGACTAGAGCAAACATATTTACTTAGAATTATTTTTTAAGGCAAAAGCATCCACTAGTCCAGCAACACCCCGATCCAGCACTACCCCGGGTCCCGCAACACACTAGTCCAGCAACACCCGGGTCCAGCAACAACCAGGTCCAAGGACACCGAGGTCGAGGAACGCCCGGGTCAAAAAACAACACCTAGGTCCTACAACACCTTGGTCCAGCAACACCCGGGTCCAGCAATAACATCTAGGTCCCGCAACACCCGGGTCCAGCAAAACCTGGGTCCAGCAATACCCCGGGTCCCGCAACTCCCGGGTCCAGCAACAACCAGGTCCAAAGACACCGAGGTCGAGGAACGCTCGGGTCCAGTAACAACACCTAGGTCCTACAATAACACCTTGGTCCCGCAACACCCTAATCCAGCAACACCCGGGTCCAGTAACAACCAGGTCCAAGGACACCAATGTCGTGGAACGCCCGGGTCCAGCAACACACGGGTCCAACAACAACATCTAGGTCCCGCAACATCCCGGGTCCTGCAACACCCGGGTCCAGCAACAACATCTAGGTCCCGCAACACCCCGGGTACAGCAACACCCGGGTCCAGCAACACCCGGATCCAACAATACACCGGGTCCCGCAACACCCTAATCCAGCAACAACCAGGTCGAGGAACGCCCGGGTCCAGCAATAACATTCGGGTCCCGCAACACCCTAGTCTAGAAACACCCCGGTCCAGCAATACCCTATATCCTGCAACACCCTGTTCTAGCAACATCCGGGTCTAGCAACCCCTGAGTCCAGCACACTTGGACCCGACAACAACTCAAATTCTCTAAAACAAGTCTAGGTGGTCTACTGCAACGCAATCCGGACTGGGGGGGGCAAGAAAATCACAAAATCTTCTAAGGACAACCAACTTTAGTCCTGATCGCTAAACTCAACGCAATCCGGACTAGGGGGCAAGAAAATCACAAATTCTTCTAAGGACAACCAACTTTAGTCCTGATGACTGCACTCAACGCAACCCGGACTGGGTGGAAAAAAAAGCTAAAATTCCTCTCAAGAAATCAAACCTTAGTCTAGATTGGATGAACTCAACACAATCCGGACTAGGGGCAAGCAAAGCCTTAATTCTTCTAAGGACAACCAACCTTAGTCCTGATTGGCTGAACTCAACAAAATCCGGACTAGGGGGCAAGCAAAGCTCAAATTCTTTCAAGAACAACCAACCTTAGTCCTGATTGGCCGAACTCAGCCCAATCCGGACTGGGGGCAAGGAAAGCTCAAATTCTTCTAAGAACAACAAACTTTACTCTTGATTCGCCGCACTCAACGTAATCCGGACTGGGGGCAAGAAAAGCTCAACTCCTTCCAAAGACAACCACTTTAGTCCTGATTCGCCGAACTCAACGCAATCTGGACTAGGGGGCAAGAAAAGCTCAACTCCTTCCAAAGACAACCACTTTAGTCCCGATTCGCCGAACTCAACGCAATCTGGACTGGGGGGCAAGAAAAGCTCAACTCCTTCCAAAGACAACCACCTTAGTCCTGATTTGCCGAACTCAGCGCAATCCGGACATGGGGGCAAGAAAAGCTCAACCCCTTTCAAAGACAACCACCTTAGTCCTGATTCGCCGAACTCAGCGTAATCCAGACTGGGGGCAAGAAAAGCTCAACCCCTTCCAAAGACAACCACCTTAGTCCTGATTCGCCAAGCTCAGCGCAATCCAGACTAGGGGAAAGAAAAGCTCAACCCCTTCCAAAGACAACCACCTTAGTCGTGATTCGCCGAACTCAGCGCAATCTGGACTGGGGGGCAAGAAAAGCTCAACCCCTTCCAAAGATAACCACCTTAGTCCTGATTCGCCAAGCTCAGCGCAATCCGGACTGGGGGGAAAGAAAAGCTCAACTCCTTCCAAAGACAACCACCTTAGTTCTGATTCGCCGAACTCAGCGCAATCTGGACTGGGGGCAAGAAAATCTCAACTCCTTTTAAACAAAATAATCAAAAGCTCACGTTCCACAAACAAACCCAAATTTACTCCCCCATCCAGAAAACCTGAATAAGGGAGTGGGGGGCACATGATAGCACATATAGCTCCTGAGAGGACTACTCCTAGGCTCCTAACTCCATATATCTCCTGGAAGGACTACTCCTAGGCTCCTAACTCCATATAGCTCCTGGAAGGACTACTTCTAGGCTCCTAACTCCATATAGCTCCTGGAAGGATTACTCCTAGGCTCCTAACTCCATATAACTCCTAGAAGGACTACTCCTAGACTCCTAACTCCACACAGCTCCTGGAAGGAGTAGTCCCGCACACTACCAGTCCTGACCAGCTCAGTCCCGCGAGCCCAACTTTGGTAAATCCCAGCACGTGAGACACTGGCCCAAGCACATGACCGGGACAACTGTCACACATCAATCATGGGAATGATCATGGCACGTGTCAGAGGATCCTCAGAACATTCCTCAGTAAGTCCAGCACTGACACGTGTAAAGCATCCACTCCAGCCAGGTGTCCTCCGCTCCCAGAACCAATGGCTATGATATAAAGGTACCAACCCCAAAACCCTACCCTTGGCTATAAATAGACCAAGAAGGTGAAGTTTTTGGGTTAATCACTCTCTCACACTCATATACACACACAGCAACCTTACATTCATATTCATCTTCATCGTCCCAAAAAGCTAGTTCTTACTCTCGCGCCGGAGGCGCCGCGGGACTCCAACCCCCCTTCCGGTGTTGTTTTGTAGGAACCCAACCACAGCTACACCTCTACAGCGGCGAAGGATCTAGGACGACGTCGAAGGAGCAGCCCCGCCACCAGGAGTTATCATTAACATCTTATTTTAAAATGACAATCATAAACATTATAATGATTAATTAAATAAAAAGTGTTTATTGAATTAAATGTATTTATATATTTATATAAAGAAAAATGTACATTTGAATTATTATAATTATTTATTTATATTTAAATAGGGCCTATATAAACTTAATTTTTTTTATTCATTAGCAGTTTATTCATTAAACTCATTTGCCTAAAGTCATCACCGAAAGAAATTATTAATTAATTGAGCTTATTCACTTAGGGTGAAAAATCAAAATACCCACCATTTGAGGAGATTTGCCCAAATGGTGATTGGCGGGGGTTTCCGCCCTAAATACCCATTGAATGCGCATTACTCACATGCGAATTCTATTTTTTTAAAATTTGTAAAGAACACGCATGTACAGAAGGTTATTTTTTGATTTTTAGCGAATACGCATCTTCAAGATGTGTATTCTAACTAAATTCAAAAACAAAATACGCATTCTTGTAATACGTGTTCTTTACATTTTTTTAAAAGTCTGAATACGCATATGTACAATGCGTAATCCGTGGTTATTTAGGGCGGAACTCGCGCACACGAGTATTTTGGGCACTAGAAGCTGAAAACTAATGTATTTTGGCCATTTTTTCATTCATTTATTAGTGTAGTTCACTATAAAACATCATACAACATCAAGTTCACATGCCTATAAATTTTATATCCAAAAATAGAATCATGAAATTGAATCATGCTTTACGCAAAAAAGACACAATTAAAACAAATTAAGTTTGACATAAATTAGAAGATTTTAGAATATAAAATTTTAATTAAAAGATAAAAATTGTATTTAAAATAACATAAAAGTAAAATCTAAGAACTTGGGAATATTTTAATCTATTATCGTTTTAAAATTATTTTAAGATGTGCTTTTTAAATTCCCTTTGGCTACATCTTCAACACCAATTTAATTAACACATGGAGACATAATTTCTGTATATTAATATTCTAAAATTTCAATAATTAGAAAACGTTAAGATCTCTAAATTTTTATTTAGAAAAATAATAGTCGCCATACAAATATACACCATATTAGCTTTCTCTAAAAGCTATTAAAAGCTATCGGCCCATCGAATGGTCAACAAGCCATTATAAATGGCACAAATTAAAGCTTAATAAAAGTCTGTATATATATATATAATAAAAAATTGTCAAATAATGAAAATAAAAGCATTTATCTTAAAATTTAAATTTTATAGAGAACAATATTTCCACTTAAATACTACGAAAATAAACTAAAAACTTATTTAAAACAATACCATACTAACTGAAATTTTTATATAAAATATTAAGATATACATTCGAACACGTAACTAAAGTATTTTATAGAGTACATTTCTATGCAAGAACCAGATACTACAAACTAGCTCTATAACCCGTGTCTCTATAGCCCGTGCATTCATATTCTATAGTGCGTGAATTGATATTATTTTGATTGTAATTATCGATGATATATTCATGTTGCTTCATGATTGATCGATTAACTAAATACTTCTCATTATGAAATTGAGATTGATGTCGTACTTAACGTATTTTTTCTCAAAATGAATTGAATATGTGGTAATAAAATCGAAATATACGATCAAAATATATTACAAATGAAAGCACACATATCTCATGAAAATAATTACAACTCGTAAGAATGAAATATTGCGGAGTTAATTAAAGAGTTAATATAGTTGTTTATATGGTACAATTAGTGATACAAAATACAATGAATATGAAGTAATCTTACTTTCCATATTAGAAAATATAATGATCGGATATGAAAGCCGACATATTAAATATGATATTGTACAATTGACAATATAAATACATTTTTCAATATACATCATTTTTTATGATAATTATATTAATAGATAGGTCAGTAATCAATGGTTATGAAAATTGAAAAATGGACTAAATCGGTTGAACTACTGATTTACGGTTTATCAAAAATCGAGAATTTATGGAAATGCTAAATCGAAATAATATCGAACATATTTTTATATTTTTTTTTAAAAAAATAAGTAAAATAATTATATTTGAGATATGTAAAATTGCATTTGTTCATCCGTACTAAGTTATAACATTATTTTGTGTACATTATTTATTAAAATAATAAGAGTCTTAATCATCTTTACGCATCTCTCTTCTTTTTCCCTTATCTTTTCAGTTTCTATTTGGCAACCGTCTGATTTCTTCATTTAAAATCATCATTCTTCACCAACTCGATGCTGAGTATATTTCTTCTTCTTTTTCTTCTCTTCATAGCCTCAAATCGTGTGTTTGATTCGTCAAATTTTGACCGAAAAATTGCCAATAAAAAATGGCAAAAATGTTGTATGCTCCGATTTTGCTCTATAATATTGTTTGGTTGTCTTCTAGCAATTTATCGACGAAATTTTCGATTTCCATAATACTGCAGTAATCTTATAACTCTTTTACTTATACCTCTGATTTTTTTTAAATTGGTTAATGTAAGAAAAATGATTCACCTTACTATTGTAAAATATTAATATAACTGTAATGAACTTGATATTTTAATATTTTATTATATATATTCAAGATCTTCAAACCAGTCTTAGTTTATATGCGATTTGGCCATATAATAAGAATCTCAACTTTATTATAAACCCCCTCATAACCCCCTCTTTTATTCATATACAAAGAGAATATCTATTATATTTCTTGAATTTAATACTTGATACACTAACATTATCATTTTCAGATTAGCTAACATATTAAATTTATTTGCTGAAAATAAATTTATTTTATATAAAGTCTTCAAAAAAAAGAATTTAATATATATACATGCAAATATTACTAAATTTTAGATATCTAATTATATGTTGTTAATATTCAATGATAAATGGTAACATATATAAAATTATTAATACTAATGAGTTATGTGTAATTAATATATGTTATTAAATATGATAATTATTTATATTTATTAATAAGGAGTAATAATGTTTTAAGTGTAATTAATACATGATATTAAATTTGACAATTATTTGAATTTATTATTGAGGGGTAAATTAGTAATTTGGAATAAATTGTCTCACCCAACCCCCTATTTGCTCTATTATATATATAATAGATATGGAGATAATTAAGAAAGAACATACAAAATACCAACTGATTTAATGCTTTTGATTAGAGAATTAATAAAAAAAATTAAAAATATAACTCGTAAGTTAAATTTCCATACATATTTTAATTTAAAACCAATAAACAAAATTGATTATCATATTGTATCACCTTGGTAAAATTTATACAAGAAACAACAGCATGAAGGACATGTACCTATAAAATCTGTATAATCAATCATCAAGTATTGAAAAACAAAAACAAAAGTTTAATCACAAATGAAGGATAAAACGCCACAAATATATTAACTTCGTAACAAATCTGTTGTGGAATAAACTAGCACGTTAGTATTTAATGATAGGGTTTGTGAGATTCGAATTTTAATGGTTACTCTCGCGTTCGGGACTATCGATCTTTACAAGATGCCTACATATTTCTGTGTTGTAGAGAATCAAGCCAAAAAACGTAATTTTAGGTTAAGCGGTAAAAACCTTTATATAGAGGTTAGTCCAGGGTTAGACTTGTGTTGGGAGACTTGATGGACAAGTCTCCAACTTAGATGTTGATTAGGAGTCCTATAAGTGAAGGAACTCCAAAATCTTCTGTGTAGGACTTTGAGTCCGTTTTAGGACACATGTCTCTGCTCTTCTAGTCATATTGGGCCTAGTCCGTGAACAACTTGTGTTCGTGGACCTTGACGACCTCAACTGGTGGGTCTTGTTTACATGATGTCATCTTGAGTCTGCTACGAGTTCGGACCAGACAGGTCTGCATTGGATTTCAGACAAGAAACCCAAATGTAATTAATGCAACATTTATTGTGTCTTTAGGATATTTTTTCAATCCAAATCATTTGCCCCCAACTTCCGGGAATACTGCTTGAGTTTTCGTGGAAGTTATAATGTTCTTTTCCAGTCTCAGGGTACTTTTGGCCCTTCTCGGGTATCGGCCCTTCATGGGTATCGACCCTTCATGGGTATCTGCACTTTGAAAGAGATATGTCCTAAGTCTAATCATGTATGAGGATTTAGGAATAACTTTTATGTAATCTGTTTTGATTTGATTGATATTAATAAAAGTCTTGTTTTGTTTTTATTGCGGGCTCTATCTATTTAAATGTTTAAATAAGATATACCACAGTTTGGAGTAAAGCTTTTTATGGATTGTGATGAGATCATAATAATGAGACCTAAAAGATGATAACTCTAAACTTAAATAGTTCCTGGTCGTAGGATTACTAACTGGTAATTAATAATCCGCAAAGATCGGTACATACTATGCTTGCTTCATTATGAAGGATGTCTGTTCTCATAGACATTTGTGTGGTGACACTATAGCTAGTATGTAGGTTCTTATTATAGAATAAGTTCACTGAACATGACTCACACAGCTGAACAACGGATGGAGTTCACTCACGTGTCAGCAGTTGTTCACATAGTGACAGTTGTACAAGTATCCTTAGACTTGAGGTATTCATAGTCATCTTGTGTACACTGAACTATGCTTTGGTTTAGTTCTTAGTCTCAAGGGACAATTATAAGGGCTCTACTGGGTATAGGAATTTGTACACGAAGATAGTGTATGATCAATAAAGGATCTACCCCTTCTAGTGAAGGAAGAGAATGTTCAATGCTGATCCACTTATGTTAGTTCAGGAATCTCTGGCCAGAGTGAATGAAATTATAAAGGAGTTTCTAATTTACATTAAATAGAACTAAGTATAGTGAATGGGAAAGTAAGTGATTAAATAAGATAGGTTTGACACAAGTTCCATGCCTTATATTTAATAGTGACATTGCTGGGTAGAAGGAATTAATTGTACGGTAACTACTCACTAAATAGGTTCTTGGTATTCTAAGCAGTGAATTCGTATTATCCGGATAGTCGCGATATGCTGAGAAGTATCCCTCACGATGTAGAATAAATATGATTAATTAATTAATCATATTTAATGAATTAGAGAATTTATATAAATAATGATAAAATAGTTTTATTATTATTTATTTCTACTACCGGCTTAATATTGAACCTACAAGGTCACACCATAAAAGAGAATGATTTAATGGTGGAGGAATTAATTAATAATGGCTGATAATTATTTATTTATGAAATAAATAATTAATTGGCAAATTTAATAATCAATTAAATGAGATTTAATTGATTATAAATTAATTAAGAAAAGGTTCTTAATATTATTAATTAAGAATTTAATTTTTGAAAATTAAATCAAGAGAGAGAATTATTTATAAAGTGTTTAGAAAAAGGATTAATAATTAATAGGTGTTTTATTTATTAATGAGAATAATAAAGGGTTAATAATAATAATATTTTATGGGAAAATTTTCAGCTGAAAATTTTGCCTCTAAATATACTATTATAAACCATATTTTTGCCTCAACCTAAAATTTTTACAAAACCCTAATTCTCTCCACCTCCTCTTTCTCCATTACATCGTTTTCTTGGTGGATACCGGTGGAGTGCTTCACATTTGAGGAGCAACTGCTAAGGATCTCCGCTCGTGGTTCTTGGATCGCTATTAAAGACCTCCATCTTTCCATTAATGTAAAGCTTCTTAAGGTAAACATATTGAACTATGAATTAAATATTATTTTTCGCATGGATCCTGCGGAGGGTTTCAGTTTTTTTTTAAGATTTAAATTTACGTTTTCGTTGCGTTTATGTGCTAAAAGCCCTTCAATGACATCAGAGCTACTTGCGAAAAGTTTTTAATTCGTTTATGTGTTTAACTGTTTTCGATATATGAGCATGTACGTGATTCGCCATGATTTGTTGTTGATATAATATGCTTATATATGTATGGTTTTGAATATATGATATTCATGTGAGTTGTATAATCATAAGATGATTATATAATCTGTATATATACTGATATATACATGATTTATGTTTGTTCTAATTATGAGAATCATATTAGATACGGATTCTGAATTGGCTGCTGCAGATTTGCTGAAATCTGGGTCTGGTGTCCGATTTACGCAAACGAATACCCTATTCCATAGGTAAACGAGCGTCTGAACCAAACTAATAGTTGAAGCTATCAAAGACTCGTCTGTAAGGCGTTTGACGTCGTTTACTGCCCATAAATAGTGATTCTTGTTTTTCAGATTATGATTCTGATTTTTGTCATATTTTCTTTTATGATTTGATCATGGATAATATGATATGTTAAGATCAGATTATGTGTTTTAACATGCTTTTATGTTTTATATGAGCATGGTGGATGGTTATGGCCTTTCGACCATAGTGTAATGGTTTTGGTTTTGGTTTTAAATACGACTTGCATGTCGTCAATCTTTGTAATCATAAATCTCGAATGTAACTCGAGTTATTCTTGTAAGTTCATTAGATTAGTTTTACTTTCAATCATGTAATGTAATTGAAGACACAAGAAGGCTATCCAATGGAGGTGATACAAAGAAGAAGACTTATGTAATAAGTAGTTGTATTTATTTCCATCACCATATTAGATTGACCTTGATCTTTATCATGAGCTTGATAAAGATCACATAGGATGGGGCCATAACCAAACACATTTACTTTATTGCACTTTACATTTACTTGTTTATTTAATTTAATATATGAGATATATGCCTATGTTTACCATGCGATGATAGATTTAGGTGAACTTAATTGACATAAGGCGTTTGTTAGACAATCAAGTATAGTAAAATTGTTTCATGACCTTAATATAAATATTATGAATACGATCATGAGATTCTTATGTTTATGAAACACGTAATTGAATATGAATTTTCAATATTGAGAGAAAGGATGATTCTGTCAACAACAGATTTCTATCTGTAAGAAAGGGTTATTAAGTGACGCCTCTTGACAATGCTCCACCCGATCTGGGAATCATCTGATTATCGATTATTGATTTGAAATATTTAATTTAAAAGGAAGAATCTCTTTATAATATGATTATGATTGTAACGTAATATAATCCCTCTAAAATTAAATAATATCAAGTAGTAATTGGCCAATGACACAACGGGCTTGTGTCGATCAAAGCCTTCCAACATGGTAGAAAGTAGTTCTTATTTTTGAATCATTGTCATTTCGTGCTACAGCCGAGGGCTTTGATTTCGAAATAAGAAATACTTGTCTATTACATAGAGATGTGTACATTGAATTAGTATCTAAAGGTCGTTACGTGCCACAGCCGTGGGCCGTTGGAGACTGATTCAATTATACGAAATGTTGGGTTAGACTTGACTTAGAATATTGAGTTTGTCGTGCCACAGCCGTGACTCAATTATTCAAGAGGCTAAAGTTATATTTGGGAATAACATAAGATGTAATTGACAAGAGTTGTCTGCCTATTGAACATCACATGACGTTTCGTGCCACAGCCGAGGTTGTGTGATGGAATGTAGGATCCCTATTCCCACTAGCATTATGAATGCTTAATTTTCACTTAGGGGGTTGAATAAATTTGATA
This sequence comes from Apium graveolens, assembly GCF_009905375.1. Lineage (NCBI taxonomy): Eukaryota > Viridiplantae > Streptophyta > Magnoliopsida > Apiales > Apiaceae > Apium > Apium graveolens. The sequence continues at coordinate 5,150,327 of NC_133656.1, read as the reverse complement.
AACTAGTGGGAGACACTTATGAATAAAGACCCGATTCATATAGTATTTTGAAATGAAATTGAATATTTGCTAAGTGTTGTTATGTGTTTATCATTTACAGATTTACTATATTTGTCATGTCTTCTGCACTATCACTCCGGAGCATACTAGATGTTCACAAGTTGACTGGTCCTAATTTAGCTGTTTGTTTTTACTGTAACAAGTTGGGGCACTGGAAGAGGAACTGCAAGGTTTACCTTGCAGAATTGAAGAAGAAGAAGGGTAGTAAGACTACCGCTTCTGATTCAGGCATGTTCTTGATCGAAGTTAATATGTCACTAGGTCAAATTTCTACTTGGGTATTAGATACCGCCTGTGGTTCTCATATTTGCAATTTATTGCAAGGACTAAATGGAAGTAGGACTCTTGAAAAAGATGAGGTGATTCTACGTATGGGCAATGGAGCAAGGGTTGCGGCCATATCTGTAGGATCATTTAGTTTACATATGCCTACGGGCAAGACTATTATTCTGAATAATTGTTATTACGTTCCCTCTATTGTGAGGAATATTATTTCTATTCCTATGTTGGATTTGGATGGTTTTTCATTTATTATTAAGAATAATGAATGTTTTATCCTTAGAGATAATGTTCTTTATGGACGTGGTATTATAAATAATGGTCTGTATGTATGTGACGTAGAGCATGATTTACTTCAGGTTGAACAAACTAATAAAAGAAAACGAGATGATGAAAATCTGACCTATTTATGGCACTGTAGGCTAGGTCATATTAGTGAAAATAGACTGCGGACATTGCATAAGGAAGGGTTACTTGACCCCTTTGATTTTGAATCATATCCTACATGCGAGTCTTGTCTATTGGGTAAAATGATCAAATCTCCATTTAGTGGACATGGAGAAAGGGCTGCAGATTTGCTAGGATTGGTACACACAAATGTATGTGGACCAATGTCTACGCAAGCCATGGGTGGATTTTTATACTTCATTACTTTCATAGATGATCGATCTAGATTCGGATATGTGTATTTGATGAAACACAAGTCTGAAGCCTTTGAAAGGTTCAAAGAATATAAGTGTGAAGTGGAGAAACAAATTAAACATAGTATTATAACTCTTCGATCAGATCGAGGTGGTGAATACTTGAATGGAGAGTTTCTAGATTATCTCAAAGAAAATGGTATAGTCTCCCAATGGACTCCTCCATATAATCCACAGTTTAATGGGGTATCTAAAAGGAGAAATCAAACTTTGTTAGACATGGTTCGGTCCATGATGAGCTATGCGAATCTTCCAGTATTCCTATGGGGTTATGCATTGGAAACCTCAGTATATTTACTGAATAAGGTGCCTTCCAAATTTGTTCCTCAAACACCATATAAGATATGGAAAGAAAGGAAACCGAGTCTTAAACACGTTAAGATTTGGGGATGTCCAGCTTATGTCAAGAAAGTTGACCCAAATAAGCTGGAATCTCGATCCGTAAAATATAATTTTGTGGGATATCCTAAAGAGACTTTGGGGTATTACTTTTACACCGATCATCGGGTGTTTGTCTCCAGACATGCTACCTTCTTGGAAAAGGAGTTTATCCTTGAAGGAGACAGTGGGAGCAAAATTAAACTTGATGAAGTTCAAGAAGCACAAACTACTACAGATCAAGTGGAAACACCTGTTCAGACTGAACAACCTTCTGTGGAACAACCCATTCGTAGGACAGGGAGAGTGTCTCGCCAACTTGAAAGGTATTATGGCCTTGTCATTGAGAATGGAAATGAGTTGTCAATCATTGATGATGACGACCATGTGACCTATAATGAAGCTATGAGTAGTGTTGACTCAGAGAAATGGCATAGTGCCATGAAATCCGAAATGGAATCTATATATACCAACCAAGTATGGACTCTGGTTGAGGCGCCTGAAGGTGTTAAGCCTATTGGGTGCAAGTGGGTATACAAGAGAAAGATTGGAGCAGATGGCCAGGTGGAGACCTATAAGGCCAGGCTCGTGGCAAAAGGATTCAAACAAAGGCAAGGGATTGACTTTGATGAAACTTTTTCGCCTATAGCCCTGTTAAAATCAATTCGGATTTTGCTTGCGATTTCTGCTTACTACGACTATGAGATCTGGCAAATGGACGTGAAAATGGCCTTCCTCAATGGGGAACTTGAGGAGGAAGTGTATATGACACAGCCAGAGGGTTTTCTTTCCAAGGGAAATGAACACCTAGTGTGTAAGCTACTGCGAACCATATATGGTTTAAGGCAAGCTTCTCGTAGATGGAACATCCGTTTTGATGAGACAATCAAAGAGTTTGGTTTTATCAAAAACATAGATGAACCATGTGTCTACAAGAAGGTTAGTGGGAGCGCGGTAACATTTCTTGTATTGTATGTGGATGACATACTTCTTATAGGAAATGATATACCGATGCTACAATCAGTCAAAGTATGGCTATCAAAGAACTTCACCATGAAGGACTTGGGAGAAGCATCTTACATTCTCGGTATGAAGATCTATAGAGATAGATCTAGAAGAATGATAGGTCTTACCCAGGGTACATATACATCCAGAAAGTGCTTAAAAGGTTTAGCATGGAAAACTCCAAAAGAGGTCTCATACCGATGAGCCATGGAGTGTCCCTTTCCAAAAAATTGTCTCCTAAGACATATGAGGAAAGAGAGCGTATGAGTAAGATTCCATATGCTTTAGCAATAGGATCTATCATGTACGCGATATTGTGTACAAGGACTGATGTATCTTATTCAATTAGTGTGACGAGCAGATATCAGTCCAATCCAGGTGAAGACCATTGGAAAGCAGTGAAAAACATCCTTAAGTACTTGCGAAGGACTCAGGACATTTTTCTTGTTTTTGGTGGTGAATCTGAGTTGAAAATAGAGGGTTATACTGACTCTAGTTTTCAATCAGAAAGTGATATCAAATCCATGACAGGGTACGTGTTTACTCTGAATGGTGGTGCGATTAGTTGGAAGAGTTCCAAACAGTCTACAATGGCTGACTCCACAGCGGAAGCAGAATATATAGCTGCAAGTGAGGCTGCAAAAGAAGCCGTTTGGATGAGGAAATTTGTTTCTGAGTTGGGATTTGTTCCTAGCATTGAAGAGCCTATTGTGTTGTATTGTGATAACAACGCAGCAATAGCACAAGCCAAGGAACCTAGGTCTCATAAAAATTCCAAACATGTCCTGCAGCGCTTTCATCTGATTAGGGAGATTGTTGAAAGAGGAGATGTCAACGTCGAGAGAGTTGACACACATAACAACGTAGCAAACCCACTCACAAAGCCACTTTCTCAAAGTCACTTTGATCGTCATAAAGACAAGATGGGTATTAGATACCAGAGTGATTGGCTTTAGTACAAGTGGGAGATTGAAAGAGATATGTCCTAAGTCCAATCATGTATGAGGATTTAGGAATAACTTTTATGTAATCTGTTTTGATTTCATTGATATTAATAAAAGACTTGTTTTGTTTTTATTGCAGGCTCTATCTATTTAAATGTTTAAATAAGATATACAACAGTTTAGAGTAAAGCTTTTTATGGATTGTGATGAGATCATAATAATGAGACCTAAAAGATGATAACTCTAAACTTAAATAGTTCCTGGTCGTAGGATTACTAACTGGTAGTTAATAATCTGCAAAGATCGGTACATACTATGCTTGCTTCATTATGAAGGATGTTTGTTCTCATAGACATTTGTGTGGTGACACTATAGCTAGTATGTAGGTGCTTATTATAGAATAAGTTCACTGAACATGACTCACACAGCTGAACAACTGATGGAGTTCACTCACGTGTCAGCAGTTGTTTACATAGTGATAGTTGTACAAGTATCCTTAGACTTAAGGTCATCATAGTCATCTTGTGTACACTGAACTATGCTTTGGTTTAGTTCTTAGTCTCAAGGGATAATTATAAGGGCTCTACTGGGTATAGGAATTTGTACACGAAGATAGTGTATGATCAATAAAGGATCTACCCCTTCCAGTGAAGGAAGAGAATGTTTAATGCTGATCCACTTATGTTAGTTCAGGAATCTCTGGCTAGAGTGAATGAAATTATAAAGGAGTTTTTAATTTACATTAAATAGAACTAAGCATAGTGAATGGAAAAGAAAGTGATTAAATAAGATAGGCTTGACACAAATTCCATGCCTTATATTTAATCGTGACATTGCAGGGTAGATGGAATTAATTGTACGGTAACTACTCACTGAATAGGTTCTTGGTATTCTAAGCATTGAATTCGTATTATCCGGATAGTCGCGATATGCTGAGAAGTATCCTTCACGATGTAGAATAAATATGATTAATTAATTAATCATATTTAATGAATTAGAGAATTTATATAAATAATGATAAAATAGTTTTATTATTATTTATTTCTACTACCGGCTTAATATTGAACCTACAAGGTCACACCATAAAAGAGAATGATTTAATGGTGGAGAAATTAATTAATAATGGCTGATAATTATTTATTTATGAAATAAATAATTAATTGGCAAATTTAATAATTGATTAAATGAGATTTAATTGATTATAAATTAATTAAGAAAAGGTTCTTAATATTATTAATTAAGAATTTAATTTTTGGAAATTAAATCAAGAGAGAGAATTATTTCTAAAGTGTTTAGAAAAAGGATTAATAATTAAAAGGTGTTTTAATTATTAATGAGAATAATAAAGGGTTAATAATAATAATATTTTATGGGAAAATTTTCAGCTGAAAATTTTGCCTATAAATATACTATTATAAACCCTATTTTTGCCTCAACCTAAAAATTTTACAAAACCCTAATTCTCTCCACCTCCTCATTCTCCATTACATCATTTTCGTGGTGGATACCGGTGGAGTGCTTCACACTTGAGGAGCAGCAGCTAAGGATCTCCGCTCGTGGTTCTTGGATCACTATTAAAGACCTTTATCTTTCCATTAATGTAAAGCTTCTTAAGGTAAACATACTGAACTACAAATTAAATATTATTTTTCGCATGGATCCTGCGGAGGGTTTCGGTTTTTTTTTAGATTTAAATTTACGTTTTCGTTGCGTTTATGTGTTAAAAACCCTTCACACTTCATGGGTATCAGCCTTTCATGGGTATCGTCGTATTATCGTAAACTGTGGAACGACCTACACGTTTACAACGACTTATTAGTGTGAGTATACACACTTAAGGCCTTTGTATAGGCTATTTGGATAGTGTTTAACATTAAACGGTCCTAATAGGGACTAAAAAGCTAGTATTTATCACCCCTTAACCTTCGCCAAGGTTAAATATATGGTGAAAGCTGCTAACTGGCCCTAATTGAGGCTAATCGGCCCTAATCGGGGCTAATTTCCATGTACAAGCTGCTAACTAGGCTTAAAAGAGTCTAATTTTAAGCTAGAATACACTAACTGGCCTTAATCGAGGCTAATCCGCCATAACCGAGGCTTAATCTTAATATCCTGAAAAAAACCTCAAAATTTTTCTGATTTTTTCCATTTTATCAAAAAATTTGAAAATTTTCGCAGGGGGGTTTTCGGGGCCGAGCAGGACCTCCTGCTGCAGGAGGCTCTGCTCGGCCACATGCCCTCATATATGGGTTGCTTGGCCTAGGGAGGTTGGTCACCTCCTGTTCGGCCTGGTGTAAGTCCTCTTGCTCCTTGCTGACAAGGGGTGTTTGCTCCAAATTTTTTTTGTAGAACCTCCTACTCAAAATCAAGTCCTTTGTGATTTTTCCTAGGCTACTCTTGCTCTTAGTTAGCCATGGAATTAATTCCATGGTTTTCCTAGAGTTCCTCAGGGGTCTGGTATGCTTGCTTTAGTTAACGTTCCATACTCACTCTAGCAAATGTTCTGTACTCGAGTTTTACTAAGCGTTCTATGTTCTATTGAACTTGTTCTTATAGGAAGTTCTATACTTCACCAAGCTTGTCCAAACTTGGTCTATAGGATGTTCTATACTCCAACAGACTCGTTCTCGTAGACATTCTAGTTTTCACGAAACTTAGCTCCGCTGGGAGTTATCCTTTTCAAGAAATCTTTAAGAGACTTCTCGGGGGGTATCTGGAACAACTTCAGAAGGCCTCAGGCTCTCTTACAGTAGCTCCTGGTCGGCCAGAAGGCCCCAATTGTAGCCTGGTCGACCATGAGTGGTCTTAATAGGCCTTGTGGCCACTCTTAGTGAGGCCTGATCAGCCGGGAGGAAAAGTTCTCTAAACTCGTCATGGTGAACGCTTTCCTCTTCATGAAACTTGTTTCCGTGATCCCTATGGTCTTCATGGAGCTTGTTCTTGCTGGCGTTCTGATCTTTATGTAATTTTTTCTCATGGACGTCCTGGTCTTCACAAAACTTATTTCCTTCGGGGGTCAATCCCTTCCTACCAATTCGCACAAATTTTGTTCAAGGGAGCGACCAGAACAACTTTGGAAGGCCTCAAGGCTCTCCTACAGAGGCTCCTGGTCGGCCATATGGCCTCCAATTATTGCCTGGTCGGCCAGGGCTAGTCTAAATGGACTTTAAGGCCCTACGGGGTCTTCTACAGAGGCTCCTGGTCGGCCATGTGGCCTCGAATTGTTGCCTGTTCGGCCAGGGCTAGTCTTAATTGATTTTAATGCCCCCCGGGGTCTCCTACAGACGCTCCTGGTCGGCCATATGGCATTCATTTATTTCCTGGTCGGCCAAGAGTGGTCTTAATGAATTTTGAGGCCCTCCGGGCTGTCCTATGAAAGCTCCTGGTCAGCCATATGGCCTTCATTTGTTGCCTGATCGGCCAGGAGTGGTCTTAATGGACCTTGGAAACCTTCTGCAAGGTAGTTTGATCCGTCAGAGGAGAACATTCTGTTCCAGTGCTCGTGAGCACTCTGGTCTTCATGAAACTTATTTAGCTAAAAAGTTAATCTTGTTTTAACCTTTATAAGCTTTTCTAATCACGATGATTAATGTAATCAGCCCTTAGCTAAGACCAACGACTTGTGTTTAGCCTCGGCCTTGCATTTCTGATAGTTTTCTAGTAAACGTTCCGTTCTTCATGAAACTTATTTTCGTGGACGTTCTAGTCTTCATGAAATTTGTTCTTATTAAATCTTTAGCCTTTACGAAACTTGTTCTTGTGGACCTGGTTGATCGGGGGGCGAACTTTCTTCGAACTTGCGGCGGTGAACGTCCTACTCTTTTTTGGTGGACGTTCTACTCTTTTTCTAGCAAGCCTTCTGTACTTGTTCTCATGAACGTTCTACACTTCACGAAACTTATTTCCATCCATGAGGGTTCTGGTAGGCCTAACCATTCCTTGTAGAGGGCTAGGCGTCACTGACTTTTAGTAGGCCAGAATCTCACCTCTGTGAGCGTCCTAAGCTTCGTAAACATTCTGTTCTTCATGAAACTTATTTCCGCGGACGTTCTTGTCTTCATAAGGAGCATCCTTTGGCTCTAGTTCATGGTTTTCTTAGAACCTTCATTTGTGGGCCACACCTATTAGTTCAATACATCTATAGATGTTCTTTAGAGGACGTCCTAGTTGGCCTAACCCCTCCATGCAGAGTAATCGGCTCCAAGGACTCATGGTCAGCCTAGAGACCATGCCCTTGAGGCCCTGGTCGACCGGTACTTTAATGTCTAGTGCTTCTTGGCCCTTCGGGACCTTATTTCTTGAAAGTTCTTGAATTTCAATCTTCTTAATATCAAGTCGTGGCTATAGACGGTCATAAGTGTTGGTTTACGAGCAAGACTTTGCTCTTACCATAATACTTTTACTAGCCATTACAATTAGTGTAATCAGATTTGGATGAAGACTTATACCTTATACTTTCTTCTCTTTCTTTGTTCGAGGAGTGCCTTTCCTGGTGGGGGGCCTTATCCGAGGACCCTTTTGACGGCCGAAAACCTTCATGGATGGCTATTCGGCCTCCTTTGGTCATCTAAGGGGTCCATTCATGACCCCTCTGGTCGGTCATGTGGAAATATTTTTTGTTTTCTTGGACAGCATGTCTTGGTGACGTTCGTGAAGGGCCTCGAACATAAATTATCATGTTCGTGTTCGTGATGGGTCTTCACAATTCAAAGGAAGCTTATTGAATGTGGCCTTAGACGCTTCTTTATTGAGGGTACCTATCTTCCTCCTAATTGATTCTTGGTTAAATTTGTTGTTATTAGGTGAACAACTTCCTCAGGTGGAGATGTGCAGGGCTCATGCCTCGGATCAGGTACATCCCTTCTTTTTAGAACATTCAATACTTCAAATTAAAGGAGGATCCTGGCTGGCTTAAGGCCTCCCTTGCAGGCCGGTTGGCTAGAGCCCTTCCCAAGAGATGTCCAGTCGGTGAACTGTAACGCCCCCAAATCCGGGGTCAAGGGATTTGGTTGTCACTATAAAACTTCAATCCAAATTAACCTATTAAATCAATAAATAAATGCCAGCGGAAGATAATTATCATAAATGACCCCAACTAATCCAAGATCTTTTAAAGTTACAGTTCTAGAAACAAGAATTCCAAATTCCATCAATAAATTTTTCACTTTCTTTTACATTTCTTTACAACAATTCTCAATCTCAAAACTTAACCCGCTAGTAAAACTTCGAAAAGAAGTATACTAGGCCCAACTATAAAATACACAATTATAGTATAATATAATATAAACAACTTTACATAAAAGAACTTACACTAATTCGAAAACCCTGGACCAACCACCTTGCAAGAGCTTCTTCTTGCTTCCTCGAATTACGCGGCTAAACAGCAAGCTAATCCTCACTGGAGGTTAAATTTAAAAACAGGCAAGTATGAGCGAAAGAAATGCTCAACAAGATCATTATAACATATATAGGGTCGTTTTGATATAAAACCGACATCTGCATTAGAGCAGAACATTTAAAATCATAGTTGCTGAATCAGAAAATTTAGTTAAGGAATCCCAGAATTGATTCCTCCCCAGTATTCAAAATCCTTTGATATTTTTGAGCGAAATGCTTCAGCAATACTTTGAATATTGACGAGAATAAAACTCGTGAAACAGTGTTTACGGAAATATCGTAAACAACAATAACAAGAAGCAATGATTATGGATTGAATCGTAAACTTTACTCAAAATCGAACTCTTGAAATTAATACTTATTTTGTTATCATATCAAATTAGATATCACTACGAACTTTGATGCTCACAACATCCCATACTGAAGTCAACACCAATCATCTGTACTAATACCACCTTTGATATTTAACAACAAACTAAGTATTTTCAAAATAAGAAACTGAATCAAAACTGCATTTTACCATTATTCCAAAACAGAAACAGTTGATAAATCATTTATTCTATGAATATCAAAAACAATAAAGAAACGATATTTTAGATTGGAACCAATTATGCACTATACTGTTCCTGATGATCAGTCACGAAACAGCACTGGTATCCCGCAGCCATACCGTAAATATAGGTACTACCTGTATCCCGCAGCCATATGGTACCTAAAGGGCGCCAAGAAAAGGCATAACAAGCCTTGTAAGATATTACACATCCGTATTACACTTCTGTATAATAGCTCACGCTGGACCGGTGCCTCGGCCTCTTACGCAACCAGTAACCATCCAATCTTAAAACATTTTATTGAAAAAGGGGTCATAATATTCGACACCCGAAATAATTTTATTTCCCCAATTCTTGGGTAGGAATATTCGCAACCAAATCACTTTTCTCAAAATCCAAAACATTTATAAATCCGATAATTGGATAAGTAAAATCACTTAACTATTCTGAACATAGAATAACAGCAGAAGAATACTTGCATAAACAGAATTATTTAATTCAGCGATATGTAAAATATTTATCTATTCAGAACTGAGAATAGGGAAAACAATACTTGCATAAGAAGATTTAAAATAAATATCACTTGAACAATAAGTGATGATAGGGATACTTGCCTTTGAGATTTAGCAGTTAGTCACACTCGCAAACACGCATCTATTCTGACATTCTGTCTCAAGACATCACCGTCTTTCCTTTCAACACTTTACTGATATGCTGCTCCTACGATTGCTAGAAGCTAGCTACCCAATACCATTCATCTCATTCTTTATCCAATGTCTTGTCCCGATCAACTCGAGAGATCCGCATCTATAATTAAAAGATATAATTTTAATCGTCTAATCGATAACCACTCAACGAATTGTGCGTCAAAAGCCTATTGTCTACCCATACGGTAGCCCACACATAAATATAACAGACAAACACAGGACTTTTGATCCACATACACACGTAATTCACATAGCACATAAGCACATAACTCACGTATCACATAATTCATATCACATGTGACTCAGTTCATCAAAAGACCTGACTCGATATGTTTAAAACTAAAATCGGGTCAAAATATGATTTATCGATCAAAAATCGACTCAGAATGATTCGTAAAACAAGCGACCTTTCGAAACAAAAGAATTTGGGTCTCGAAAGTATTTTTAATGAAAGCGAAATGTTTTTTGAGTCTAGAGGCGTTCGTTTCGTATTAAACGGACGAACGATTGATTTAACATGAATTTTTGAACATTTTTGGAATTAAAAACAATCTCCGAATCATTTAATAATTAAATAATAGGGCTCGAATACTCCAAAATAATTTTATAAGAATTATTGAGCCTGGAAAATAATTTAAAATAATATTTTAAAACTCGAAACTATTTTTCATAATTTTTAAATCAAACATAAATAATTAAATCTAATTAAATAATCAATTAAAATTAATTAATAACTAATTAAATTAATTAATCAATTAATATTTAAATTAATTGACTAATTAAATAATTAATTATCAACTAAAATTAATTAATTAAATAATTTGGATTTATTTTTAAATTAAAAATAAATTTTCAGAATTAAAATAACGATTTTTTTGAAAGTAAACTATATGAATTTTTGAAATAAGAAAAATAATTTGTATAAATTTTTAAAATAGAAAATGCCAAAAACAGATTTTACCAATTTGTTATCTTCAACACCAGATCAAAGGGAGGCACAAGGGGAGGGAGTCCCAGCCGGAGCTCGGATGAACTCGGCCGGAAACTGGGAACACGCCCAGAAACCGACGAGTTTCACCGACTTCCGGCGGCTCCTAAACGGACTAAAAACTCTGATTTCTCGGTCCTAATCAGTCCTGACTCTGCCCAGAAACATGAATATCAACCCAGATTTTCCATACGAAGCTGGGAATGATTTTTTCGGCCAAAACAAAATAAATCCGGCTAAGCAAACCGGCGAATTAAAACTCGGCTAATTCTTAACCAAAAATCGAATTTTAATCATCAAAACGAAGCTTAAGATCAACAAAATTATTACCAATAATCAAAATCAACAGTCCTTTAATCATAATTCCAAAAATCGAATCTAAAAAAATCCGAAAATGAAGAACTCAGTGGTATACCTCCTGGACTAAAACACATGATTTAATAACATAAATCAATTGTAAACAACGTCATAAAGCTATACAAACCATCAAAACACGTCAAATATTGCTTAATCAAAAAGCCCCAAATTCGGGTATAAACCCTAAATTTACGAATTTAAAAATTACCAATCCTCTGTTGATTTTGATGCTAAAATCAGATAGAACGGATTGAGAGCTTCACAACGGATATTCATACTTGTGATTTGGTGTTCAATAACACCTTCAAAATTGACTTTGATTTTCAGAATTCTCCAAGAATACCAAGAACATATATTCAAGAAATTTTCAGAAAATCAAACCTTAATTTCTATATGATACTGAACCCTATTTTTGAAGTATAATATACCAAATCGACCAGAAAAACATGCTCTATAACATGAAAGCATCAAATCACATCAACAACATCAAGAACAAATTTTCATAATTTAATTATCAAATAATTCGAATATAAATAATTAAATAAGAAAATTACCATGATTTCTGGAAAGAAACTGATGATTGATTCAGAAAGAAGATTTTGAGAGCTTCGTTTTGATATGTTGCACGCCCGAATCGGAGTTCGATAACGCCTTCGTTCTTGTGTTTGATGCTCGGGAACGTATCGGTTTTCTAGGGTTTTCTCTGTATTTACGGTGTTTTAACTGGTTACAAATGAATAAACGGAATAAACGAAATAAGAAATAGGTTATTTATGTTTATGGAATATTGGATCGTTCTGGATCATTTTGGATCGTTAAATTAGTTACTTAGCCGCTAAGTAACTACAAAAACGATACAATTCAATACCAGAATTGGATAATTATCAAAACCGAGCTTTTTATAAAACACTATATACGAAAATAACGTAAAAATATCCAGTCTCTCGAGAATACGGGTTTTATTGATTACCGAAATAACTATTGTATCGAAAATATTGCGCCGGGCCACGCACGGGTCAAACCGTAATCCGGATCGAAAAAGTCAAAACACGGAAAATGTCCGGAATTACCAGATTAGGTTAGGAAGGAGTTTTCGGAAGAGTTTCGGGTTGTAAAAACGTAAAAACGGTTGAGTTTGGACGATTCCCGACTTTATAAAATAATTTTGGTAATTATTCAGAAAATAATCAATAATTCATAAATTAATATAAAATCATATAACACTCCAAAAATTACCAGAAAAATATCACAATTATCTATATTTTATTCTGAACATATAAAAAAAATTCAAATATTCAAATAATGTCAGATCTAAACACCCAAACATCAATTCCACTTATCAGATAATTCACAAAAATTCACATAAAAATCACATAATAATTCCAAATAATTATAATAATAATATTTGAAAATATGGAATATTACATGAACGGCCTTCTTCGGAGGATGATCGACCTTCTTTGGTTGGCTATAGTATGTAGTGTAGACTTTAGTCGATCAAATATATTTCTTGAAGTTAATTTTCTAATATCTTTTTCTTGTTAGGCCAACGCCTACTACGCAGCTTCTTTCACTAAGAGTGCAAAATGGAGGAGTGAGCACATGGCCTTGGAGGCATTGATGAAGAAACTTGAGAGAAAGTTTCCGGATTGGGATTCTAGAGCTCTTTTAGCGTTTATCAACAGTCGAAACACTTTTTCAAGATGATGGACACCCATGATGATGAGGTACGCTCTATTAACATGTCCGTTGGCTCTGTTCATAGCTCTTACCCGAATATGGTAAATTTGTGGGGCTTTCCTAGCCTTTGGGTTGTTTATGAGGTTGCCAGTATTGGCCAATCATCTGATTTTGGACTATAGGTTGTCCTTCAGTGTTTAGGCCTTGCACGGCTTTGTTTTCTGCGTATGGCTTTTATTAATCGGTTATCTATTTGCGGTCCTTCATGGACTTGAACATCTTCGGTGTTTAACCTAATTGTTCATCATTACTCGATTTATGATCCTTCAGGATCTCCTGCATTTATAGTTTAATTTCATATTCGTCTATTATTTTCGGTACTTTGGTCCTTTAGGACTTTTATTCATTAGATGTTTGTAAACTGGTCGACCTTATTCCTCCATTTACTACTAAGTAATAGGAACATGTCTTTCATGAATTAAACATAATAAACCTTTAGGTTTGAAATGTGCCAGATATGAGGCACTTTATCACCGCTCAGGGTTTCCAACTTGTAGGATCCTCGTCCTAATATTTTCTTGACCTTATATGGCCCTTCCTAGTTATGGGTTAGCTTCTCTTTCTCTTCAACTCATGATGCCTCAATCTTTCTTAAGACCAAGTCTCCTTGCTGAAAGAACCTTTCTTTAACCCTTCTATTATAATAGAGAGAGACTATTCATTGATACTCTGCATTGCGGGCGTTGGCCTCATCTCTATCCTCATCAATGAGACCGAGAGCCAGCTTCATGCCTTCTTCATTGGATTCTGGCACATAAGCTTCGATCCTAGGGGATCCATGAGTGATCTCGAGGGGCACCACGGCCTCGGCTCCGTAAGCCAACATAAATGGGGTAGTTTCAGTTATCACTTTGCAGGTGGTACGATATGCCTATAGTATACGCAGCAACTCATCTGCCCAAGTATTCCTTGAGTGTTCAACCCTTTTCTTAAGTTCATCAAGGATGATTCTGTTAGAAACTTCCGCTTTCGCGTTTTCTTGTGGGTGAGCAACCGAGGAGAAGCGAAGCTCTATGCTTTTATCATCGCAGTACTCTCTGAATTCCGCATTATCAAATTATCGTCCATTATCCGTGACAAGGATGCGTAGGATCCCAAATCCGCATATCACATTCTCCCAGAAGAATTGGGCAATTTGCTTGGTGGTTATCTTGGCTAGTGCTTTAGCCTCAATCCACTTTGTGAAGTAGTCTACGGCTACCACAATGAACTTCCTCTGTCCGGATAATACATGAAATGGTCCAAGTATATCCATTCCCCTCATTGCAAAAGGGATGGGTATGCTGACAATGTAAGCCTCTCAGGGGGCTGTCATACTATCGGGGCGTGCCTCACGAACCTGTCACATTTCTTCACATAAGTATTTGCATCGGCTAGCATAGTTGACCATTAGAATCCCAACCGAGTTATCTTGTGAGCGAGGGCCCTGCCCCCAAGTGTTGTCCGCAAATCCCTTCATGGGCTTCTTTAAGTGCCTCCTCTGCTTCAAGAGGTCTCAAGTACTTTAGGTACGGAATAACAAATGACCTTTTATAGAGAAGGCCTTTAATCAATAAATATCTCAATGCTCTAACCGACAACTTGCGTTCCTCCTGGGCATCATCGGGGAGCCACCCAGTCTCTAAGTGGGTCTTGATCGGGTCTATCTAACAGCTTGTCACACCAACCGGTGCTATCAGATTTATGACATGAATAGTAGGGGTCTTCAAGACCTGGAAGTAGATACTTATTGGATAGTTCTCAATTTCAGAAGAGGCAAACTGAGACAAGGCATCCACCGTACTGTTCTCCTCTCTTGGAACATGTTTTGCGTACAATTCATCAAATTGAGTTAGTATTCCCTTTACGACTCTCAGGTACTTGGACATAGTATCATCCTTAGGCTCAAACTATCCATTAACTTAAGCAACTACAAGTCTTGAGTCTCCACAGACCTTCATATTTTTGGCCCTCACGGCTCTAGCCAAGACTAAGACGGCTATCAACGCTTCGTATTCTGCTTCATTGTTCATAGTTGTAAAGTCCAACTTGAAAGCATACTCAATCATAAACCCATCAGGTATTTGCAAGACTAGGCATGCACCTCTAGATTTTGTTTCGGACGCTCCGTCAAAATGGATAACCCAATACTCTTTTAGCATTATTTCTTTGTCCTTCTCTTTCTCTCCTCCTTCTGGGGTTACTATCTCTTGCCCCCCACTTCTTGGTCGTTAATGGTGCATTCGACCATGAAGTCAGCTAAGGCACGAGGCTTGATGGCCATTCGAGGCTTGTAATTGATATCAAATTCTCCTAACTCAATTGCCCACTTGATGAACCTTCCGCTGGCCTTCGGGTTATGAAGAATGTTCCTCAAGGGTTGGTCCGTCAGGACATTGATCTTATGAGCCTGGAAGTATGGTCTCAACTTCCTCGAGGCTGTGATGAGAGCAAGTGCGAACTTCTCCGTGGTGGAGTAATTCAACTTTGCTCCATGGAGCACCTTGCTTAAATAGTATACATGCTTCTGGAGTTTATGTTCTTCCTTCAAGAGGACTGCACTCATGGCTGTTCAGAAAATGCGAGGTACAAATAAAGGCTATCCTCCGGACTTGGTTTGGCCAACAACAGGGCTTCTGTCATGTACTTCTTTAGCTGTTCAAAGGCCTCTTGGCTCTCAGCTGTCCATTCAAAATTCTTCACCTTCTTAAGGGTTTTGAAAAAGGGCAGAAATTTATCTCCAGACTTGGAGATGAACCTCCCTAGAGCTGAGATTCTTCCTATCAGCTTCTGAACGTCCTTGATGGAGTATAGTGGCTCCATGTCTAGGATGTCTTTGATCTTATCGGGGTTAGCCTTTATTCCCCTCTTAGAGACCATGTGACCCAAAACTTTCCAGACCCAACGCCAAAAGCACACTTGACTGGTTTAACATCATCTTGTGGAGCCTGAGCACTTCAAATGCCTCTTTGAGGTGACTGATATGATCGGCCTTGCTTAGGCTTTTGACTAATATGTCATCAACATAGACCTCCATGGTCTTCCCAATTAGATGAGAAAATATCTTATTTACTAGCCTTTGGTAAGTAGATCCTGCACTTTTAAGTCCAAACACCATAACAAGATAACAAAATACACTAAAGTCAGTTATGAAAGATACCTTGGAGGTGTCATCTTTGTGTATTTTAATTTGATTGTAACCGCTGAAGCCATCCATAAAACTTAGAATCTCATGTCCAGCAGTGGCATCGATCAGGGTATTAATCCTTGGTAGGGGTAGCAGTCCTTGGGACAAGCATCATTTAAGTCAGTGAAGTCGATGCACATCCTCCACTTCCCATTGGCTTTCTTAACCATTACGGGGTTGTCCAACCACTCGGGAAATTGCACTTCCTCAATGAATCCAGTTTCTAAAAGCTTCTCGACCTCCTGTTTATTGGCTTCAAGCCTATCAGAGGCATAAGTTCTCTTCTTCTGCTTCACAACCTTTCGAGTTGGGTCAACATTCAACCTATTATTTATAAGGTTCGGGTCAATCCCAGGCATATCAGCTGTTGTCCAAGCAAACACATCACTGTTCTCTTGTAGGATAGTTGTCATTTGGCCCTTCAAGGGCTTGTCCATAGATGCCCCAATATACGTGACCTTCTTCGGGTCTAAGGAGTCTAGGGTAATTGGGACCAAGTACTCGGCTGGCTTCCCTCGCAGTTCATCATTCTCTCGGACATCCATGTCTTCTATGGGGAGGACCTGCCCCCTAGTTCTATCGGGCCTAAGTGTTGTAACATAGAAACTGTAGGCCATTTTCTGATCTCCTTTCGCTTCTCCAACACCATTCCTAGTTGGGAACTTCCGAACCATGTGGTAGGTTGAGGGCATGGCTTTAAACACATGGATCCCTGTTCTACCAATGATAGCATTGTAAGTAGAGGCTGCCTTAAAAACCTAAAAGTTTAACATCTGTGTGACTTCCCCAGGCTCTTCTCCGATAGTTACAATAAGTTGTATTGCTCCTTCGACTTTACATTTCACGTGGTTAAACCCATAAATGGGTGCATCCGACGAAGTTAGTTGAGAATCATTGTAGCCCATCCTTATGAATGTGTCATGGAACAGAATATACATAAAAGCTCCATTGTCCATTAGGACCCTCATAAAAAGACAATTTCCAATTATCGGTGTGATAACCAGGAGATCATCCTAAGGAAATTTTAAACCTTCAAGGTCTGGGTCACCAAATTCAAGCGTCATATCTGACTTAGAACACTTAGATGGCTCTCCAACTATGCTCATTACTTCTCTCGCGTAAGCTTTCGGGAGTTCCTTGTAATACTAGTTGTTGTAGGACCTCCTGAGATTATATTGATTACTGGCCCTCAGGGTTGTGGGTTGCGATCTTTGTCGTTACCCCTTCGATCATCATCTATTCAATCATTGTCCCTTTTCTATCCTCCAACCTCTTCGCCCTTGGTGAAACGTCCGAATTTTCCCATTCAGATCAAATACTCGATCTCATCCTTACGTTGCCTACAATTGTTAGTATCATGACCAAAATATTTGTGGAACTTGCAGTATCGACTCTTATCTCTTTTCTCGAAGTCTCCCCTTAGTGGTTTCATCTATTTAAAATATCTGTCCTTCTCAATTTCCATGAGGATTTGGCTCCTTGGAGCGTTCAACCTCGCATATTCAGTGAACCTTGGTTGGTGATTTTTCTTGGAAGAGGAGGACTCGGAGATTTTGTTAATTCGAGGGTACTTATTTTTGGCATCGTACTCCTGATCCGTCTTCCGCTTCTTGTTTCCAGCGGGTTCATTACTTATAGTTGTCTTCTTCATACTTTCCTCCATCTTGATATACTTTCCCACCCTATCCGGAGCTGCAGCATGCTTTCGGGTGGGCGCTTAGCCAGGAACATCTTAAAGAACTCGTCTCTAGTCCCTTGGTGTAGGGATATCATAGCTACCTTATCGTCAAGATTAGGGACCTTTAAAGCCTCCTTCGTAAATCGATTCAGATACTCTCTCAAGGACTCCTTCGCTCCTTGGACTATGCCCATAAGAGAGCCCGAACTCTTCTCGTTTACTCTGCCACTTATGAACTGCTTGATAAAAGCTTGGCTCAAGTCCGTAAAGGATCCAATAGAGTTTGGGGGCAGACGCCTGTACCACCTTTGAGTTATACTCGATAGGGTTTAAGGAAAATCTCGGCATTTAATAGCGTCATTCACGGGCTACAGCAACAGGGCGTTAAAGAATGTCCTGGAATGTCCTGACATGATTAGCAGGGTCGCTAATACAATCGTATGCTTTGATGGTGGGAATATTGAACTTCCTTGAGATGCGGGCATTCATTATCTCATCAGTGAATGGTGGGTTTGGATCATCAGGATCTCCTAGGGGCATAAAATCACTTGGATCATCCCTTGGGGCAACAACCATTCTTGATATTGGACCATCCAGGTCTATGATTAGAGGAGGATCTCCCCGCCTCGGAACAAATAGGGATCTTTGGGTCAAGTGCGTCTCCAGGTCGCGCTTCAGCCTTTGGATCTCAGCTTCATGAGCCCTAATACTCTCCCGGGAATCTTGGGGATTTGTCCCTTGAGTGCTCCTGGGCGCTGGTCAGTACTAGAAATCGACTCTTTATCAGCACGCCTCCTTCTCGTAGCAACATCATCATTCGATGATTCGGAGTCTCTATCAGTATAAGGTACAGAGAATTCTTGATCCTCCAGAATAGGAGCTAATCCACGTATATATTGGGGCATCCACCCTTGGGCTTCACTTCTATTAGAGTGTCCAATTTCTCCAGCTTCGGGGTGTAGAGGCATCCCGAAAGGGGGGTTAGTGGTCACGATCGCCGAGTACTCATACCTAACAGTTTGAGAGTTCACAGGTGCATGTAGCTGCTGAAATTGGGGATTCGTCCCTTGAGGAGCAGGGGGATTCGTCCCTTGTGGTTGAGCCTCAATTTCCCCTACCAGGGTTCCTCCTTGGGTGAGACATAAGTTGAGTGCGGTGTTACTTCCATCACTGATGCGATTGTTCGTGATGGGACAGATGTGTCTGTTCCACTATTGTTTCTGCTCCGTGTATTCACCATGGTTGTTGTAGTCTTCCCACAGGCGGCGGTAAATGTTGTGGAATAAAAACTAGTGCGTTAGTATTTAATACTAGGGTTTGTGAGCTTCAAACTTTAATGGCTCCTCTTGTGTTCGGGTCTATCGGTCCTTGCAAGATGCCTACGTATCTCTGTGTTATAGAGAATCAAGCCAAAAAATGTAGTTCTAGGTTGAGGGGTAGAGCCTTTTATATAGAGGTGAGTCTAGGGTTAGAATTATGTTAGGAGACTTGGTGGACAAGTCTCCAACTTAGAAGGTGATTAGATGTTCCAATAAGGGAAGGGACTCCAGAATCTTTTGTGTAGGACTATGAGTCCATTTTAGGACACATGCCTCTGCTCTTCCAGCCGTATTGGGCCTAGTCCGTTAACAACTTGTGTTCGTGGAACTTGACGACCTCAGTTGGTGGGCCTTGTCTACATGATGTCATCTTGAGTCTGCTACGAGCTCAGACCAGACAGGTCTATACTGGACTTTAGACAAGAAGCCCAAATGTAATTAATGCGACATTTAATGTGTCTTTAGGTTGTATTTTTTAACCATATCAAAACTAATAATAACAAACTAACAATTAATAATACATAAATTGAGTCGGTCCTGTGAAGAAACATTTATGAGGAGAATATGAAAGAGTATACTCAGTACATGTGATATACAGTTTTTTTCTTAAATTTTAATTATTTTGTCTAAAATAAATAATTGTGAAATAAATTATAAATTTAAGAAATTTATTAAATCAGATAGGGATGCTCCCCTAGATTTTTTGATGACATTTTTCGAGAATCAAGTTAGTCTTGTCTTATCAGACAACTAGTCCTAAAACGTTTTCTGACAAAATTTGCGTGACATATATTAAGGATTTTTATATATATACATGATGGTATACTTTATAATAAGTTGTTTTTATCGGAAAAAAAAGGAAATGGCTAAACAAATGGAAATTTAGAATTTTCAAAACACCGCTTTTCTGAACTTTAACTATCAAAATTATTTAAAAGTATGTCGATCTTTAATGTTTTACTCTCTAATATTTGATATATTCATATGAATATAAATATGAAATTGTCTTATCAAAATCCATGGCAACAGATTATAAAAATATTTAATTTAAAAAAACCCCAATATGCTTATATATCCGGATAAAATCAAAATAATACAAACGTAATTATTCATCGGACCTTATAGTGATTATTGTTCGTGAAATATAATTCAAATGTAATTATTTATCAAACCTTGTAGTGATTATTATTGAAGAAATATTATGTTTGCAGGCTATTGTGTGAGCCCGTAGAGTTTACCCAGTGCACACCCGAAGGGTAGCGGCTGCGGGTTACCTAAGATATAAAAAAAGATAAATGATTTTTTCGGTCGCTCCAGAAGTGTGTTTTAACATTCGGAAACTTTTTTCTTTTTGAATTGAAACTTGGGGTTTGTACTTTGTATCTTACTTTGTAATATTGGTAGGAATTTCATAATATTTTATGATTTGTTTCCAGGACCACCAAAATCCGTATATAACTGATTTTTTGGTCTCTTAAAAGTCATAGATGGTGAAATAATTTCAACCTGAAATTTTTACCATGATCCTCAGGGAATATTTCAAGAGAATCCTCCAAGTTTCATATTTTGTTCGTTAATTTTTTAATTTAATGAAAAATGCATTTTTTCCTTAGCGTATATATTCGCTTTATTTAGAGATGTATAAATATAGAGTAAGTGGGGAAAGTATTTATATGATAAATAAAGTTATGTACAACTCTTGGATGTGTGCAAAGGTCTACCAACAATGTTTCTTTAATTGAGAAAGTTTGTTCCCATTTTTGCTCACATTTTAACCAATTTATACACCTCTCCCCACATGCATTCTTCAAGCCAATTTGAGCCAAGAAAATTATAAAGATTTTTCCATTCTAAACTCCCTCTTTTGCAGTAGCAAAAACTTCTCCAAAGTTCTACCAAGCAAGACCTTTTATTTTTTAAGTGCCATACCTTTAAAAACTTGTTTTTACCTCTTTCTTTCTCAAATCTCTCACACCTTGTAATTCTTATTTAGGAAACTTAAAGATCACTTTCTTGCATCCTATAAGTGTCCCAAGAACCTCACAAAAGGTCATTTTTATAGTCCTTACTCCAACCACATTTTCGGCCACTTTCCGTTAACTTTTCGGGTTTATTTTAGTGTGTTTTTAGACTTCGATCATAACTCGTATCTCTTGTAACACACCCTTTAATTTAAGAGGGGTTTGATCCTTTGGAAAGTCAAGAGTGATAAGTTAGTTAATATTTGTTTTAGTATTTAGTTATGTAATTTTTAGCATAAATATCTTGTTAGTTTATAATTGTGCATTCGTGCTAAACTAGTTAAATCTAGTACACATAATTTGTAAACAAATTAAGGGGACTTTCTACCTCATCTTTTCTCTCCTAAATTAGTTGTTTATATTCCGTAGATCGTTATCCGGAATTAAAAACAACTTTAATTACTTAAATTCTGAGTCGAGACAACTTTGTATAAGTCGATATAGGACATAAATAATGTTGCATATAATTGATGATATCAGCATTTAGAACTATCAGAGTTTTCCATCATAGTTTACTTACCGGAAGATTAGAGTTTATGAAGACTATCAATATTTGACATATCATAATTTATATCAGCATTTGTCCATCAGCATCTTTCAAGACTGATTTCCAGGAAGTAATTGATTTTATCTAGAAGACTTTGATTTGTAGAGACATATCGGTGTAGGACTTTACTTATTGTAGCAATCAATAGTTGGATATGTATTAGGATTCATTATTTGTTTATATCATATCAACTGATTGATTATATAACTATGCGGTATATAAGTATAGATTAGGTTAACACTGTATGTGTCGTGCATTGTTCTATTATACACATAACCTATCAGTTCTCAAGGATATATGTTCATCCTTTAAAAAAGTATAGTAATCAGTTTTTATTCATTAATATAAAAACTGTTCTTATCTGTTGAGTTTTTTTATTTCAAATTGATTGTTTAAATGTATTCACCCCCTCTATAGTTGATTTTAGGCCTAACAATTGGTATCAGTGTTAGTGTATACTGAAAATATTTATTTGAAGTATATACATTTATTTCTGGCCAGTTTAATTGAGAATCATTTGAATGTTTACATGTTGTCTAATATTATATATTGTGAACAATCTAGTATCAAATGGGATACAGAATATTAGATTGTTAAATACGGTTATATAATATAATAAGGTTCACAGCACATGTGGTGTTGGACAATCTATTGGTATGGCTGTAGTATTATTTAGATTAGTTTATATTGACTAATAAATAATGCTAGTATACTTTGTGTATATTGAACATGATCAAATTTAGAATTGTTCCCTTAATACTGATTAAGAAGGAGAACTAAGATTCTATGTTATTATTAATGCTTAGGTTCTTAATCCGGAAATAGTAATTGACACGTGTATATTATTTACATGCTTTGATTTATATATGAAATAATTCTTTTGAATTATATCATTATATTTTGGGTGATGGAATTATATACATGGTGGATATTATTTATTGAAGGAATCCATGTCCTGATAATATTCGGGTTAATGATGTCCCCTTGAAAGCTCAAAAAGATTTAATTATGTGAAACCCTGCAGGTGGAATTTATTCTGGCATAATTAAATAAAGGTTGAGTGGATGATCAAGGATAAAAGATATTAATTAAATAAATTATCAGTAATTTATTTAATTAATGGACATATGATATTTTAAATATGTGGAATTTAATAAGCAAATAATATTGGAACCGAATTAATTTAATTACGGTATTAGGAAAGGTAGTGCAAATATTAATTCTTTAGTGGATTGAATTAATATTTAATTACATTGGGCTAGGCTCAAGATGTAATTAGAAGGCCCAACCTAATTATCCATGGTCCCTATTGTAGCCTATATATATTCTTATTCTCTTCTTGCTTGGCAATGGTGTGAAAACATATTGTAGCCACCAAGGAGCAAGAAGAGAGGATAACTTGAGAAGACGGAGGCCACACTTCGCTTAAGGGAATTTGGGAATAAATAGAAGAGCGTGGAATCAACCATTAACAGGGTAATCCTCTTTTCGTAATCTTTATCGTAAAATGTAGTAACACCCTAAATCCGTGGTTCCCAACAATCAGAACTTGTTGTTGATACACAAAAATTTTAAGATCCAGAAAACAATCATTAATGACAGACAAAGAAACACAACCAAATCCCCCACCACTACCATCCACAAACCAAATCAACCACAATATGAGCAGGTATAAGGCTATCAAGGTTTCAATATTAAAGATTAATGAATATCCAATTTGGAAAGTAAAGATGGTTATTTGTCTGGAAGCAACATATCCTGAATATCTCTACAGGATTTATGTTGGACCTCAATGGCCAATGAAACTGGTTATTGCTGTTTTTGGTCAAGAAGAAAAGATGGTTGACAAGGACAAAAAGGATTATACTCCTGAGGATCCTTCATCTATTATGAAAGATGCAAAAGTTAGACATCTGTTGTATAGCAGTCTAGATAGTGTCATGTCAAATAAAGTGATTGGATGCAAAACTGCCAAGAAAATTTGTGACACTTTAGAGGTTAAATGTCATGGCACAACTGCTTTCAAGAAGAATAGAACGACAATACTCGCCCAGAAGTATGAACATTTTGACTCAAAAGCTGATGAGTCCTTGACTAAAATTTATGCAATTTTCAGAAATTGATGAATGACTTGTCATTGGTTGACAAAGAATATGATCCATAAGATTCAAACTTGAAGTTTCTTTTTGCACTCCCTAAAAAGTGGGACTTGAAAGTCACTTCAATAAGGGACAACTGTGATCTTGAAGACACATCTCTGGATGAGATCTATGGAATGCTGAAAACTCATGGTCTGGAGATGGAGCAAAAAAGAAAGAGAAAAGGGCCTAAAGAAAGAGATGTTGCACTCAGGGTTAAAGAGAAACTAAGGGAGAAAGCTAAGAGAAAGAACCATTCTAGATGAAAGGCTATGATTGCAAACTCTGATACTGAGTCATCAAATACCGATGATGACTCAAACTCTGATAATTACTCAGATATGAAAGTGATCATGTAAATGATGAAGAAATTATACAGATGGTTGCTCTCTTAGTTAAAAGCTTCAGAAAGATGGCCTTCAAGGACTTCAAGAAAGGAAAAAGGTTTTCCAAAAAAGGCTCTAGTTCCTCTAACTCTGATTGGAGGAACTACAGGAAGAATGATGAGAAGGAGTCAAGGTATGGGAAAATTGACAAGTCAAAGATAAAGTAGTACAATTGTGATGGAGTTGGGCATTTTGCCGCTGACTGCAGAAAGCCAAAAGCTGAGAAGAAACAAGCCTTGATCACACAAAAAAAAAAGAATTGGGATGATACATCAGAATCTAATGAGGGTGTCAACTATGCTATCATGGAAAATGCTGATACTGAACTTGAGTTGAAGGTACCTTAAACTACTCTTACTTTTGATATTGATGATATGTGAATTAAGGCTATTTCTTAAAACTCTGCATGTTAGTTATATGGATCAAATACTTGAAAATGCTAAGATCAGAATTAAAAACTCTGACTTAAAGAAAATAAATGATCACCTAGAAGCTTAGTTGGTGTTCATGTTAGAAACTAAAAGAAACAGATGATGTTGTGTATGTTAAAGATAAATTATTAGAAAATCACGTGTATCATGAGAATGAATTAGCTAAAGAAATGGAAGTTATTAAACTTTGGACTAATTCAGGAAAATTAACTCAGGGCTTAATAGAAAGTGGTTGTTGAGGATCGAGATTAGGTTATGCTAATAAGAATAATTATGATGAATTAAATGAAAAAAAAACTGAGAAGGTCAAACCAATAATGCTGATAAAAGGTAAAACTAAACAAGTTTCACTTAAAACCTGTTAAGTTTAATTTAAGTGATGATGCTGTTAAGTCAGTAAATGAAAAAGGTTCAACACCAGCACCTAAGTCAAGCTTAAACCTGATAAATGTGAACATGTTCATATCAAGTTAGAAAATATTGTCTTAATAACTCAGAAACAGTTTAAGCAAAAGCTGAAGGAATAAAAAATGAAAAACAAGAAAAACAGCCTAGAAAGAACAGAAATGGAAAAGTAGGTGTTAATAAGGAAAACAAATACAGACCCATTCCCAATGCACCTAGAAAGGCTTGTTTAAATTATGGTAGTACATCATCTTGCTATTTCTTGCAGGAAGAATAAAGGGATAAATACCGTTCCTCCTAAATCGGAGTTTAGGATTAGAACATTTAGATATAGACCACGGAATCCATGTTTTTCTTATGGTAGTGTTTCGTATTCCATTTACACATGTTAAGAGTATCATAGTTTGTATTTTGATTATTATGAACCAAAACCCTCTTTAGATAAGAGCAAAGTAATTTTTGCATGTGTAAACTCTGATATTAAGAATGTTAGAATAAACTCTGATGAAAAGACTTCTGCTTCAAATGTTATCAAACTTAAAAGGCCAAAAGATCCAAGCAAGTCTAGTTCCTTTGAAAAGAATAATTAATGGCTTATCTGATTGCAGGGTAAAAGGAAGAACTCTTTAGTCTTGGACAATGGATGTTCAAGACATATGATTGGAAATAAAGCCCCGTTATCAGAGTTTAAGGAGAAGGTTGACCCAAGTGTTTCTTATGGAGATGGTAACTTAGGAAAAACTCTGGGATATGACAATATCAAACTTGGAAATGTCATCATTGAAAATGTCGCTCTAGTTGCAGGACTCAAGCATAA
The DNA here is from genome assembly GCF_009905375.1 of Apium graveolens. Lineage (NCBI taxonomy): Eukaryota > Viridiplantae > Streptophyta > Magnoliopsida > Apiales > Apiaceae > Apium > Apium graveolens. The sequence continues at coordinate 5,124,312 of NC_133656.1, read as the reverse complement.
TCTGATCAGTGTGCGTCAAATCTGTGATAGAGGATATCATGTGGATTTTTATGAAGAACATTATGAAATTGTCAACAATACATATAGCAATGTTGCAATGAATGGGTACAGACATGGTAACTTATATGAAGCCAGGGTTTCCATAAATACTGATAGCTCTGAAATTTGTCTATTGAGTAGAACAACCGTGGAAGACAGCCGGAAATGGCATAAAAGACTTTCTCATCTCAAATTCAACAATATCAATGAACTTGTGAAGAAAGATCTTGTAAGAGGATTGCCCAATGCAGTGTTTACTCCTGATGGCCTATGTGATTCTTGTTAGAAGGCCAAATTAAGGAAATCATCTTTCATGATAAGATTGAATCCTCAATTCTTGAACCATATCAATTATTATATATTGATCTTTTTGGTCTAGTTAATGTACTGTCAATAGCTAAGAGGAGATATGCACTTGTGATTGTGGATGAGTACACAAGATGTACCTGGGTGTATTATCAGCATACCAAGGATGAGACTCCATCCATTCTTCTTGATCATGTAAGAGAACTGGAAAAAGGATCAATACATAAAGTCAAGATAATCAGAAGTGATAATGGAACTGAATTCAAGAACTACACTATGGAAGAATTCTATAAATATAAAGGGATCAACACATGAATTTTCTGCTCCTAGAACTCCACAAAAAATGGAGTTGTTGAAAGAAAGAACAAAACTCTTATAAAGCTGTAAGGATCATGCTTGAAGAAGCAAAATTTCCAACCTACTTTTGGGCTGAGGCTGTGCAAACTGCATGCTTCACATAAACTGCATGGGAAAACATCATTTCAGATGGTGAAGGGAAATAAGCCAAATTTGAAGTACTTTCATATTTTTGGCTGCAAGTGCTTTGTTCTCAAAACTCATCCTAAACAGGTTACAAAATTTGATCTAAAAGCTCATGAAGGTATTTTTGTTGGATATCCGCTGTCAACAAAAGCCTTAAGAGTTTACAATATGAGAACAAGTGTGATCATGGAATCTATTCATGTATTTTTTAATGAAAAGAAAATTACAGGTCTAGAAGATAATGATGATAATGAAGAATTGAGATTTAAAAATGAAGTACCATATGTTGAACAACTAAATTCTAATGAAGTAACAAACTCTGATACTGCAAATCGTGATATCACTTTAAACACTGATGAGCTACTTGTCAATGGCAATAATACAAATTCTGAAGCACATGTTGAGGGCGGAAACATAATTCACATCAAGATTCGAGTGATTCAAATAAAGAAACATCATTAAATACTTTATCATACTTTGATTCCTCAAATATTGATGAAGAATATACTCTTAACTTTGGAAGCACTGATTAAAGGGGAGCTACAGGAAATAATGATGGTACACAGAAAAGTGAAAATAGAGACTTCATGCATCAAGGGAGAATATCTACTTCAAGAAGTCATCTTCCTTCTGCAAGAAAATGGACTAAGTCGACACTCTTGAATTAATCATTGGAAATCCGGCTAATGGTGTCAAGACCAGAAAAGCCACTCAAAATGAATATGTATATCATTCCTTTCTATCTCAAACTGAACCTAATAAAGTGGATGAAACTCTTCAAGATGTTGATTGGATCACAGTAATGCAAGAGGAGCTTAGTGAATTTGAAAGGAACAAAGTCTGGACATAAGTACCAAGACCAAAAGACAGATCAATAGTTGGTACTAAATGGGTGTTCAGAATCAAGATGACAACGAGGGCATTATTACAAGGAATAGAGCATGGTTGGTTGTAAAGGGTTATTCACAACAAAAAAGCATTGACTATGTTGAACGGTGCATTTATGAATGGTGAACTTGATGAGGAAGTTTATGTTGAACAGTCCCCAGGGTTCATTAATCTAAAATATCCAAATCATGTCTATAAGTTGGATAAAGCACTCTATGGACTAAAGCAAGTTCTAAGAGCCTGGTATGAAACACTTGCACAATTCTTATTCGAAAGTGATTTTAAAAGAGGTACCATTGATAAAACCTTATTTTATAAGTATCATGGTAATGATTTATTTGTTAGTTCAGATTTATGTTAATGATAACATATTTGGCTCTACTAATGATAAACTCTGTGAGAGGTTTGCCAAGTTAATGGAGTTTAAATATCTAATAAGTATCATGGGAGAATTAGGTTATTTTCTGGAATTACAAGTCAAGCAGACTGAAGAAGGGATCTTCATTAATCAAACTAAATATACCAGGAACTTACTTAAAATGTTTGGAATGCAAGACAGTTCAACTGCTTTAACTCCCATGGCCATTGTAACCAAGTTAGACTTCAATATTGTTTCATCAACAGATATAACTAATTACAGAGGTATGATTAGCTCACTCTTATATTTGACTGCTAGTAAACCTGATATCATGTATGCTACCTGTCTGTGTGAAAGTTTCCAAGGTGATCCAAGGGAACCAAATCTGTTAGCTGTGAAAAGAATTTTTAAATATCACAAATGCACCATGAATCTTGGATTATGGTATCCTAGAGGTTCATATTTTAAGCTATTTTGGATATTCAGATGCTGATTTTGCAGGATGCAAAATAGACAGGAAAAGCACTTCAGGAAGCTGTAAATTTCTTGCTGGTAGATTAGTTTCTTGGTTTAGCAAGAAACAAAAGTCAATGTTCACTTCAACTGCAGAAGCTAAGTATATTGCTACAGGAAGCTGTTGTGCACAAATTCTTTGGATGAAGAATCAGTTACTGGATTATGAGTTAAAGTATTCTAAAATTCCTCTATATTGTGATAATCAAAGTGCTATTGTAATGACATGAAATCTAGTACAACATTCAGTGACAAAATACATCAGCATAAGGTACCATTTCATAAGGGAACATGTGATAAAAGGTACAGTGAAATTGCATTTTGTGCCTACAGATCAACAATTAGGAGATATATTCACCAAACCACTTTGTAAAGCTACATTTACAAGATTGATGAATGAGTTGGGAATGGTCTCAGGACATTTTTCAAATACTAACAAATGAATTGTGGTCTGTAACAGGCATATGAGTTCAAAGTTTGATATCTTTTACTATGTATCGGTATTTCTTAAATTCTGATAATTTTGTTAAACATTAATACCATGTATTCGTGCTATTTATCATATGAAATTGAAATACAGTGTTTAATTCTGATAATCTGCTATCTAAAGTAGTTGCATGAATAAACTATGATAATATGAATGTTTGATAAACTCTGAAAGTAGTTGGTTAAATACTGATAATGGTCAACCTCTGATTGACTATTACTTATGGGTGATTATTAAATTTATTCAAAAAATATCTAATTCAGTATTTTATTTAAAACAGTAACTATGAGTTAGTGGGTAATTTTATGCAATGATTAAATATGCATAGTTGGTGGCGTGTGTTCAGGAAAAATGTTTCAGGTAATTACAACAGATTACCTTGTGTAACTGTGCACATCTTTACTTCTCCTAAGTATCTATTCTATAATTATTTTCTGAGCGATAAAAAATGTGCCACGTGTCCTGCTAAAGTGAACCGTTTGTAAGTAAAAGAGTACTGAGATATACAAAATCACTTTTTGATTTTAAAATATCATTTTATCTTTACTCAAACTTTTTACTCTCTCTTACCTCTTCTTCTCTCTCATTTAAACTCTGATAGCCTAATAAGTTTTAAAGATTTTTCTTCAAACAATTCATTATAGCTTCTCTAGTTGCTACCAAGGCTTTCTACCATGATGGTGCCAAGTTTGTACCAAACACCTATGCATCAATTCTGGACAAGACGGGTATCCATCCTCACATCTTTTTAAATTTGCTAACTGCAAGTGAGGTAGGGTATGCCTTTATTAACCTTATTGTTGTACCTGGAAACAATGTTCTTTCTTTATGGAGGATAGGTGTGTATATTGATGGAGGTGAGAATGGTACTCCAAGTATCACTTTTGAATTTAATGGCGAAACAAGGTTCATTAGACCTCAAACTGATCGGGATGCTCTTCATATACCCACATATCAATCTTACACTACCTTCATTAATGATACTGAGATGAAGAAATTCTTCAGAGAGATTGGGTATGATAAAGAGATGAAGAATATGGGGCAATTGAAAAGACCTGGGATTTAAAAGGAATGAAATTTCTACTTTGATTGCATTACTAGGGCTTTCAACAACAAGTGCATAAATTTCGATGCACTCCCTATAATGTAACAACATATTGGGTACTCTTTCATTAATAACTGTAACTATGAATTTGGTAGAGTAGTTTATATTTTATAGGGGATAGATTAAAAGCTGATGCAAATGTAGTGTACTATGCTAGATTCCGCCAACTTATATTTAATCACCGTTTTGCTGATATCCAAATCCCTGCTAATCAAATTATATCAGTATTTTTTTTGCCGGAAATTATATCAGTATTTAAGCTTACAAAAAGGGCTTTCTCTGATATAATTTCCAAATATAAAGAGAAGATTGCTCTTGCACCTCTAAGGCTTCCATTTTATGCCAAGGACTTGCTAACTGCAAGGATCCTTGAGACTTATACACAGTAAAATGTGCAAAGAGCTAAGCTACATGAAATCACTTTTGGGAACCCCCTGTAGCTAACCCAAGCTTTACAACCCAAACAGAACAACAAACAAAAGCCCCCCCTCAAGTGTCTCTCAAAAGGTATATGTTGTAAAAACAAAGAAGGCATCAAAGTTTGATGCCCCTCAAGGATCAAGACTTAGGCCTTCTCAGAAACCACAATCCAAAATTACTAAGAAGAAAGGTGGGAAGCAGCCCCAAATCTCTCAATTTCTTAAACCTTCTACAACTCCAAAAAGAAAGTTTGTGGCTGCTATATCAGACTCTGATGAATAAGAAAATGCCCCTCTTTCATAAATTTTTTAAAATATAAAGTCTGAATTAGTAATAAATGAACAAGATTTCTCTAAGAATGCCAAGATGACAAGAACTGATGAACAGGGCACAACTACATCATAAAAATAACCAAGGAGTGTGAAACAAAAGCTGATGTTCCTGTCACAATCCTTGATTCCCCTGTCAAGATTAAAAGGAAAGTAAGAGAGGTTACTAATGAGCAGGTGTAAAAGATTGTTAGAAGATTGATGAAGAAAAGCTATCTATCAGCAAAAGAGAGAATTGTTGAATATCTCTTTGGACCAAGGACACAATAACTATATCTCAAAGTGATACAACAACTATTGAGGGTCCATTCCCACAAGAACCTACAACTCAAAGGGTTGAAGAAGACTTATTTGTTGATCTTGGTACTGGTAAAGATCTGTTTACAGATGCTAATGATCCATTAAAGTGATACTACACCAATTTCTCCACTTGTAGCACGTGAGGATTTTGTAATTATTCCTGAAGATATTTCACAGTAGAGCCCACAAAAACCTATTACAACAACTCAAGATTCTTCTATAGTAGCAGCTTTACTTATTCCTCCAAAGATTAACAAAATCAAGCCTCTTAGAAGTATATCTCTTGATGTTGATCTAACTGGAGTGGAAATGTTTGTCGATGAAGTTGGAAAAGTTCATAGTACAATAAATACTGATGATATTCTTGAAGTTCAGCATCTCTCTTCAATGCACATGGATGCTTAATCTCCAACAACACAAGGTGTTAATTCTAATCCTTCATTTTTAGCATTTACTTTATATACTGATATTGTATCAGAGTTTAAAATTACCTTAAAGTCTAATGGAATGACCATGGATAGTCCTTTATCTAGGGATACTCCTGTTCATGTAATCATGTCATACTCTTCTCAGCCACCTCTTATTTCAGTATGACACACTTTTATGAGCTTTTCATGTGAGTTTGAGAGAAAAGATTTAAAGAAAAACAGAAATTTAGAGAGGCAGGATCCCTATCTTGTAAAAGGAGAGATAATTGAGGGAAAGGATTTAGTTAATCCTAGTGAGTAAAATATGACTCTCAGAGGTTAAAATATGAGTAGTGTGAAAAGTAGCGAGACTACTTTAAAAGAACATATGGATTTAAGTGGTTACTTGTTTATTTCGCAGGTTCTCAGAGTATACCAGATATAAGTGCTATTTTGCAGCATATAGATCCTCAGAAAATCTTTGTTGCTTCTTTTACAAGTGCTGATATTTTTCATGCAGGTATAAATACTGATTTCGTCTTGCAGTCCACTCCTATGTATACATCACCCATTGTGAAACTCCCTATTGTGACTGAAGTAGTAGAACAATCCGTTCATGTTTCTCACTCACACATCTGTAAAATCCTTGTTGCTGCTGAAAAAGTTGTTGAACAGTCTACTCACGAAGATCAACTTCCAGTTTTTAACATAATTGCTGAGTATCCAGCTCATTCTAATGGTACTGATATTTTGGAGTTACATACAGATGCTCTTACTCACATGTCCACAATTTCTGAAGGAGCAGAAATAAATGCTGATGACATGAAAGTCTGAAGATGTTGGTTCTCATACTGCTTTATTGATAAATTTAAACTTTGGTGCTGATGATGAAGCAACACAGAAGTTGAAGGAACCAGTAGTTGATGAAGCTGATAGTGATATAGATATTTTTGATGATGGAGATGACATTGATGTCTCTAAGATCAATGTAGATGCAGATCCTGAAGAAGATCTAGATGAAATCACATTTCTTGAAGACATGCCAGAGATAGAAATGCAAAGGCTATTGGATGCAAGAAATGCTGAAGTCACAAAAGCTTATGAAGCTAAAGAATGGAACTCAAAATGAAATGATTATACATATCATATTTCTCTTCATAATGCTTCTCAACACTTGTAGACAGTTGAATCTCAAATCAAAAGTCCTTCTTTGCTTGCTCATCTCAAGACAACCACTCTTATGTTAAAGTCTGTTCACTCCGTACAGGCTAAAGATCAAACTAAGTTGGATTTAATTAAGGATATTTTTCATGAGGCTAAGGTCAAGAGTGAGTTTGAAGTTTAAAAACAAGTAAAGCCTCTATTGGCCAGACAAGACAAACTGGAAGCCAATCAGTCTAGATTGGAGGCTACACAAGCAAAAATGTCTGGTCAACTGAATGAGGTTCATGAGTCTCTAGAGCTGATAGTCTCTCTCTTACTTGGTGATTATGACAAAAAGGGAGAGATTATTTTAAAATCTAAATGCAAGCAGCTCAAACAGTTAAATATTGATGATAAAGATGATGCTCCTGATTGTGGGAATAAGGGAGGAAAAACATCTAGAAGAACAAGTGGAGATCTAATTAGATCTAGTGGTGTCTCTAAAATCACTAGCCAATCTCTAAAAGGTGGAGGTAGAGAAGATGGAAGAAGAAGTGGAAAACAACAAGTCTCAAAGACTGTGCTTACAAAGGAGCTTGCTATAACTGTGACTACAACTACTAAAAAGCAAACTCTGACAATCACAAATGCTGATGAAGACCATGCTTATAAAGACTCGTGTATTTTTGAATCATTTAATTATGTAATTATGGAAATTATTAAATAAATAAAATATGTGTATTGGTGTTGATCGCTATGTGTTGTTTGATTATTATCCATATGTGATTTATGGTGTACCGGGTTGTCCGCCCAATTAATTATGGGATCGTATTGAATTGTTTTCACTTTCAAAAGTGGATTTAGTGCAAATTTATTTGCATAAATATTGGGAATGTTTTTAAAATTATTTTTATGATTTTTTAATTACAATAATTATTTTTAAGATTTTATAAAATTAAGAAATCAATATTTTATTAATTATTTATCTTTAAATGATTTTCTGAATGCGTTTATTTGTAAAATCCATATTTAATTCTAGAATTCTTCAAAAATTATGAAACTTATACTTATTTAAGTTTGTAATATTCTGGGAATTTTAAAATTATTTTGGAAATTTTTGGGATTAATTTCACTCGCGCGTTATTTCGTTAATTGTTAAAAATCGGGTACAAGTTGCATTTTAGAAATTGTTTAAAAATTTCAAAATTTATGTTTTTATAAACTTCGGGATATTTGTAACATTTTAAGATTATTTTCGTAATTTCCTGAATTTGTTTTAAGTGCAGCTCGGATCGTTAATTGATAAATACGGGTACGAGTTACGTTTCAAATATACTTTTAAAATTATGGAAAATTTATTTTTAATAATTTTGAATTATTTGTGAGATTTTTTAAAATTAATTTGGAATTTTCGGGATTATTTTATTCGCACAATGGTTCGTTGAATTGCAAAAACGAGATCAAATAAGGCTGCCAGAAAAGGAAAAAGGACGCGTGGCACACAAAGAAGAGGATGACAGTAGTTTATAGGCACACATGATACTACCTCCCCTGTACCCATTTCTTTTCCCCCAATCTCTCGATCTCTCTCGATCAATCTCTATTATCCCCCAATCCTCTTCCTCACAGTTCTTTCTTTCTATTTCTTGGCAATTTTTCGGCCTTCCTTCCTGTTTCCACCGCCCTTCCAGTTGTCCCTGCTCTTTTTTCGGCTGTCTGGTTGGTTGATTCGAGTGCCTACTCCGGTTGTTAATTCCTTCATTTATATATATACATGTATGTATATAAGTGTGTGTTGTGTGTGTTAAGCGTGTGTAAGTGTGTGTTACAGTGTTCGAGTGTGTGTGTGGCGGGTTCTTGCCCCGTGCTCCGGCCGATTGTAGCTGTACTTGTTTCCTCTCCTTTTGCAATTTCGCGCGTGGCGCGTATTGTTGTCTCTTACCTTTACTTGATTATTTTGCTGCTATCATTTTTAATAATTCGGCATGAACTCTTGATTGGTTTCGTGAAATAATGGTTTTTGCGCGAAAAATATGGAATAATTGGTGGAACCGGTCTGGATACTCGGATTATTTGGGCACCGACCGATTTCGCCGCCGTCAGCGATGAACATCGGTGAGCTGACGGTGGACCGTGAGGATTACATTCTGAGTCCTAATTTAATAAATAAATGTAAAATGCGAATAATAATTAACAATAATATTGAATTGGTGTTTGGGAAATTATGAATGTTGGTTGTTGTGATTATGGATTGTTGTGGTGAATTGACGTCGATTGTATTCGACGGGTAGTCCAATAAACGAAGAAAACGCTGGCCGATTCCCGGAAAACTGAACTACGTAAATATGGGAACGTATCCGATGATTATCGGGACGTCAAGTAACTATATATATATATATATATGTGTGTGTGTGTGTGTTTTATATGAAACTTGATTGTACGATGTGATGAAATATTCTGCCAAATCGATAACCCTGATCTCGTAAAATAAAGAGTATATGTATTTTCCGAAAACAAACACCAAACCGATTTTCAAAACTGTGAACCCTACTTGTTGCGTGTGTTATTATAATATACATAATTACGAGTTGGGTTTGAATATCGTTGGGTAGAATTGGTATCAAGGATATGTCAAGCATACCTAGACGTCTAACGTAGGGTATTTCGACCCTGTAGGTTATAGTCGGGAACCTGAAAGTGGACGATGGACTAAAGATAACCTAGTGGCCAGTCGACGAGCTCTGTAGAGTTCCAACAGGAAGACCTGAGTGTCGAAATCGAATCCAATGGGATCTAGTGATTGGACATTAGAGCCTGAGCAGCAAAGTCGGCTCAGAATTGATCAGTAATAGATGTAAAGCCTTGTAAGGCAAGTATTTCTGAACTTTTCTTCAGGATTTAATGGTTTCGAACTGTTTCATAACATGTTGTTATTATTAAACATAACTCCTGTTTTATAATGCATGTGCTTAAACTATTTACCCTTGAACCCTGATCCTTTCTTGATCTTGAGCCGTAAGCCTTGTTCTTTGGAAACCATCCTTTATTGATCCTCAGACACCAAACCACACAAATATGATAATATTTCCCAAATGTTTAACTACCAAACACCAAACACTGAAACAAAATTGTTTGAAAACACAGAAACTTTTATACTGCAACCATTCTTTATAACATCAAAGAACTATACTTTGAAAAATCATTTCTGACCTAATACCGGATGCTGGTACAAATTGAAAACCATTTCTTATACATACCCTGAAATTCCCTTGAGATATCCATAAGCCTCCTTATGCTTTTATTCAAGTGTTTAACTATCGTTGAGTATGAACTTGTTTTATTGAATTATATCGTTTATCATATTGAACTGCTTTAGGATTGGATAGTTTTTATATATGTGGACCAGATTCGTGGTCAGACCATACCAATGGTCAAGTTAGGCCAATGTGTGCCTTGGATCCAGTAATTAGAGCAGTGTTGTGTGCTTGCTCGGGGTTAGTGCGTGACTGATCAGCAGCTTAACCTTGGTTTTTGAAACTTAAAATTAATATCCAATTCTAATGATTAGTTAAAAAGAAACTTGATTCCTTTGAATCCGCTCATTTGATCATTGTTTAACTTCAGTTATCGTTATCATGACTTGCTGAGCTAGTTAGCTCACCCTTGCGATTCTTTTATATATTTTACAGTTGAAAAGAATATGGATGATAGTGAAGTTCCTCAGTCCAAAGTGCGGGCTAAGGTTCCAGTTGAGCTGGATCGAGCTAGCAGAAGTTTCATGCGGTAAAGAGATAGTTAGATTATAAGAATGATTTTATTATCAATTGGAAGTTAAATTAGTTGGGATTGGTACGATGTAATAAATTAAGGTTGTGGCTTGTTTTCATACTTTAACCTGTTGTGATCCGTGGTTTGTGAAGCAGGGTCATTGTCAATAATATTTCTTATACAGGTTCATATATTGTGTTTGTGTTGTGGACCTCAAACTTCTGACCCGGTTTTGGAGGGCGCCACAGGTTGGTATCAGAGCTACAGGTTATAAGTCACTGAAACAAGCCTAGATTGTCGGGATTGGGTAGAGAGTTAGTATTTGGAATAGAAAATAGAAAGATAAGATGTCGTGAGGATGAGTGCGACTATATAGTAGGTCTCCAGCACGGTTCGTGTTGCAATTCGGGATTCTTAGCTTGCGACGTGATTTCCAGACAGCGACAATGGCGGATCTTGATTTCCCGGTGTCATTTGATCGTTTGAAGCTTTCCGTTTGAGGATTGTCATCTTCTTTCAGATTGGAATTGCACCGTGTTCCTCCACCGGTATTAATGGCACTACCTTTTGTTATAACGATTGCATTTCTTCAAGCTATTCTACGCTACTTTTCCACCTTTTGATATGAGATTACCTATTCAGGAACCTCCATCTGATTATTCTTCTTTCACTGGACATTCGGCTGTGAGCGTATCTCTTTAGTTTACCCTACATCATGTTCTATACCCCCAGTTTAGAACTTGTCCTATGAAGCGATTGTACCTACGAGGATGGATTCGAGAGCTACAGTAAACGGTGGGCGCTTGAGATATAAATAAAGGTGAGATGAAGTTTAGAGAGGAGATTTAAGTGTTTTAGAGGATGACTGTTACTAGATTAAAAGAAGCCATTAGTGATTGGGCCACCCATGACTAGCTTGTGGAATGGATTAGATAAGTATTGAAAAGAGAGTTAGAGGAGATTATGGATTTGGAGATTTTTTGAAGCTAGATAATGATGTTATGATTATGTGACATTAGCCGACTTGTTGACTATTGGATAGTCTGTTCCATTTAACGATGGCAAAATTGATAACTGGAGTATTACCAGTATGAAAGTCTTGATGTGATGTTATGAATGGGATAGCATGTAACGACAACTGAAGTTTTTGTCGATTAAGGAAGACAAATAGACTCAATAAAGAAAAGAGGGTAGATTGAAGTAAATGGATCTTTAAGTGATCGTTTCTTTAACTTGATACCTTGTTATAGGTCGAAAGGACAACAACCAACTCATATAGTAAGGACAACCAGATTTGTGATTTTCCAAACTTTTTAAACAAGTTTTCGAAAAATATTTTCCTTTACAAATTTCTAAAAGCTTTTCTGAATAAAAAAATATGATTTTTAAACATTGGTTGTCAAGTTACTACTTGAGTTTCTTGTTTGTTGGAAATCCTGGATTACCTGGAAGGATGCCGTTTCAAATTTAGTATTGTTAATTTCAGGAACGAAATAACCTATGATTATGAAGAAGTTGATTATTCCTAACGGTAAAGTACAAGTATTGTTTGATAAAATTTACAACATAATCAGCATACGGAGTAACTATACATTCAATTACTAGGACTATCAGAGTTCGAAGAATTCATCGATTCAACAGAAGCCGGAGCGTGATCGAAGAAGATTGGAAAATTTCCAGATCTCTCTAAAAGTAGAGTATTACTAACAAAAGAATCGTTATGTCGAATGGTACGTGGTTATTCTAAATTAAAAGAGGAATCTTGAAGTTACTAGGTAGGAACGTTATTATGATCAAATTGTTAAGGTATTATATGTGTAAGTGCGAGGTTAAAGACGCAAAAATTAGCAAGTAAGAATTCATTATAATGCTTGGTTGCAAAAACATTTTAGCGGACTTTCTAAAGTTGTTATATGACGCAAGTGGGATATGATCAAACAAGCTCGGAAGATGAATACAAGTGAAATAAGGACGATGACCAATGATATCGTTCTAGTTTTCAATATTACAGCATATATTCCTTTTCAATTCCTAAAAATGTATAAACTTCTTTTCTCAAATGAACTATTTTCTATTATATCGAAAAGGAGGATATTCCATTCCTTTCAAATTTATTTGTTTCCCTCAAGTTTTGCTTTCTGATTGGGACAAACAGTGTTATGGTGAGACACTTTGTCAGAATGACAAAGAGTCGGGTGGGACGCTACCTAATCATGTGCTGTATGCCATACGGTATGAAAGACTGGCCATCTTAAGTACCAATGTGGTTGTCTCATTCATATTCAAATCCTTGTTTCTTCTTTCTTTTCAACTCTATTTTTGTTGACTTTTAAATCATTCTAGTCATTTCGTTGTACTGTCGTTCTTTGCAAGAGGTTCTCAAGCAGAAATCAACGTATCCTTAATCAAGCGGACGAAGTTCCATCTACCTCTTATGCATGGAAAGGAAACACGGGCACATGACGAGGATTGCAAATCACTAGCCCCAGTGAAGAATCCACTAAGAGTCAAGGAAATCTACTCCAATAAGGAATGCGTTTTCAAGAGCAAGAATATGCGATTTTCTTGTGAAATATGTTATTCAAAATACATACATGATGATATGGATGATTAGGGTGAATACCTTATGTGTTAAAATATTAAAGGATGTGAGAGAAACTTAATTGTTTATCTCTCAAGGTTTTGTTGATAAGATTAGGATCAAAGGACTAACAAGTTAAGAATGTGAAAGTGTTGAACAAGTGAGTACCAATGGTAAAATTGATATCCTGGAAGATAAGAGGATTTGATATTAATCTAAGGAATGGATTAACTAGTAAAGCGTGATGTACAGACAAACCGTCGCGATAAAAAGATAATTCTGAGAACGTCAAATGAGAAGGTGATAAGGTTCGCGATTGATTTAGCACCTGAGACAAAGCCAGTGACCAAGGCTTTATACAAAATGGCACCAGTTAAAATGAGGAAGTTAGCAAAGCAGATGGAAAAGATGTTAGAAGAAGAAGCGATTAGACCCAGTGTATCCCATAAGGTGCACCGGTATTAATTATTAAAAGAAAGATGGAAGTATGTGATTATGCGTCGACTAGCGAAAACTCAACAAGTTTACTATCAAGAGCAAGTATCGGTTACTTCGAACCAATGATTTGTTGGATCAAATGAAAGAAGCAAAGTACTTTTATTAATTGATTTAATACTTGGTATTTTACCAATTGAAGATTAAACCTATGGATGTATTAAGGATAATTTTCAGAACTAAGTACTGTTCTCGTATTGTCATTTATATTAACCAATATACTAGTAATATTTGAACTGGATGGACAGCACCTTTAAGGAATATCCGAGTAAGCTATAGTTGTGATACTTAAAATTAATGGAGGACCATGCAAAGCGTTTAATGATGACTGGGAAGTTGGAGAAGAAAGAAGTTGTGTGAAATGTAGTTCTTAGTATAGATAGTCAATGTAGAGGAAATCAAAAGAGATTCAGCAGAGGTTAAAATTTCTATGAATGAAAAGAGACCAGAAACACCAACAAAAATAAGAAGTTTTATCATGGGTCGGTTACTATCGGAAATTGGTGCAGGATTTCGTGAAAGTTGCAATATCTTGGACGAAGCTAACCAGGAAAAGCAAGAAGTTTTGTGAAATGGAGAAGGATGAAGGGAAAGTTTTGTGGAGTTAAATGAAAGAATGGTTTCAGTACTTGTTTTATCAATTTAAAAGTATCAAGGAGGTTTGGTAGTTAATAGTGATGCTTCTCATTAAGAAATATGATGTGTGTTGATGCAACACAATAGGATTATTGTATATGCATCCAGACAACCGAAACCTGATGAGCAGAAGTATCCTACCCATAAATTGGGATTAACAGTAATAATAATATTCGTTTTGAATTTTTTTTTTTAGGAAACATGATATGTATGGAGAAAGGTATAAGATCTATACGGGCCACAAGAGGTGGAAGTATGTATTCACGAGGAAAAGCAAAGATAGAGGGAAGTAATAACGGACCTAGAAACTATATCGGAAGAATTTTCTATGGAATTTTTTGAAGTTGGAATTGGGAGTCAGAGTTTATAATCCAAACAAGAGCAAGGATGAATAGTACGACCTATCAGTCGAAGTTGTTAAGAGAAAGACAAGGAGATGTCAAAAGAAGATAATGGATCACGATGTTACTAGTTAGTAAGAGGAAATTTATGCGCCCATAAGAACGATCACGATATCTCAAGGTTTTCTTCCAGCACTTGGATGCTATGAGTAGAAGGATTAAGAAATGAGATCCCACAAGGAATTCACAATAGAAAGTATGGAATTTACTGAAAAAATGCCAAGACATACAAAAATATAAAGAAAAATAGTGATAACAAGGTATAAGAAGGAAATTTCAAGATGGATTAGGAAGTGTGGACATGTCAAAGAATCAAGGAAAAATATTGGAGGCCTAGTAGATAAGGCAGACCCAGGAAGTGGTTTACCAGAAGCGAATCGTAAAGTGTACCAGTGATGTTAAGGGAGGAAAATGAATGAAAGTATAAGAGTATGTACTGATTATCAGGAGTTTAATAAAACAACGAATAAGAAGAAATGAGACCCTATAAAGAATTGGTTACTTACGAGACCTAATTTAAGAAATATGTTATATCTTGAGGATTAACTTAAGATCCGACCTGAAAACATATCAGAGGTTATGATTAAAGTGAGTTAAGGACATTGCAAGCTCGGATGATATTATGTGAAATAACAAGTGTATCGGGTGATTATAAGAAATTAAGGATCATGGTGTATAAGGAATACTTAGATGAGCAAACTGTATTTATTGATAACATCCTCAGCTACTCAAGGAATAAGAAAGTCTGCGTGGAATGCCCAAGGATTTTTTTCTCCAAAGATCAGAAGGAAAGCAACTATACATTGAGTCTTCAAGAATGAAATTTTGACGAAGGTTAATAAAAGATTCTGAATTAACCCATTAACAACTACCTAAGCAAAGCCGTATGGTAACAGATGCATTATGCTGACAGAAAGGATTGGATGTAATTAAGACCACCGAGGAGTCAATAGACGAATTGGAAAGAGTGAAATCTGAAGTTCAAATACTTAAAGGTGATAATACGTGAAGATATGAGATTACTTTTCAACCTTAACTAATAAAAAGGAGTAAGAAATGTTTAAATATTTGGAAACCAAGTTGAAAACGAGCATCGCCTATCATCCTTAAACGAAGAGTCAAAATACGGAAGTGGTTCAGGAAATGTAAGATATGTTGAGAGGTTGAGTTTTAAGGAAACACTGGAATGATCATGTATCAACGATGTCAGCTTTGGAATGCCACTTTACCAAGCTTCATGTGAATGCAAGTGTAGGTCCCCATTTCGATTAAAATAAAGTGGGAGAAAGAAAGTTGTCAGATTCTAAGTTAAATCGGCACACCAAGAGCATAGTAAGATTGATTGAAGCATCTCGGAGTAGACAAAGAAAAAAGGCAAAATTATATCGAGAGAGAGTATGAGTATAGAAATAAGACTAGTAGTGTTAGTAAAAGTTTTACTTTAAAGAAGGTTGGATAGATCGGAATAGGGAGGACAAGTTGAGTCCTGAATTTAGTAAACCATTTGAGGTATCGATAAATATAGATAAAGTTGTTCATGAGTTGATGTTACCGTCACAACAGTGTATACATGTAATATATTTGGCATGTTATGATTAAAGCGATAAGTATCCGATTTAAATTCAGTGATTGATTAGGACCCAATGGGCCCTTGTCCAAGTTTGATCCGCATAAAGTGATCGATCCAAATTTTTGATCATTAAAGGCGAGTCCTTGGGAAATAAATGCATATCTATAGTGATTATATCTGAAAACCTCGAGTAGAAGAGTCTCCTTGGAAATTAGGGTCAAATATGCTTGACAAATATCCTTACTTGTTTAGTTAGATCAGATTCTGAGGACAAAATCCTTTTAAGGGGGGAAGGATATAACGACTCGTGTATTTTTGAATCATTTAATTATGTAATTATGGAAATTATTAAATAAATAAAATATGTGTGTTGGTGTTGACCACTATGTGTTGTTTGATTATTATCCATATGTGATTTATGGTGTACCGGGTTGTCCGCCCAATTAATTATGGGATCGTATTGAATTGTTTTCACTTTCAAAAGTGGATTTAGTGCAAATTTATTTGCATAAATATTGGGAATGTTTTTAAAATTGTTTTTATGATTTTATAATTACAATAATTATTTTTAAGATTTTATAAAATTGAGAAATCAATATTTTATTAATTATTTATCTTTAAATGATTTTCTGAATGCTTTTATTTATAAAATCCATATTTAATTCTAGAATTCTTCAAAAATTATGAAACTTATACTTATTTAAGTTTGGAATATTCCGGGAATTTTAATTATTTTGGAAATTTTTGGGATTAATTTCACTTGCGCGTTATTTCGTTAATTGTTAAAAAGCGGGTACAAGTTGCATTTTAGAAATTGTTTAAAAATTTCAAAATTTATGTTTTTATAAACTTCGGGATATTTGTAACATTTTAAGATTATTTTCGTAATTTCCTGAATTTGTTTTAAGTGCAGCTCGGATCGTTAATTGATAAATACGGGTACGAGTTACATTTCAAATATACTTTTAAAATTATGGAAAATTTATTTTTAATAATTTTGAATTATTTGTGATATTTTAAAATTAATTTGGAATTTTCGGGATTATTTTATTCGCGCAATGGTTCGTTGAATTGCAAAAACGAGATCAAATAAGGCTGCTAGAAAAGGAAAAAGGACGCGTGGCACACAAAGAAGAGGATGACAGTAGTTTATAGGCACGCGTTAATATTTGATTTGCAGGGGAATAAAAATAACACACATGATACTACTCCCCTGTACCCATTTCTTTTCCCCCAATCTCTCGATCTCTCTCGATCAATCTCTATTATCCCCCAATCCTCTTCCTCACAGTTCTTTCTTTCTATTTCTTAGCAATTTTTCGGCCTTCCTTCCTGTTTCCACCGCCCTTCCAGTCGTCCCTGCTATTTTTCCGGCATGAACTCTTGATTGGTTTCGTGAAATAATGGTTTTTGCGCGAAAAATATGGAATAATTGGTGGAACCGGTCTGGATACTCGGATTATTTGGGCACCGACCGATTTCGCCGCCGTTAGCGATGAACATCGGTGAGCTGACGGTGGACCGTGATGATTATATCCTGAGTCCTAATTTAATAAATAAATGTAAAATGCGAATAATAATTAATAATAATATTGAATTGGTGTTTGGGAAATTATGAATGTTGGTTGTTGTGATTATGGATTGTTGTGGTGAATTGACGTCGATTGTATTCGACGGGTAGTCCAATAAACGAAGAAAACGCTGCCCGATTCCCGGAAAACTGAACTACGTAAATACGGGAACGTATACGATGATTATCGGGACGTCAAGTGACTATATATATATATGTGTGTGTGTGTGTTTTATACGAAACTTGATTGTACGATGTGATGAAATATTCTGCCAAATCGATAACCCTGATCTCGTAAAATAAAGAGTATATGTATTTTTCGAAAACAAACACCAAACCGATTTTCAAAACTGTGAACCTTAATTGTTGCGTGTGTTATTATAATATACATAATTACGAGTCAGGTTTGAATATCGTTGGGTAGAATTGGTATCAAGGATATGTCAAGCATACCTAGACGTCTAACGTAGGTGATAGGGATAAATAAATTATGATTGTATAATTAAATACTGCATTAATTGTATAAGCTGTGGGCTGCTAGGCCCAATAAAAAGATATATGAAACTCAGACCAGAAAGGTTAAGCCTGATGGACCAGATCAGGCCTGATGGAATAAAAAAGGCCCAAAAGCCCTAATTATTAATTAATTTCATAATTAATTAATAAGGGAAAAATCAGCTATTGAGAAGAGTCCCGATAAGGATATAAATCCTTATAGATTGGCCTCAAGGGGACCTAAAAGGATAAGGAATCAGCTTCCTACTTCCTAGGACTCCTAAGTCTATCCTAATTCAGAGGCTTGTCCACCAAGTCTCCTATACCAAGTCCAATTCAAGGACTCCCACATCTATATAAGGGGCCTCACCCCACAAATCAGAACTACGTTTTTTGGCTTGATTCTCTAATTCACAGAGATACGTAGGCATCTCGTAAAGGCAGATTGAGTCACGAAACACGAGAGCAGCCATTAAAGGCCTTGAGCTCCCGAATCTTAGTATTAAATACAGCAAGTAATAACCTTGATTTCTTATCCATAACAGTAGGGTATTTCGACCCTGTAGGTTATAGTCGGGAACCTGAAAGTGGACGATGGACTAAAGATAACCTAGTGGTCAGTCGACGAGCTCCGTAGAGTTCAAACAGGAAGACCTGAGTGTCGAAATCGAATCCAATGGGATCTAGTGATTGGACATTAGAGCCTGAGCAGCAAAGTCGGCTCAGAATTGATCAGTAATAGATGTAAAGCCTTGTAAGGCAAGTATTTCTGAACTTTTCTTCAAGATATAGTATCAATGGTTTCGAACTGTTTCATAACATGTTGTTATTATTAAACATAACTCCTATTTTATAATGCATGTGCTTAAACTATTTACCCTTGAACCCTGATCCTTTCTTGATCTTGAGCCGTAAGCCTTGTTCTTTGGAAACCATCCTTTATTGATCCTCAGACACCAAACCACACAAATATGATACTATTTCCCAAATGTTTAACTACCAAACACCAAACACTGAAACAAAATTGTTTGAAAACACAGAAACTTTTATACTGCAACCATTCTTTATAACATCAAAGAACTATACTTTGAAAAATCATTTCTGACCTAATACCGGATGCTGGTACAAATTGAAAACCATTTCTTATACATACCCTGAAATTCCCTTGAGATATCCATAAGCCTCCTTATGCTTTTATTCAAGTGTTTAACTATCGTTGAGTATGAACTTGTTTTATTGAATTATATCATTTATCATATTGAACTGCTTTAGGATTGGATAGTTTTTATATATGTGGACCAGATTCGTGGTCAGACCATACCAATGGTCAAGTTAGGCCAATGTGTGCCTTGGATCCAGTAATTAGAGCAGTGATGTTTGCTTGCTCGGGGTTAGTGCGTGACTGATCAGCAGCTTAACCTTGGTTTTTGAAACTTAAAATGAATATCCAATTCTAATGATTAGTTAAAAAGAAACTTGATTCCTTTGAATCCGCTCATTTGATCATTGTTTAACTTCCGTTATCGTTATCATGACTTGCTGAGCTAGTTAGCTCACCCTTGCGATTCTTTTATATATTTTACAGTTGAAAAGAATATGGATGATAGTGAAGTTCCTCAGTCCAAAGTGCGGGTTAAGGTTCCAGTTGAGCTGGATCGAGCTAGCAGAAGTTTCATGCGGTAAAAAGATAGTTAGATTGTAAGAATGATTTTATTATCAATTGTAAGTTAAATTAGTTGGGATTGGTACAATGTAATAAATTAAGGTTGTGGCTTGTTTTCATACTTTAACCTGTTGTGATCCGTGGTTTGTGAAGCAGGGTCATTGTCAATAATATTTCTTATACAGGTTCATATATTGTGTTTGTGTTGTGGACCCCAAACTTCTGACCCGGGTTTGGAGGGCGCCACAATGCTAGTCTGGAGTTAGAAGCTGGTGTAGAGGCAAGTCAATTTCTACAAACACTAAAGTATAAAGGCAAGAAGACCACTCTTCAGTAAAAAGATCCAAAAGTTCTAGCATTTGATGCTGAAGTAGCAAGAAAAGTTTTTGAGAGAGAATGTCCAGATGTTTATATTGAACAAATCGGAAAGCTAGAAGAAATTTCAAACTAATAAAAGCTGATACTACAAATACTGATTCTATGTCAACATATGATGATGTTCTAGGAAGACAAAGACAAATAAAAGGTATTGTAATAAAAGAAGTCAGTCAAACTGAAGATGCTGAAAGACCTGTTCTAAGGTCCCAAGCCATTCAAAATGCTGACAGGAAATATAAGGGGAAAGAAAAAGTTGGTGAAACCTCAAAGCTTGCACTATAAGACTCAAAGTCCGATTCTGAAGTCTCAACCCCTGACAAAGCTCATGTTGTAGATACTTCAGTAAAAGCTGATGAAAGTGCAAAATTAACCTCTGACATTGCTCAAGTTAAAGAAACCGAAATTCAACCAGTCACAACCTCTGACACTACTCATGTTGATGAAAATTTTGCTCAAGACATAAAAGTTGATCACACTATTCCTGAAGGAGACTCAAATTCTTATATAGAGGGATCAAAAGCTGATAAGATAGAGCTTATTTTTGAAGGGAAGAAAAAGGTATTGTGAGGAAGCAAGGCACAAACACCAAAGAGAGATTCTTTTGAAACCATTAACAAGATCTATAGTGGTATTTAATAATCAAGAATAGATGGAAAAATAGGTGGCTTGGATCTTCAAAATGCTCATAATTACACGGGAAATGCTTTGATTCTTAGGGAGCCTGGGAATTTGATAGGAATTGGTGAGGATGTGAAGCTTGAAGATTTACAGAAGATCTTATCAGTTCAAATAGTTCTTGATTTGTTTGACACAAATAATCCAAAAGAACAGATGTTGTATTTTCTTGAGTTTGGCAAGAGGTTGAAGATTTTACAAGAACAGATGAGACACAAACCATGGAAGAAGTTGGAATATGTCATAACTTTGCTGAAGGTAATCAACTCTACAAGTGCAAGGTAGTCTACTTATCTGAAGGACTTGGTATCCATAAAGAAGAAAGGAATGAGCTACAAATTTAAGTATATTCCAAAGTACATAACTGCAGATGATCAGACTGTTGATATCCTACAGGAGGAGCTAGGGTAACTACCTCTATTGGAATAAGAGTTCTCACTTTTAATCCAAATGGTAAGAAGGTTGGATTTATGGAGCTAGATTACTTGTCACTTGGCATATCCAACATTCATGATCTCAAAGTAACTATTTATCAAAATGATGAGTCTACTGAAGAGTTGAAGGATATCAAATAGAGAATGGAAATATATTTGAATGTTCTTGAAGAAAATCTACTCAGGAAATTCTTTTTTGATGCTACTGGTTTTTCCAAAGTTCAAGATTGAAAATAAAGTCTGATACACAGACTGTAAGATTGTACCTTTGTTAATATTTTTGCATTTAGATAGTTTTAACATCATCAATTAATAACTTGTGCATAATTTACTTAGTGCACAAGTTGGGGGAGATAATAAATATAATTGATGATATCAGCTTTTAGAACTATCAGAGTTTGCCATTAGAGTTTACTGACTGGAAGATCAAAGTTTATGAAGACTATTAGTATTTGACAGATCAGAGTTTATATTAGCATTTGTCCATCGGCATATGTCAAGACTAATTTCCAGGAAGTAATTAATTCTATTAGAAGACTTTGATTTGCAGAGATATGTCGGTGTACGAATTTACTTATTGTAGCAATCAATAGTTGGATATGTATTAGGATTCCTTATTTGTGTATATCATATCAACTGATTGATTGTGTAACTGTGCAGTATATCAGCACTGATTAGGTTAACACTATATGTGTCGTGCATTGTTCTATTATACACATAACCTAGAAGCTCTCAAGGATATCTGTTCATCATTTGAGAGAGTATTGTAATCAGTTTGTATTCAGTAATAAAAAAATTGTTCTTATCTGTTGAGTTCTTTATTTTGAATTGATTGTTTAACTATATTCACCACCCTCTACAGTTGATTTAAGGCCTAACAAACAAATAACCTTCTTGTTAAATTAAAGTAATAAACATAAGTTTGTATTCCGAGTTAGAAGCATTTTGTATAAATCTCATACAGAGATATAAACAAAAGCTTCCTTCTTGAATATTTACTAAATGGTTCCCTTTATTTCCGAGTTGAAGTTGATTTGTATAAGTGGAAAGTAACCACATAAAAAATAAACTTATTCATCTAAAATAAAAATGAACTTAAAGCTAGATCTTATTCCAAGTTAGAAGCTACTTTTATAAATCTCTCTATAATTATAAAGATATATAAGCAAAATGCTTCCTTGCTGAATATTTGTAAGTTAGTCCATCAATTTCCGAGTTGAAGTAAAATTTGTATAAGTCGATATAATACGACATGAACAAATATTTCCTTGTTTGAAAAAATGGAAACATGAACTAACTAAATTTCGAGTTCACGAAATACATGAGTCTCCACCGTTACATATTAGTAAGTTTGTTACAACTTCGAATCCGAGTTGAACACAACTTGTATAAATCTCATTATATTATTTAGAGATATAAACAATACTTCCTCGTTGAGTTAAAGAAGTTAAATTAACTTCAAAAACTGAGTTCAAGGTTACTAGCGTAAATCTAATCTATTATAGTTAGAGATATACATGAGCCTTACTTACATTTTTCTTGAAGTTGAAGACAACCTTAATTCTGAGTCGAGAAATATTCATAGAATTTAATATAAGATAATAAACTTCCTCATTGATATTAAGTGATTTATCTTAGTTTGTTAAAAAGCCATTATAACTTATTGTTATATTTTACCCAAAGTTTTTTAATAACAAACAAGATACACTTGAATTTTATTCAATAATTAATATATGGCCTTGAGTTATATTCGACCTAATATTTCATACCTTATATGTGCTTGTATTTAAATTCCCCCATTGTGCTTTATACTTTGCATATAATTTAAGTTATTGAATTATCTCTTGATATTAGTATTAATATTACATACTAATCCAACCTTCTTTCTCACTTAAGGGATTTTATTAGTCGTAGTACTTGTATTATATCCTTTGACTTGAGGTGAAGTGAAATGAGGCGATTCTTGCTCTAAGACCCAAGTCTTAGACACGCCGACAGAGAGTTGGGTGTTAATGCACTGTGAATAGGAGGATAGATACAAGACCCTATCTAATATCCAAGACCGGCAAAGGGTGTAGGCAATGGGGAGTTACGCTCCAAGACAAGCTTGTAAGGTATATACTTAGATTGTGAGGATGTAAGGGGAGTTACGTTCCAAGATTAGTCTACTGGTTTTGCTATTGCATTTTGAGAAATTAGCGTTTAGTTAAGGTTCAAGATAAATAGAGAGTGTTTTAAAATTTTCTCCGCCTGCTATAAAGGAGTTTCTTTATAGTAGAGAAAATCTCGAGTCCGGGGACGAGTTTGGGGATTGGAGTGCGTTAGTGGACTCCGTTTGCTAAGTTAGCCACCGCGAGCCAGGATAAAATCGACTATGTCGCATTCCATAAGTTTACCACTTTATCTTTCTGCACTTGACTTACTTATTTACAAGTAACAAATTTTTAAACGGTAAGAAAATTTGAAAACGCCAAATTTTAAAATTTAAAAAGTTTATAAGCTTTTAAACCCCCTTCTAGTTTATTAACCCATATTTTAGGACTAACAATATACTTGGATCCATTATATTAGGAAAGTAATAAACAATATCGATTGAAATATGACCCAATATATCAGTGTGTGGCTGTGCATCATAGTTTGTTTTTGTAATTCTTGATTTAAATTTTTAATCAATAAAATCCTTAATTTTTTTATGTTTATGTCATTCTTTTGGTTTGTTGTGCACATTTTATAGTGTGTTATGCAGTTATTTTTTTTATTTAATGTTATTACGAACTTTTTACTTTGTTTCTGTAATATTTGAATTAAATTTTAATTTATAAAATCTTTAATTTTTTTGGTCTTTTTTTTGTGTTTGTCATTCTTTTAGTGTGTTATGCAATTTTTTAGTGTGTTATGCAAATTGTTTTTGTATTTAATGTTATTACCAACTTTTCACTTATGTTTTACATGTTATTTTTGTTGTATCCTCTAATTTTTGATTTAATTCTTTTAATTCATGTGATTTTATTATATTTTTTGTTTGGTGATTGGTTTGTAATTATTTTCGGTGTCCCCTAAATATTGTTTATGTGTTATGTAATTTTATATTTTATATTTTATAATTTGTTTCTTCTAAATTTTTTATGTTATCTAATCTTTAAAATTTAATTTTAAACTTTTATATAACATGTCTTTTTTCTTGACTTTTATGTAACGTAGTTTGTTGTGTGTTTTATAATTTGATGTTTGGTTTGAAAAAAATATTTTATATGTCTTTTTGGTTATGTAATTTTATACGCTTATTAATTTTTAACATATTTTTTTAATTGGATATGAAATAATCTATTTAATATTATATTTTGCAATAACTTTTGTTGTTTGTTCAAAATTTGTCATACCTGTTTTTTATAAAAAAAATTTGTGTTTTGTAATCTAAATATGTTAAAATTTAATTTTTTAATATTATGTAATTATATGTGTGTCCTGTAAATGTATTTCTAGTTATTTTTATGTTATCTTTTTATGTTATTTGAGTTTTTTCTTTTATGTACAATTTTCTTTGTGTTCTATTATTTTTTATTTCATTTTTTCTATATTTTGTACAATTTTGTTGTGTTTTTATTTAATATTTTAATGTTTTGTAAAACAAAATTCACTATTTTTTATATTTTATATATTATATTTAAGTTTTATATTAAACTATAAATTATTTTAATTTTAATTTTTATTAACTTAAACTAGAAAGTTAACAGGTAAAAACACATTAAAGGTTTGTTAGTTTAATAAAAAAATATGATTAGTGAAGTTTTTAACTATTTAATTCACAAAGTTAAAGACAATTTTTATAGTATAAAATATTTCTATGTTAACCAAGATATATAATGTGTAACATAATAATGAAATTACGTATTTAGTTGGTACTATATGTATCACGTGTACAACTCAATTTATGTTAGGTAGAGGGGTGAATAGAGTTAAACAATCAAATCAAATTAAAGAACTCAACGTCCTGTACATTTTTTATATTAATGAATAAAAATTGATTACAATACTCTCTCAAAGGATGAACATATATTCTTGAGAGCTGCTATGTTATGTGTACGATATATCAATTCGAAGACACATATAGCATTAACCTAATCTGTGCTTATATACTGCATAGTTACTCAATCAATCTAGAAGATACATTACAAGTAAATAAGGAATCCTAATACATATCCAACTATTGATTGCTACAATAAGTAAAGTTCTACACGGACATATCTATGTAAATCAAAGTCTTCTAAATATAACCAGTTACTTCCTGGAAATCAGTCTTGACAGATGCTGATAGACAAACTCTGATATTAAACTTTGATTTTTCAAATACTGGTAGTCTTCATAAACTATGATAATTTCCACTAGAAAACTCTGATGGCAAACTATGATAGCTAAATTCTGATATCATCAATTTTTTCTAACAATCTCCCCCAACTTATACATTATGTAAATATGTACAAGGTTCTAATTAATGATGTCAAAACTATCTAAATGAAGAAATAAGAACATATGTACAATCTTACTGTCAGTTTATCAGACTTTATATTTAATCTTCAACTTTAGTAAATCCAATAGCATCATCAAAGAATTTTTTGAGTAGATTTTCTTCAAGAACATTTATATATATATTTTTGTTCTCTATTTGATATCCTTGAGCTCTTCTGTAGATTCATCATTATGGTCAACTCTGAGGTCATGAATATTTGATCTGCCAAGTGACGAATCAGCCAGCTCTAGAAATCCAACTTTCTTGCCATTTGGATTAAAAGTAAGAACTTTTATATCAATAGATGTAGTCACTATGGATCCTCCTTTAGGCATATCAACAGTGTTTCCATTTTCATCAATGTACTTTGGAATATATTTAGATTTGTACTTCATTCCTCTCTACTTCCTTAAAACCGAATATTTCAAATAAACAGACCACCTAACAGTTATAGAGTTGATTACCTTTAGTAAAGTTGTGACATATTCCAACTCCTGCCATGGTTTGTCTCTCATTTGTTCTTGTGAGATCTTCAACCTTTTTCCCGACTCAAGAAAATATAACATCTTTTATTTTGACTTAATTGCGTTAAATAAATCAAGCACAATTTGTACTGAAAGAATCTTCTGTAGATCTTCAAGCTTCACATTCTCACCTATCCCTATCAGATTCCTAGGCTCCCTTAGAAGTAAAGCATTTCCTATGAAGTTATTAGCAATTGGAAGACCCAAACCACCTCTTCTGCCAGCCAGTATAGCTTGTGAGTTACCACTCTAGATTTTGTTAGTGGCTTCAGAAGAATCTCTCCTTGGTGCTGGTTTTTTGCTTCCCCATAATAGCTTTTTCTTTTCTTCAAGGGTAAGCTCCGACTTATCAGCTTTTGAGCCCTCTTCATCAGAGTTTAAGTTTCTTTCAAGAATGGTGTGATCATCTTTTATTCCTTGAGTAGATTGCCGAGAACATGAGTAGTATCATAGGTTGTGATTGGTTGAATATCTGTTTCCTTAACTTGAGTAGTGTTAGAGGTTGATCTTGCAACTTCATTAGCTTTTACGGGAATGTCTTCAACATGAGTTTTGTCAGGGGTTGAGATGTCAGAATTAGAGTTTGAGTCTTCCAGTGCAAGCTTTGAGGATTCACCAACCTTTTCCTTCCCCTTATACCTCCTATCAATATTTATAGTAGCCTGAGACCTTAGAACAGGTCTTTCAGCTTCAGTTTGACTGACTTTTTTGATTACTACTCCTTTGTCTGGTCTTTGTCCAGGAATATCTTCATATGGTGAGATAACATCAGTATTTACTGATCTCAAAGATTTGAATTCTTCTTCCATTAACCTTAGTTTCTCATAATTAACTGCAATATTTTCTCTTTCAAAAATCCTTCTACTCACCTCAAAATCATAAGCTGTAATTTTCAGATCCTTGTAGAATAAAGTTGTCTTATTTTCTTTATACTTCAGAGTTTGTAAAAGCTGACTTGCCTCAACACTAGCTTCTACCTTCAGAACAACTTGATCTTCATCAGCATTTGTGACTGTCAGAGTTTGCTTTGTAGTAGTCACAGTTGTAGTCAGTTCTTTTATGAGCACAGTCTTTGATACTTGCGATTTTCCACTTCTCCCCCTCTCTCCACCTTTTCTAGACTGGCTAGTGATTTTAGAAGTACCACTAGATCCTATTAGATCTCCACCTTTATATCTTCCAATTGATTTGCCACCTTTATTTCCTCCATCTGGGGCATCATCCTTATTATCAGCTTTTGTCTTGAGCTCTTTGCATTTAGATTTAGAAATTATCTTCCCCATTTCGGTATCATCACCAAGCAGTAGAGAGACAATTAGCTCCATAGACTGCTAGACCTCATCTAATTGAACAGACATATTGTTTTGAGTTGCTTCCAACTTAGCCTGATTGGCTTCAATTTTGTCCTGTATGGAAATGATGAGCTTCAACTACTTTTAAAGATCATGCTTTGATTTGAATTTGACCTCATGGAAAGCATCTTTAAGAGCATCCAATTGAGTTTGAGATTTAGCCCGTGTAGAATGGACAAATTTGATCATTATAGTGGAAGCTTTAAGATGAACAAGCATTGAGGGATTTTTGATCTCAAATTCAGCTGTCCGTAAGCGCTTGGAAGCATTATGAAGAGTCATAGGATAAGTGTAATCTTTCCATTTATAGTTCCATTCCTCACCTTCTTAAGCTTTAGAGACTTCAGCTACCTTTGCATTCATCAGCTTTTGCCTCTCCTTTTCAGGCATTTCTTCAGAAAAGATGATTTCATCTAAATCTTCATCAAGTTCAAGATCAACATTAATTTTAGAGAAATCCACATCATTTCCATCATCAGAATCACTACAATGACTAGATTCATCATCAGCAACTGGTTCCTTGAACTTTTGTGCGACTTCATCTTCAATATCAGAATTTAAGAGTGAGTCAGGAAGTGGAACAGTATGTGAACCAGCTGCTTCAGAAACTTCCATAGCATCAACAGTGAACTTAATTCCCTCAGGAATTGTTAAAAGATATGAATGAGCATCATTATTTAACTCCAAAATTTCAGTGCTAGTTGACTGGTGTGGAGACTCAGGAATGGACTATTCTGCAACTTTAGCAACAACAGCTACATGGATTGTGACAATTGGTGATGTGTAGATAGGAGTGGAATGCAGGGTAGAATCAATATTTATTCTTGCAGGGAGAGTATTGAAACTTGGTGCATCATAGTTTAACTTAGGGGCTACCGCCTGTGGATCAACAACTGTTTCTTTTGGACTCCGAGCACCTGCAAAATGAAACAAAGAACCACTTAAATCCTTATATTTTTCTAGAGTAGTCTCACTACTCCTTACACCACTCATATCATGACTTTTGAGAGTCAGATTTTGCTCACCAGGATTAACTAAATCCTTTCTCTCAGCTACCTCTCCTTTTTCCAGTTAAGGATCATGCCTCTCTAAATTTCTATTTTTCTCTTAATCTTTTCTCTCAATCTCACATGAAAGGCTCAGAAAAGTTTGACCTAAAGATATAAAAGGTGGCTGAGAAGAGTATGGCATGGTCACATGAACAGGGCTATCCCTTGATGAAGGACTATCCATGGTCATCCCATCAGACTTTAAAGTAACAGTAAACTCTGATACATTATCAATATTTAAAATAAATGCTGAGAAGGAAGGATCATAATTTATACCTTGTGTAGTTAGAGAATGAACATCTATTGGCATGGAAGAGAGAGTATGGACTTCAAGAAGATTATTAGTATTTACTATACTATAAATCTATCCAGCATTATCAACCAGCATTTCCACCCCACTTGTATTAGCATCAAAAGCTACACTTCTGAGAGGCTTGATTTTCTGAATATTGGGAGAAATTATTAGAGCTGCTACTATAGATGAAGCTTGAGATATTGTAGTAGGTTCTTGTGGGCTCTCTTTTAAAATATCTTTAGAAATTATGAAAAAGTCCTCACGTGCTGCAACTGGAGAATTTGGTGCAAGATCAGACTTTACTGGATCATCAGTTTCTGCAAATAGACCATCACCAGTACCATGATCACCATTTGAGTCTTTTTAACCCTTTGAGCTAAAGTTTCTTGTGGGACTGGATCTTTATCAGCCGCTATATAACTTTGATATACAGGTTCTTGTGGGCTTGATCTATAAAGAGATTTTGTAATTTTTCTTTTTGGCTAAAACAAGACTTTGTTTCTTTAATCTTCTTTCAATCCTTTTCACCTGCTCATATCTAACCTCCCTCGCTTTTCTTTTAAGCTTCATAGGAGAATCAGAGATTGTTTTATGAGCACCAGCTTTTGTGTCACCCTTATGACTCTTTGGCTTTTCCTAAGATTTAGTTGTGCCCTATTCATTATAGTCTGTCAACTTGGCCTTCTTGGAGGAAACTTGACCAGTTGTTACTGTATCAGACTTTAAATTTGATAATTTTGATGAAAGAGGAGCATTGTCTTCCTCATCAGAGTCTGAGATATCAGCCACACATTTCCTTTTTGAAGTGGTAGAAGGTTTAAGAAATTGTGAAATTAAAGGCTATTTTCCACCCTGCTTCTCAGTAACTTTGGATTGTGGCTTCTGAGCAAGCCTAAGTCCTGATCCCTGTTGAGCATCAGACTTTGTTACCTTCTTTGTTTTTACAACAAATGTCTTTTAAAAGACACTTGAGGGGGCTTATGTATGGGTTGTAGAGGTTGGGTCAGTTATAGGGGGTTCCCAATAGTTATAGCATGTAGCTTAGCTCTTTGCACATTTTGTTGTGCATTAGTCTTAGAAAGCCTTGCAATTAGCAAGTCCCTGGAAGAAATTGGCGACCTTAGAGGTGCAAGAGAATTCTTCTCCTTGTCTTTTGAAATTAAATCATAAAAAGCCCTTTTAGTGAGCTTAAATACTGATATAATTTGGTTAACAGGAATTGAGGTATTGGGAAAATAGTAATTAATTATAAGCTGACAAAATCTAGCATAATACACTATATTAGGATCAACATTTAACCTATCTCCTATAAAACATAAAACTACTATAACAAAATTATAATTACAATTATTAATTAGAGAGTACCCAATTTGATGTGACATAATAGGGAGGGCATCAAAGTTTGTGCACTTATAGTTGAAGGCCCTAGTTATGCATTTGAAGTAAAAGTTCCATTCTTTTCGAATACCAGGCCTTTTCAGTTGCCCCATATTCTTCAAGTCGTCATAGCCAACTTGTATGAAGAATCTCCTCATCTCAGTATCAACTATGAAGGTGGTGTAGGATGGATGAATAGGAAGATGAAGAGCGTCTCGAACTATTTGTGGTGTAATAACCCCAATTTTTGAGAAATTTTGAAACCCTTATGAATAGTGTTTTTGCTGAACGAGAAAACTTTTCATGCCACACTATGTAGGGGTTCTGTTATGGATATTATGAGATTTTATTAGTACTCTATATAGTATATAAGTGTATGTAAAGATCGTCAGAATCCAATTCCGAACACTTTGATTTTTCTCGGAAATCCACAAGATACGGAAAGAATTGAGAAAAAGGTAACAGGATAAAAATGATTTAAATTAAAGGATTATAAGAGAGGATCATAGAAGGAATACAATATATTGAGAAAGGTTAAGGGAACCTAAGTAATAAGATCCCGGGTATGATCCCTCAAACGATAAACGAGAACGAAAGATAAGCGAACCGTAAAACAAATAAGTGACCAAGAGACAAGCTTGTACAAGAAGCCAGGGATTGTGACATCATCAAACCACAAGGTGTGGACAAGTGGGAGCATTATGACATGTGCAAGGTGACACAAGCATGACATGGGAAGGAAGGAGGTGTGGTGGCTTTTTAACCACACAAATTCAAGGGCAACAAGGTAATTAACTAAATCAAACACAAAAACAAGCCATCCAAGCCAAGCAAAATCATTTTCATCAAAATCAAAAAGAAACCAAGGCATGGTTCATCATGCTCTCGGCTTTTTACTATTGCAAATGGGCAAGAATTCAAAAACTCAAGATCCAAGCCTCCTAAATTGGTGAGTTAATTCCCTAATCATTTTCATGCTTAGTTAGGGCTATATCATGAGTTTAAGCCATCAATTCCTTCTCCATCTTCTCCATTTAATCAAAGAAGAAGACTATGAATAGTGTTTTCAAGTTTTTAACTTGAAGTTTTTCTTGTTTTTCTTGAAGATCCAAGCATTCTTAAGACTTCTCAAAGCTTCTTAAGGCTTTCTAGCTCTTCCCACCACTCAAAGGAAGGTATACCATCTCCAAACCCTAGATTCCTATATATTATAAGATGATTTTGATTAGTAGGATGATATTGTAGCTTGTTGTTGTGATTAGAGTTTGGGATTTGAAATGGTAGTGAAATGGAATGGTAAATGTTGAGGTTTTGATGAAAAGAACTTAAGTATGATTAAAGTTAAGCTTAGGCATAAGTATGAATGATTAAATTGAATTGGTTGGGGTTGTTATGATGTGATAAGGATGGATGTTGGTTGTATGTTGGATTTGAGGTTGAATTGGGTTGTGATTGTGGGTTGATTGTGAGATGATTTGGAGTTGTTTAAAATTGGGTAATCGCGTAAACATAGCTGTCGTAACGTCCGATTTTCTTTAGACTGTTTTTGTGCATAGCATTAGGACCCGAGAACCCCCTGCTAGATTATGACCACTGCCATGTTTAGATAGCTCATGTTACGAGCTTCGTTTTGATATGTAGTTCGTTCGATTCCGATGCACGGTTTAGGAGAAACGACCGTTTCAAGTAACGGCGTTTCGCGAACGAAACTTTTTCCCTCGCCTTACTTTGAAATGTAGGTTAAAGACCAAAAAGGGTTAATTAATGTATGAAACATTTATGGTAAGTGTGTTAGGCAGTTGGTAAGACATTCGCGAAGGAATCGCTTTAAAACTGTAAAGGTTAAATTATTAAAAATGGTGGAGCCGAGGGTACCCGAGTGACTTAAGCAAATCAGTGAGCGCAAAACAAGCGTTAGAGTCTAAGTTAGTTAAAGTATAGATTTACAAGTGATTTTGGTTTAATTCCAACTTACTTGTTGTTTATAGGTTATCAGACTCGTCCCGAGCCTTTCTCACCCCCAAGTCGCTCAGGCAAGTATTCTATCCGTTATACTGTTGTTGTGATGAATATATGTATTTGCATTATCTTGCGATAGATGCATGTTGGATAATTAGCAAATGATGCGATATATTGTAGCATGTGATATGGTATATATGCATGCCTGTTTCATATTCTTGGAATATATATCTGTTGGTTCAGTTGATAATACCTATGCTAGAGGATAGCGGTAACTTGCATATACCCTTAGTATAGGGACCCAAAGGTGAAAATATTTTCTAAAACCGGGAGTCGAGGATCCCGAGTAATTTTGTATATATGGATATGGATATATATATATATATATATATATATATGGTTATAGTTTCCAAACTATTAATCGAATAAGGTTTATTCGATAACTTTATTTTATTAATGAATATTATCTTGAATATTCATTCGAGGGCTTATTACTCAGCTTATTTTATTTATTGAATATTATTTGAATATTCATTTGAGGATCTATGACTCCGAGTATTTGCTGAGGTATATTCTTTATTTTATTAAAGAATAAGGTGTCAATAATCAAACTTATTTTCGATTATTCAACTAAAGATAATACTTTCATATAAGTATATCTTTGATTATTTAGTACTCGTTTCAAGTATAAGTTTTAATACTTCTACTTCAATTATTTTTATAAAGATTATTCTTTATGGGAATATTATTTAAATATTAATATTCAGTCATTTTCTAAATATTCTGGGGACTGATTTACTTCATTAAATCAGTTTTACTCCAAACACTCTTTAAAGTGTTTTCGAGTCTTTAAAATGATTTTCAAAAGTTAGAGCGGATCCCAAAACTATTTTTATATTTAAGATCTTCCTTTTAAAAAGGGGATTTAAATACTCGCTCAAAACATGGGGGATCCGGCTCGGTGGTGTGTTTTATATTCGCAACAAGGTTGCTGTCTTGGTAAAAGAGTTTTTGATTACTTACCCAATATTCGGGAAGTAAAATTCTTGGAACAAGTTAATCCATTAACAGGCATCGTCTGGGAAATATCGGTGAGTTTTCCTTTCCAACTAGATACGACTTCTTGGTGGAGCCGTATCAACAAGTTTCTACTTGGGGAAAGGGGGAAACGAGCTTTACGTTTCAGAGTCATGGATTTCATCTGAACTAGGAGTGGCGTAAGTGGTCGAGTAGCGCCGGCCCAGCCTTATTATATTGGCCCAAATGGCCTGGAAGTTCCGCTAAGGCGGTCCATTCCTTAGGAGTTCAGTGTTCGGTTGACAAGTAAATCCGACAGGTTCTCCTCTACATGTAGAAAATGGTGGGGTTGTACTACTACGACTGATCATCGTAAGTGGTCTTCCTGGCGCGGTAAACTCCCGTAATGAGTTCATCATCCATTTGGATAATTCTGCAACACTACCCGTAGCATTTCGATCGAAAGGCTACTAATAGGTGGTTGCCGAAGCATTGACAGGGTCAAACATTTTTATTGGTGTATCCATTGAATGAAGTATCTCGTAACTTCAT
Source organism: Apium graveolens (assembly GCF_009905375.1). NCBI lineage: Eukaryota > Viridiplantae > Streptophyta > Magnoliopsida > Apiales > Apiaceae > Apium > Apium graveolens. The sequence goes on along the minus strand of NC_133656.1, from coordinate 5,090,236 downwards.
CTCTTTTCAAAATATTTCAAAGATCAAATATTTTCAAGTTTTATTTGTGGTCTCATCTATGGGATGACCTCGTGAATTTTATTATACTTTGAACAGTGGTAGTTCAAGTAGCTTTATAAATGATATAAGTATAGTGAAGTATTTGGTAACTTCATCCCTTGTTTTAAAACTTATATCCAGTAAGTAATTACCTTACTCACGATAAAGATTCTAGTAAGTATCCATTTAGATACTTATATTATTATTATCACTATGTATTATCTTGCGAGCTGTAAGGCTCACTCTTGCTTTATTTCTTCATCACACAACAACAGTTAGGAAGGATGGCCAGACTCCAGCAGACCCAGCGCAAGCGCGTGGGAAGCGTCCCTCATCTTCCCGATGATGTCGTAGCTGCTATAGCTGTAGAGGTAGATCTATTGTAGATCAGACCATCTACTTTTGAGAATCAATTATGTATAATTATAACTTGTGGCAGATAATGGCAATTAACTGTAAATTTATCAAGTAATCGTTTTGGGTTGTAATAACTTTTAAATTGTGGATTCAAAGACTTGTACTTATTTGAATTTCATCTCTGAGACTATAACGGGTTATGGTGTGTGTTAGTGTGGGGTCACAGCATAAGGTTGTTTATTATTAATTAAGTGAAGTGTTATTGTGGAAAGAAAGACCGTGACGACCCGGATCCCCGACCCCGGATCTGGGGGTGTTACATGTGGTGTGACAACCTTGGTTTCTTCATTAAACTCGAAAGTAATACTAGGAGTACCACTTCCACCACCACCATCATAGATCCTAGTTCTGCATAAGGCTAGAACTTGGTCCCTAGACACAACTGTAGAGTTTGTGAGAGCATACCCTACATCACTCGCACTCAGTAAATTCTGAAAAATGTGACAGTCAGGATTGATACTAGTGTGGTTCAGAATTGATGTGTAGTTGATTGGTACAAACTTAGTATCATTGTAAGTGAAAGCCTTGGATGCAGCTGGTAAATAAATAATGAGCTATTTGTGAAAAAAAACTTAAAAACTGATGAGGTTATCAGAGTTTAATCGAGAGAAAAGAAGAACTAAGAGAGTGGAAAGAGTTTGATTAGAGATAAAGTGATAATTTAAAATAAAAAATTAATTTTCTATAACTGTGTACTCTGTTACTCATAAATGGTTCATATTAGTGGGACACGTGGCATGTTATAATTGCTTAGAAAATAAACATGGAACAAATAATTAGGAGAAGTAAAGACGTGCACAGTTACCCAAAGTAATGTGTTGTAATTACTTAAACACTTTTCATGAACACACGCCACTATATATTTCACTTTTAATCATTTGCATAAAATCACCCACTAATATTCAACTAAGTAATTTAATTAAGATATTGACTTTCATATATCCTGAATAAATTCAAAAATCACTAGAGTTTAATAGTTAATCAGTATTTGACCATTATCAGTTTTTAATCAACTCTCGTCAGAGTTTATCAGTCAATAACATCATTAAAGTTTATCATGCAATTAATGTAGAGAGTAAATTATCAAGAATTAACACTCTATTTGAAATTAAATAATAAGTAGCATGAATTCATGGCATCAATGTGATAACATAGTTATAAGCATTTAAAAAATACTGATACACAGGAAAATATGCCAACCTCTGAACACATTTCCCTGTTTACAGATCACAACTTATTCATCAATATTTGAGAATTGTCTTGAGATCATTCCCAACTCATTCACCAATCTTGTAAATGTGGCTTCACAAAGTCGTTTAGTGAAGATATCTGCTAATTACTGATCTGTAGGCACAAAATGAAATTCTACTGTACCTTCCATCACATGTTCTCTAATGAAATGGTACCTTATGCTGATGTGTTTTGTCATAGAATGTTGTACTGGATTTTTTATCATTGCAATAGCACTTTGATTATCATAATATATAGGAATTCTAGAATATTCCAACCCATAATCCAGTAACTGATTTTTCTTCCAAAGAATTTGTGCACAACAGCTTCCTGCAACAATGTACTCAGCTTCTGCAGTTGAAGTGGAAGTTGGCTTTTGTTTTTTGCTAAACCCGGAAACCAATCTACCACCAAGAAATTGGCAGCTTCCTGAATTTTTTTTCCTGTCTATCCTTCAAAATTAGCATATGAATATCCAAATAGCTTAAAATCTGAATATCTTGGATACCACAATCCAAAATTCATGGTGTCTTTGAGATATTTAAAAATTCTTTTCACAGCTAACATATGTGGGTCCCTTGGATCAACTTGGAATCTTGCACACAGAAAAGTAGCATACATGATATCAGGTCTACTAGTAGTGAAATATAGAAGTGAGCCAATCATACATCTGTAATTTGTTATATCTACTGATGAACCATCATATAAATCTAACTTGGTTGCAGTGACCATAAGAGTTGTTGCAGATGAACTGTCTTGCATCCCAAATCTTTTGAGCAAATTCATGATATATTTTGATTGATTGATGAAGATTCCTTCTTCAGTCTACTTGACTTATAATCCCAGAAATAACTCAATTCTCCCATCATACTCATCAGATATCTTGACTACAGTAGCTTTACAAATCTCTCACAGGGTTTATCATTAGTAGAACCAAAAATGATATCATCAACATATATCTGAACTAACAACAAGTTCTTATCGTGGTGTTTATAAAATGGAGTTTTATCAATTGTACCTCTTTTGAAACCACTTTCAAATAAGACTTTAGAAAGTGTTTCATACCATGCCCTTGGAGCTTGCTTTAGTCCATATAGTGCCTTATCCATCTTGTAAACATGATTCGGGTACTTTGGATCAATATACCCCGGAGGTTGTTTAACATAAACTTCCTTATCCAGTTCACCATTTAGAAATGCACTCTTTACATCCATTTGGAACACCTTGAACTTCATTTGAGCAGCATAGGCTAGAAAAATTATGATTGCCTCAAGCCTTCAACTAGAGCAAAAGTCTCATCATAAATAATGCCTTCTTGTTGTAAATAACCCTTTGCAACCAGCCTTGCTTTATTTCTTGTAATAATGTCCTCACTGTTAGTCTTGTTCATGAACACCCATTAAGTACCAACTACTGATCTGTTCTTTGGTCTTGGTACCAATGTCCAGAAATTGTTCCTTTCAAATTCATTGAGTTCCTCTTGTATTAATGTGATCCATTCAAAATCTTGAAGAGCTTCTTTCACATTTTTAGGTTCAACTTGAGATAGAAAAGAATGATAGAGACATTCATTTTGAGTGGATTTTCTGGTTTTGCACCACTATCAGAATTTCCAATGATCAAGTCAGGCGTCTGTGACTTAATCCATTTTCTTGTAGAAGGAAGTTGACTTCTTGAGGTAGAGCCTTCCCCTTGACCCATGAAGTCTCTAGTATCACTTTTCTGTGTACCATTATTATTTCTTGAAGTTTCCCTGAATTAGTACTTCCAGTATTATCAATATTTGCTTCATCAGTATTTGAGGAATCAGAATCTGATAAAGTATTTACTAAGTTTCTTAATTTGAATCACTTCAACTTGACTCTTGATGTGACTCATGTTGCCCCCCAATATGAGCTTCAGTATTTATAGTATTTCCATTGACATGCGGCTCATCAGAGTTTACAGGAATATCAGGATTTGCAATTGCAGAGTTTGTCAGATCATCAGGATTTAGATTTTCAGCATATGGTACTTCATTTTCGAATCCCAGTTCTTCATGATCATCTACATCTTCTAGACCTGTAATCTTCTTGTCATCAAAAGATACATGAATAAATTCCATGACCACTTTTGTTCTCTAATTGTAAACTCTGAAGGCTTTTGTAGACAGTGGATATAACGACTCGTATATTTTTATAATATTTAAATGTGTAATTATTGCATAAGTAATTAAATAGAGAATTTTATATTGGTTTTGGTCTCTGTGTTTTACTTACGATTATCCTCATGCGATTGTTGGGTTGCGTGGATTGTTTGTATGATTATTTGTTGCATCATATTATCTTTATTTCGCTTTTAACAGTGATTTTATAACAAACTTATTTTCAAAAATATTTGGATTATTTCTAAAATTGTTTTTATAATTTTATAATTTCAGTAATTATTTTTAGGATTTTATAAAATTTACAAAGCAATATTTTTTTAATTATTTATCCTTTTATGATTTTTTAATTATGTTTACTTGTAAAATCCATATTTAATTCCAGGATTCTTCAAAAAATATGAAACTCATATTTTATTAAGTTCATAATATTTTGTGAATTTTAAAATTATTTTGGTAATTTTCGGGATTAATCGTACTCGCGCGTTGTTTCGTTTATTTGTTAAAAACGGGTATAAATCGTGTTTCAAAAATTGTTTTAAAATCTATGTTTTTATAAACTTCGGGATATTTTGGAAATTTTAAGAGTATATTGAAATTATTACGATATGTTTTATCCGTAATGGTATCGTTTAGAAATCAGAATTCGAGGCGTGTTGACATCTAATGTATCAAAGTGATACGTGTCATTTCCTATTGCAATTACCAGACACGTGGCTGCATACCAATTTCCTTACATTTGTTTACATTTTTCTTTCTTATTTTTTTTGTCTCTCTCGGCTGCATTCCTTCTCTTGCAAAATTTCTCTCATATCTCCGCTAATCTTTCCTCCTCCTTCTCTCGTTTCTCACTCTGTTTCTCACTCCCGTTTCTTTTCTTCCTTTTTCCTAGTTTCTCTCGCATTCCGGTGAGTTATGCTGCTGTTTTCTTCTGTTTTCGGCCGCCTATTATCGCCGGTTTTTCCGGTATGGCGGCGGCGGTGGGTGATTGTGCTCGATTGTGTGATTATGTGTGTGTATGTACATGATTATGTGTATGTGTGCATGTGCATATGTGTGTGTGTATGTGTGGTGTGTGTGTTAGTGTATGTTATTTTTGTGTGCTGCGGCGGCGGCCGCGTGTGGCGCGGTGTTTTGCTTCTGTCTTCTCCTGATGTTTGTTGGGCTGTACTTTGGGCCTGTTTCTGTTGGGCCTCGTTTGGGTCTCTGTTGGGCTAATTCTATGCATATTGGTTTGGGTTATAATTTTAATTGTTGATTCGTTTATTTACTGCAGGGAATTTGTTTAATAATAATTCGTGTTATTAAACTCAATTCGTGCAAAAAATGATTTTTTATAATCGGTGAAATTTTTGCGTTGGGATTCGTGTAATCGAGTACCCGGAAAATTTTTCTACCGTCTGCGATGAATTTTTACGACCGGACGGTGGAGGGTGATGACCCTGTTCTGAGTCCTAAATATTTTAAATAAATAAATAGATTTGTATAATTTATTTTTGGAGATAAATAAATATTTATGTGGCGATTCACATTGGTTTTGTTGGGAATCGACGTCGATTGATCTTTCGATGGGTAGGTCTATAAAAAGACGAGTCGCTGTCAAAATTTTTCTAAAAGTTATTTCTAAATATGAACCGATACTAATCGAACCCTAATTGTTACATGTACTATTACATGCCTTATTACGTGTATAATATTAGTTTGCTAATATGTACGAGTCGGGAATTGTATTGTTGAGTAATCAGTTTAGTGAGGACAAGTCAAGTATGACCGGTCGTTTAAGCTAGGTTATTCGATTCTGTAGGTTCGAGTTGAAGGACCCAGTAGTTGGAGTCAGTTAGAGTCAAGCCAGTGTTAGTGCAAAGCTTCACAAGGCAAGTACCCCTGAACAAATCTTTTACAGTTCAGTATATATGAATGATCGTTGATTTAAATTATGTACGGGAACAAAACGTTTTAAGTTTCGTATTCCCCGTATTTAAATATGTTTTACTAACGGATGTTTTCGGGAAAAAGTAACTTCTGAAAATACCTATCTCTAGATTATGATTAAATTGAAAAGGATTTTTGAATGTGTGCTGTAATTGTTTAAAAAGAGATAGGTGTAATTGATTTTGAAAACTGGATAAAAACAAATCAGATGGTGGATGGCTGCGTAAGAGGTCGGCCGTAACGATCCAGCATGGTTGCGTAAGAGGCTAAGTCGGATGCGTGCACTGGTAGGCCGCTTATTCCAGCATAACAGAGACCTAGTTAGTCTCTAGGTTCCGAAACAAATTATGGTGGGATTGACTGATCAGCTGTCCCTAGGATTCGTCCAATTTTATATCTGATTTTGGTTTAATGGTTTCCGTAACGGAACAAATGAATTGTGGTCCCCGTAACGGGACAGATGATTTATGGGTCCAGTAATGGATAGTGGTTTTGGAAAGGAAATAGCATGCTAAAATTGGACTCTGGTATTTTAATACAGCGCACTATAGATGTTATTGTTTTCAGAGCATACTAGTTTTGATATCCAGTTTATACCTGTTTTACCTGTTTTCATAAACTAGTTCTGATATTTGTTCCCATATTGTTTTATATACACTGTTTTACTTATTATTCATATAGTGGTACTGTTGAGCAATTAATTACTCACCCTTGCAGCTTGTTTTGTATTTATTTATTGCAGATGTCTAGAAGACCAGGTAAGAGTAGAGTGTCAGCCCCCTCCTGCCCCGGCTCCTCTGAGGTAGTTTGTATCAGACCCTGAGGTCTGATGAGTTGTTGTAGTAAGTTAGGGTGTTGGATTATGGAATAAGTTAGTTTTTGTGTTGTAACCTAAATAATACTTGAACCCGCATCGGCTCCTGGTTTGGGGTCGTGTTTTATAATAAAGTTTATTTAGTAATTTATAATCATAATTTGTTATATTTTAGTAACGTCAGCCCCTGATCCCGGGGTTGAGGCCGTCACACTGGATATCCAACAAAAATGCCTTCATTAGCTTTTAGATTAAATTTTTTAAGTTGTTCAGGATGAGTTTTGAGTCCAAAGTATTTGTAGCCAAAAACGTGAAAGTACTTCAAATTTGTTCCCTTCACCGTCTCAAATGGTGTTTTTCCATGCTTGTTTATCAGTGTTGTTGTTTGTGTGAAGCATGCAGTTTACACAGCCTTAGCCCATAAATAGGGTTGGCAGTTTTGCATCTTCAAGATGGTCCTTGCAGCTTCTATAAGTGTTATGTTCTTTCTTTTAACAACTCCATTTTATTGTGGAGTTCAAGGGGCAGAAAATTCATGTTTGATCTACTTGTATTTACATAATATTTTCATAGTGTTGTTCTAGAATTAAGTTCCATTATCACTTCTTATGATCTTCACTATGTATGTTGGTCCCTTTTCCAGTTCCCTTACATGGTCAATAAAAATGGATGGGATCTCATCCTTGGTGTGCAGAAAATACTCCCATGTGTATCTTGTGAACTCATCAGCAATCACAAGTGCATACCTCTTCTTTGCAATACACATGACATTTGACCAAAAAGATCAATATGAAGTAGGCGATATGGTTCAAGAATTGAGGATTCAGTTTTACTCTTGAAAGTTGATTTCCTTAATTTTGGATTATGGCATTTTTAAGTTTGGATATTTTGGCATTCTTAAGTTTGTTAACATTTGCAGCAGAAGACTTTAAATCAAAGTTTATGCTAACATTCTTAATATCAGAGTTTACACATGCATGAGCAACTTTTGCTTTATTTAAATAGGGTTTCAGTTCATAATTATCATAATAAAAAATGTGATACTTCTTACATGTGTAAATTGAATGCCAAACACTACCACAATGAAAACATGGATTATGTGGTTTATATCTAATTGTTCTATTCCTAACCTCTCATTTAGGAGGAATAATGTGTATTCCTTTATTCTTCCTGCAAGCAACATCAAGATGATTAGTACTTCCACAGTTTAAACAAACCTTTCTAGGTGCATTAGGAATGTATTTGTATTCGTTTTCCTCATTAATGCCTACTTTTCCATTTTTATTCTTTCTAGATTGTTTTTCCTTGTTTTTCAATTTAACTTCCTTCAGCTTTTGCTTGAGCTATTTTTGAGTCATTAAACCAACATTTACTGAATTTGTGTGAACTTGTTCACACTTATCAGTTTTTAAATTTGATTTAGATGCTGATGTTGACCATATTTCAGTTACTAACTAAACAATATCAGCAAACATAACAGGCTTTAATTGAGACTTTTTCAGTTTTACCTTTTTATCAACATCTATTTGTTTAATTTTCTCAGTTTCCTTTTCATTCAATACATCAGACTTATATTTATTATCATAACCTAATCCTGATCCCTAACAACCACTTTCTATTAAATCCTGAGTTATGTTTCCTGAATTAGTCCAAAGATTGATAACCTCTCTTCTTTAGCTAATTCCTTTTCAAGATAAACATATTTTTCTAACAATTTATCTTTAACATACAAGACACCATCTCTTTCTTTTTTATTTTCTAACATGAAAACCATATTAGCTTTTAGGTGATCATTTCTTTTCGTTGAGTCAAAGTTTTTAATTCTGATTCTAGCCTTTTCAAATGTTTAATCCCTATAACTAACATGCAGTGTTTTAAGAAATAGCCTTAATTCACATATATCATCAATATCAAAAGCAAGAGTAGTTTGAGGTATCTTCATCTCAGTATTCTCAGATTCACCAGCAGCATTTTCCATGAGAGCATAGTTGACACCCTCATCAGATTTCGATGTATCATCCCAATTCTTCTCTTTTGTGATTAAGGCTTGTTTCTTTCTAGCTTTTGGCTTTCTGAAGTTAGCTGCAAAATGTCCAACTCGATCACAATTATAACACTTTATCTTTGACTTTTCAATCTTTGTAGTCTTTGACTCCTCATCAGAGTTTCCTCCGTGATTCCTCCTATCAGAGTTTGAGGAATTAGAGCCTTTTCTGGAAAACCTTTTTTCCTTTTTTGAAGTCTTTATAGGCCATTTTCTTGAAACTTTTAACCAATCACTAATAGAAAAATGACCTTAGACATCGGGTAAAAACCGATGTCTAAGTAAAAAAGTACTGATGTCTTCGCGACTGATGTTAAAGATAGTTTTACATAGACATCAGTTTTTACCCGATGTCAAATGATAGCTCAGACATCGGTTATATATATAACCGTTGTAAAAATATGCAGTTTAACATCAGTTCCAATAGATAGCCGTTGTTATAGGTGTTCTTTAATATCGGTTTTGATTAAATATATATTATTAAAAGTCTATTCTAACATTGATATTCTTTTATAACCGTTGTTAATATTCATGTAGTAGAGTTCTATAATATCAGTCTTTTTTTAACAATTATTTGAATTTTTACTGATGTTTTTAGTGATATTAGACAATATATTGACCAAAATAACAAAAAATCTTAATTCCCAAAGCTGAACGAGTACATATTATTACCTAATTGAATTCAAGATCAATAAACAAAATAGCATAGTTTGCACAACCAACCCCAAAAACATTCTAACCCAAATACATCTATTGTTCTGAATAAACTATTACAATGAACTATTGGCATTGTTATGAATCATTCTGTACTTCAAAACATGCAAATCATATTAGGAATTCAGTAGTACATGATGTCATTTATTTGAAAGTGCTGCTTCCATCATGTCCTCACAGGGTGACAAAATTTTTAAATCACATCCCTCCAAATTGCACTAAAGAGTAAAATAAAATGAAGATGAAGGTATCTCCGGTGCTCTTTCCCCATACATTGTGATGGTCCGTTTCTAAACCTGGCATGCATTAAAGAAAAGAACATTAATTTTATATTTTGCTAAAGAAAAATTCACAACATTTAAGAAACAAATTTAAATTAATATCTTCTTCATGAGATGCTACTTTCTAGTCAATATGAAAGAAATTCAGTTCTCCATTCATAGGAAGTTATGACACTTAAAACTGGATCCGTGACAATTTAATTAGTCATTCCAAATATAAATGTGTGTGCTCACATGTATTAGAGGATATAAAGAAAGGCTTACATCGATTCAGGTTTTGTTAGCAACACTAGTCTAATCCTTAGAAGCAATACTAGACTTTCATCTTTGAAATTTGTGCAAACAAATTTTTTGTTCTGTAGTCCGAGGGTCCTAGCCTATAATTGGTTCATGAAAAATCCAAAAACTCTAAACCTGTACAATCACAATCGTAAACATTAATAATTTTGAAGAAACAAGATTTGGCTAAATAGAGTCAATTTTGGATGAACCTTGTCCTCTACAATGCAAGTATAACACAGGTAACTCCTTTTAGTTTTTGTTTGGCAGGTCACTAAAACAGGGTAAGGCATAGGTTAATATAAAATCTACTGTTCTTAAAGTATCGACTAAGTTCATACAATTACAGATGACAAGACATGTGAAAATTAATAGATTCCATTATTGTGCAAAAGGCTCTGGCATAAGCATGCACACTAACTATTTACCAGAAATTGTAAGCAGGCACATCATTTCCTTTAGCATCTTGGAACAATGTTTATATGCAGAGACTATTAGGACACCATAAATACATTTTTGGGCGATAATTTACGGTATATCCATTTTTTAGATTTGTGAACCAACTAAAGGATGTTATTTGTTACCCAGAACTTACTAATTACTTACAAAATAATTTCAGTGTAAAAGTAACCAAATATGATAATCAAATAAAATCATTATTTATAAGATAATTGAGGCAACTATTAATGAACACTACAAGATAACTAAAAAAAGTAGCAGTAGCAATGAATGAATGAAACTATGCATGTAGACAGTTCCAGTACTCTGGTATAACCTGTTATAAATTTAATCAAACCATCCAACTAATAAATCCCGACTACAAGAAATTCAAATATTGATTTTAAAGTACATTCATTCTAGCTGAAACAAACCACATTATTACAACTCAATTAACAAATATTCTCATGTTCTAAATCGCAGAAGCATTATGAAAAATGGACAGAAAACAAATAACAATAAACATCAAAAATAAATTTTCCTTTGTTTATATAAGTAACATATAAATCTACATTTTCAGAATACAATATGAATTTCTATTAAAGTCATTGTCATTTTCTTTGGATTCAGAATTACCTACCTAAAACAATACTCACGTTAAAATTTTTGTAATATACTTCAAATCATAAATTTAAAATCTGTTGAACATTTTATAGTAAATAAACACTTATCCTAATGTGAAAGTATAATGTAAATATAGATAAGTACCTCCTATTAGAAAAATACTAGTTAAGCGACATTAAACTAGTCCAACCAGAAGTGTCTCCAAATTGTTTAAGATAGTCAAGACAAGCCCGAAATCAGATTTTTACCCTTTAAAGCAAGGAAATGTGTGATAAGAAAACATGACAACATAGTAGCATTACATGTGAAATGGGTTTGAATTTGATTGCTTTAGTTTCTATATCTTACAAATTGAGATAATTAAAGAGTTGCAGATTTACCAAATGATTAATCCTCAAACACCCATATGTGTGTGTCTTGCTTCAAATTCCAAGTCAAAGAAATGTAACAAACTTCCTGCTAACTCTTCCCTGTTACAAAAAAGTCAAATTTAGCACAAAAACTGACACTAGACTTTTTAACCATTAAATAGGGTGAAACATAAACTTAGCACCTGTGGTAAAACCCGTAAGTTCACATCATGTTTTTGATAAACCTGTTGAACAAGAGCAAGGAAACTACTTAGCTTTGCTTAGTTTAAGCACAAATTAAGACATCAAAAATGAATAAACACTTGTTGAAACTCAATAAACCTCCAAACCTGTTGAAAAAAGGAAAAAATTGAGATTAAAAGAAAACCCAATAACAATTAGGATCTAAATCAAGATGAAGAATAAAAAAAACCAATTGAAAAAGTAAATCAAGCCAAATTATTGAGAAATTAGCGTTCCTCGAAGTGGGTGTTTCATCAATCGAAGGTATTCTTTAATTTGGGGTTCATTTGGAACCCTAATTACAAAAATGTGAGATGGTGAGAGATAATGTGAGATGGGAAGATAGAGTGAGAGAGATAGATAGAGAGAGAGTGAGAGAGAGAGAGATGTGAGAGATGTGAGGGTGAACCAAAGGGAGGCCGGAGAGGAAGACTGGAGAGAGAGACAGTAGATATTGATGGGAGAGTGAGGTGAGAGAGACATGAATGAGATTAAGAAAGGGGAAAATGAAGAATTTATTATGGAATGGGGGCAAATATTTGTGTTGTTAAGGGGGAATAATTGGGGAAATAATAGGGAAAAAGTAAGCGCCAGTTTTTTTTTTTGTTTTTTTACATTAATCATCAACAACGGTTATAATTTTAGACTGATGTCTAAGAAAATTTAACAACGGTTATGTCGTAAACCGATGTCTAATTCATGTTTCTCCTTTTTTAAAAATAACTATCGACAACGGTTATTTTATCGACTGATGTCTAATATACGCAGTAACATCGCTTTAAAAATAACCGATGTCTAAAAGAACTTTAACATGGGTCATCTCAGCAACCGATATCTAAGGACCGATGTCTATTGACATAATTGTAGTAGTGAATAGAGCATCCATCTGTAGAATGTTCTCATCATCATCATGGTCACTTTTAGAATCTGAGTCATTATCAGAGTTTGAGTCACTATCAGTATTTGATGACTCGGCATAAGACTTTGCAATCATAGCCTTTCCTTTTGAATGGTTCTTTTTCCCAGCTTTCTCCATTGGCTTTTATTCAATCCTTAGTGCAACCTGTATGGTTCTAGGCCCTTTCTTATTGCTTCTTTGCACCATCTCTAATTCATGAGTTTTTAACATCCCATAAATTTCATCCAAAGATATCTTATCAAGATCATAGTTTTCCCTTATTGATGTAACTTTCAAGTACCACTTTTTAGGGAGTGTAAGAAGAAACTTCAAGTTTGAATCTTCTAGATCATATTCTTTATCAACCAAGTAACAAGTCATTCAACAATTTTTGAAATCTGTCATAAATTTTAGTCAAGGACTCATCATCTTTGAGTCAAAGTGTTCATACTTCTGAGTGAGTATTGTCCTTCAGTTCTTCTTGATAGCAGTAGTGCCTTGACACTTGACCTCCTAAGTGTCCCATATTTTTTTGGTAGTTTTGCATCCAATCACCCTATTGGACATGACACTGTCAAGACTGCTATGTAAAAGATATCTAACTTTTGTATCATTCATAATTTATGAAAGATTCTCAGGAGTAAATTCCTCTTTGCCCTTGTCAATCATCTTTTCTTCTTGACCAGGGACAACAACAACGAGTTTTATAGGCATCTGAGGACCATCATAAATCATGTTCAGATATTCAGGATCTGTTGCTTCTAGACACATGGCCATCTTGACTTTCTAGATTAGATATTCATCAACCTTTAATATTGGAATCTTGATAGCCTCATATCTAATAATGGTGTGATTGATATGGCTTGTTCTTGATGGTGGTGGGGGATTTTATTGAGTTTCTTTTTCTGTCATTAATGATTATTTTGTGGATCTTAAACTATTTGTATATCAACAACAAGCTCTGATACCCATTGTTAGGCCTTAAATCAACTGTAGATGGAGGGGGGGGAGTACAGTCAAACAATCAAATCGAATTAAAGAACTCAACAGACTGAACAATTTTTATATTAATGAATAAAAACTGATTACAATACTCTCTAAAAGGATGAACATATATAACGACTCGTGTATTTTCTTTTATTTTTAATATTCTAAAAAGTGTAATAATTGAATAAATAATTAAATAAAATGTGTGCATTGATTTTTGGCAGCAGTTTGTTGATTATTATTTATTTATCTGTGATCTGTTGATATGTGGGTTGTATTGTGTGATTTATTATTGAGTTATATGATTTTATTTCACTTGTAAAAGCAATTTTATTTCAGTTTTAATTCCATAAATATTTGGATTCCCTCTAAAATTTGTTTTATAATTTTATAATTTCAATAATTATTTTTAGGACTTTATAAAATTGAGAAATCAATATTTCACTAATTATTTATCTTTAAATAATTTTTTGATTATATTTATTTATAAAATCCATGCTTAATTCCAGAATTCTTCAAACACCATGAAATTCATATTTTATTAAGTTTATAATATGCTAGTAATTTTAAAATTATTTTAGAAATTTTTGGGATTAATTTCACCCGCGCGTTGTTTCATTATTTATTAAATTGCGGGTATTTGTTGCACCCCAAAGTTTGTTTAAAAATTTTAAAATTTACATTTTCGTTATCTTCGGGATATTTACAATATTCTAGGAGAATTTTCATGATTTATCGAGACCGTTTTAAAAGTCGCAGCGGTTTGATAATTACGAAATTGGCTCCCGGATACTGCTCCGAAACGTGTCAAATTCATATAAGAATGAATTGACACGTATCCTTATTATTACTGATACGTGTTAGCAGGGAATTACAAAAGAAAAAATATATATTAAAACCATACCCCCACCCCCTATGCATTCCCTGTCTCAGTCTCTCTTCTTTCTCTCCTTTGTTTTTCTTTTCCTTTGCTCTCTACTTCACCGCTCTATTCACTCCGGTTCATTTTTCCGGTGAGTAGCCGTGTTCGGTTGCCTCGGTTTCTTCCTATTGTTGTGTGCTTATATATATATATGTATGTATATGGGTATGGGGTTGTGTTGGTGGGTGTTTATACATATTTTCCAATCGCCGCCTTCTTCTCCGATTCCGGTGAAGGGCGGGTGGGGTTGTGTTGGTGCCGCTGCACGCACGCGTGTGTGTGCGGCCGTGTCCCTGTTGTTCAGCTGTGTTGTTATTGGTTGTAATAATTCGGTTAACTTGATTTTAATTCTTTTGCAGGAATTTTTAATTGATAATTATGATATGAATAATTCCATGCGATTAGTTTTATTCAAAGAAATCGGCAAAATTTTTGGTTAATCTCTTGGAATGGAGGAATTGAACAAAGCTCTTAAACGCCTCAAGCCGTCTATTGAGGAAGCTCCTACTCTTGAGCTTAAGCCTTTACCTGAACATTTGAGGTATGCATTTTTAGGTGATGCATCTACTTTGCCTGTTATTATTGCATCTGACCTTTCAGGTAGTGATGAGGAAAGTCTTTTGAGGATTCTAAGAGAGTTCAAGTCGGAAATTGGATGGACTATAACAGATATCAAGGGAATTAGCCCTTCTCATTGTATGCATAAAATTCTGCTAGAGGAAGGTAGCAAACCTACGGTCGAGTAGCAAAGAAGACTTAATCATATTATGAAGGAAGTAGTGAAGAAATAAATTCTTAAGTGGCTAGATGCATGGATCATCTACCCTATTTCGGACAGTTCATGGGTAAGCCCGGTTCAATGTGTGCCAAAGAAAGGAGGAATTACTGTGGTAGCAAATGCGAAGAATGAGCTTATTCCTACAAGGACAGTCACGGAGTGGAGAGTTTGCATGGACTACCAGAAGCTAAACAAAGCCACTAGGAAGGATTACTTTCCTTTGCCCTTCATTGATCAGATGCTCGACAGGTTGGCCGGTAATGAGTACTATTGTCTTCTGGATGGATATTCGAGTTACAATCAGATTTGTATCGCTCTAGAAGATCAGGAGAAGACTACCTTCACTTGTCCATTTGGTACTTTCGCCTTCAGACGAGTTTCTTTTGGTCTGTGTGGTGCGCCAGCCACATTTCAGAGATGTATGATGGCAATCTTTTCTGACAAGATTGGCCAAAATGTGGAGGTGTTCATGGACAACTTCTCAGTCTGTGGCGATTCTTTTGATGAATGCTTGCAAAATCTGGGACATGTTCTGAAGAGGTGTGTTGAGACCAATCTAGTTCTCAATTGGGAAAAATATCACTTTATGGTGTGACAGGGCATAATTCTCGGGCACAAAGTTTCTAGTAAAGGTCTAGAGGTGGACAAGGCCAAGGTGGGGGTCATTGAGAATCTCCCTCCACCCGTTTCTGTTAAGGGAATTCACAGTTTTTTTGGTCATGCGGGTTTCTACAGATGTTTTATCAAGGACTTCTCAAAAATTTCAAAGCCTTTGTGCAGTCTGTTAGAGAAAGATGTTCCTTTCAAGTTTGATGACGAGTGCCTAGCAGCTTTTAAGACATTGAAGAAGAGTTTAATCATGGCACCGGTCATATCTGCACCTGATTGGAATGAGCCTTTTGAGATGATGTGCGACGCTAGTGACTATGCAGTTAGAGCAGTTCTTGGGCAGAGGAAGAACAACATATTTCATGTGGTCTACTATGCTAGTAAGACCCTAAATGGTGCCCAACTGAATTATACTACCACGGAGAAAGTGCTTTTGGCTATTTTCTATGGTTTTGAAAAATTTCGATCTTATCTACTTGGGACTAAGGTGATAGTTTTTACTGATCACGCCGCAATTCGATATCTCGTCTTAAAAAAGGACTCGAAGCCTAGATTGATTAGATGGGTTCTTTTGTTCCAAGAATTTGAAGTAGAGATCAAGGACATAAAAAGAACTAAAAATCAAGTTGATGATCATCTTTCGCGTTTAGAAAATCCTAATTCTACTTCATTGGATAAGACATTGATAAATGAGTCTTTTCCCGATCAGCAATTATTTGGAATGCAAGATAAAGAACCGTGGTTTGCAGACATTATGAACTACCTTGTGAGTAATATCATGCCACCCGACTTATCATATGCTCAAAGGAAAAAGTTTTTACATGAAGTGAAGTGGTATATGTGGGATGAGCCGTTTCTTTTTCGCCAAGGAGCTGACCAAATTATCAGGAGATGTATTCCTTACAGTAAAATGGGAGGGGGGGGATCTTATGAGATTGCCACTCAACGGCTTATGGAGGACATTATGGTGGAGAAAAGATAGCAGCTCGTGTTCTTCAAGCAGGTTTCTTTTGGTCGACGTTGTTTAAAGATGCTCATCAGTTTGTTTTGAAATGTGATCGATGTCAACGTGTGGGTAATATGTCTAAGAGGGATGAGATGCCTCTTAATGTGCTTCTCGAGGTTGAGGTCTTCGATGTTTGGGGATTTGACTTCATGGGGCCATTTGTCTCATCTTGTAACAATCAGTATATCTTGTTGGCGGTTGATTATGTGTCAAAATGGGTTAAAGTTAAGGTGTTACCAATGAACGATGGGAAAGTGGTGCTTAATTTTCTTCACAAGCAGATATTCACAAGGTTTGGAACTCCAAGAGTCATAATCAGTGATGAGAGGTCGCATTTTTGCAATCGCAAGTTCACTACTATGATGAAAAGGTATAATATGAATCATCGCATTGCTGCGGCTTATCATCCTCAGACGAATGGTCAGGCTGAGGTATCTAACAGAGAGATCAAGCGCATTTTGAGAAAGTGGTGTTTCCATCAAGGAAGGATTGGTCTTTGAAGCTTGATGAAGTTGTTTGGGCGTATAGAACAGCATATAAGACTCCATTGGGAATATCGCCATTTCAGTTGGTTTATGGTAAGGGGTGTCATTTACCTGTGAGCTCGAGCATAAGGCATATTGGGCTTTGAAGAAGTGGAATCTGGACTTGGATGCGGCTGGAAAGAAGAGGATGCTTCAATTGAATGAACTTGACGAGTTTCGACTTCAAGCTTATGAGAACAATAAAATGTATAAGGAGAAAGTCAAGAGGTGGCACGATAGGGGTTTAGTGCTCAAGTCATTTGTACCAGGGCAACAAGTTCTTTTATTCAACTCTCGTATCCATTTTTTTCCTGGAAAATTGAAGTCAAGATGGTCAGGGCCGTTTATTGTCAAAACTTTGTTTCCACATGGAGCGATGGAAATTTTTGAAAATGATCTGGCCTAAGCAATCAAGGTAAATGGTCAGAGGTTGAAGCATTATTATGGTCACACGGTAAACCGCGAGGTGGTTAGTGCCATTTTATTGTCCATTTGATCTCGAGATTCTACATCGAGCTAGTGACGTAAAAGAAGCGCTTCTTAGGAGGCAACCCAAGTATGTTGTACATTAGTAGGTAGAAGAAGCAAGAAGAAAAGAGAAAAACACAAAAAAATCAGAAAAAGGAAAAAATTCAAGGCCAACTACAAAGCTGGGCGCGTCCGCGCTAAACAAGCGCATGGCCGCGCCGTTTTTCCAATAACCAAGCATGCCCGCGCCAGGTTTCAAGAGAGTCAGCACGCCCGCGATGTCCTAGCACGCGGCTGCACCGGGTCCTGTTCGAAAAAAATAATTTCAACAGTTTATTAAGGTAAATTCGGGACTTTTACTCCAAAATCAATTCCAACCCAAATTTTACTCTTCCACATCCCATAGTTCCCTCTCCTAATTAATTTTATTATTCCCACGATTCCCAATTCTATTACTTGTAGAATACACACCTCTCCACCTATAAATACATACACTTACACACAACTTCTCCACCAATTCAAAAACTCTCAAACATAAATTCTCTCTAAACACTTAAGCTTTTATTCTTTCTTCTTCAATCCCGATGGCACCCAAGAGACAAAGAACACAAGTTGACAACAGCACCACCGATTCTTCATATGCGGGTGGTGTGAGGCCCAGGTTTTCTACTCCTGAGGCTGAGGATGAATACACAAGGCTTCTCTTGAAGCCTATTGCTAATGAGCGAGGTTTTCTGCCATCAGGGAAGGATGGTAAGCTGTTAGAGATGATTCTCGAGATGGGCTGGGTACCTTTCTATGAGGCTCCCGCTGCTGTGCCCATGAGTATTGTGCGGGAGTTTTATGTGCAAACTCCAAGGCGGAGAAAAATGGGTTTACGGTGGTGAGAGGGAGGACTGTAGAGTACAGTACTGATGTTATCCGGGCAGTGATTGAGCAACCCGCAGGAAAGGTGGGTCAGGATACGTGGAACGATAAGACTCCGGAGGACTTTGATTTGGATCTCATCGTTGCTACTCTCTGTGTGCCTAAGACTCATTGGAAGTTCAAGAGGGGCACTACTGATTACTCCACATTCTCAGCGTCGTGCATGAACAGGTTTGCACGGGCTTGGAACTCCTTTATTTGTGCTAACATCATGCCATCTTCGCATGTGCATGACATTACTGTGGAGCGTGCTCGTCTGGTGTGGGGTATTCTGCAGGGTGATTATATTGACTTGGGGATGGTGATACATCAGGGTATTTTGAGATTCTTGACGAGAGATACTACAGGTGCTATTCCGTATGCGTCAGTTGTGACGAAGTTGTGCATGGCATTTGATGTTCATTGGCCAGCACATGAGTAGGTTCAGTGTAATAACCCCAATTTTTGGAAAATTTTGAAACCCTTATGAATAGTGTTTTTGCTGAATGAGAAAACTTTTCATGCCACGCTATGTAGGGGTTCTGTTATTGATCTTATGGGATATTATTAGTACTCTATGAAGTATATAAGTGTATGTAAAGATCGTCAGAATCCAATTCCGAACACTTTGGTTTTTCCCGGAAATCCACAATATACGGAGAGAATTGAGTATAAGGTAACAGGATAAAAAAGGATTTAAATTAAAGGATTATAAAAGAGGATCATAGAAGGAATATAATATATTGAGAAAGGTTAAGGGAACCTAAGTAATAAGATCCCGGGTATGATCCTTCAAACGATAAAACGAGAACGAAAGTTAAGCGAACCGTATAGCAGATCAGCGGTCATTAGGCAAATGATTAGGAAGTTAATCAAAGGGATTAATGGGAATGATGTCATCCAACCAATAGAAAGAAGATAAGGAAGGAAGGATGACATCATGAGGATGAGGTAAGCATGACATGGGAAGGAAGGAGGTGTGGTTGAATAAGAACCACACAAATTCAAGGGCAAGGTAGTAATTTGCTAAATCAAAAACAAAAACCAAGCCAACCAAGCTAGCAAAATCATTTCATCAAAAATCAAAATCAACCAAGGCCTTGTTCTTCACTTTGCTCTCGGCTTTTACACATTTTAAAGGGTAGATTTTTCAAAAAATCAAGATCCAAGCATCCTTAATTGGTAAGAAAATTCCCTAATCATCTTCATGCTTAGTTATGGCTATATCATGAGTTTAAGCCATTAATTCTTTCTCTAACTTCTTCATTTAACCAATGAAGAAGACAATGAATAGTGTTTTCAAGATTTTTAACTTGAATTTTGTCTTGTTTTCTTGAAGATCCAAGCTTTCCTAAGGCTTCTCAAAGTTTCTTAAGGCTTCCTAGCTCTACCCACCACTCCAAGGAAGGTATACCATTTCCAAACCCTAGGTTCATATATATTATAAGGTGATTTTGATGAGTAGGATGTTATGGTATCTTGTTGTTATGATTAGAGTTTGAGATTTGGAATGGTAGTGAAATGAAATGGTAATTTTGTGGTTTTGATTTAAAGAAACTTAAGTATGATTAAAGTTAGGTTTAAGCATATGTATGAATGATTAAAAGTGAATTGGTTGGGATTGTTATGATGTGATAAGGATGGATGTTTGTTGTGTGTTGGATTTGAGGATGGTTTGGGTTGATTGTGGATGGTTTAAAAAATGGGAAATCGCGTAAACATAGCCGTCGTAACGTCCGATTTTCTTTGGACTGTTTTTGTGCATAGCAATAGGACCCGAGAACCCCCTGCCAGATTGTGACCACTGCCATGTTTAGATAGCTCATGTTACGAGCTTCGTTTTGATATGTAGTTCGTTCGATTCCGATTTACGGTTTAGGAGAAACGACCGTTTCAAGTAACGGCGTTTCACGAACGAAACGTTTTTCCCTCGCCTTACTTTGAAATGTAGGTTAAAGACCAAAAAGGGTTAATTAATGCATGAAACATTTATGGTAAGTGTTTTAGGCAGTTGGTAAGTCACTCGCGAAGGAATCGCTTTAAAACTCGTAAAGGTTAAGTTATTAAAAATGGTGGAGCCGAGGGTACCCGAGTGACTTAAGCGAATCAGTAAGCGCAGAATAAGCGTTAGAGTCTAAGTTAGTTAAAGTATAGATTTACAAGTGACTTTGGTTTAATTCCAACTTACTTGTTGTTTATAGGTTACCAGACTCGTCCCGAGCCATTCGTAACCCCAGTCGCTCAGGCAAGTTTTCTACCCGTTATACTGTTGTTGTGATGTAAATATATGTATATGCATTATCTTGTGATATTGCATGATTGTTATTAGCAAATTTTGCAATATATTGGAGTATGCTAATATGGTATATATGCATGCCTGTTTTATATTCTTGAAATATATATCTGTTGGTTCATTTGATAATACCTATGCTAGAGGATAGTTGTATCTTGCATATACCCTTAGTATAGGGACCCAAAGGTGAAAATATTTTCTAAAACCGGGAGTCGAGGATCCCGAGTAGAGTTTATATGGATATGGATATATATATATATATATATTTATATATATATATGGTTATAGTTTTTCCAAACTATTAATCGAATAAGGTTTATTCGATAACTTTAAACTTTATTTTATTATCGAGTATTATTTCGAATATTATTCGAAGGCGTATGACTCCTTTATATTTAATGAATATTATTTTGAATATTCATTCGAGGACTTATGACTCTTTTATATTATTTAATGAATATTATTTTGAATATTCATTCGAGGACTTATGACTCTATTATATTATTTAATGAATATTATTTTGAATATTCATTCGAGGACTTATGACTCTTTTATATTATTTAATGAATATTATTTTGAATATTCATTCGAGGACTTATGACTCTTTTATATTATTTAATGAATATTATTTTGAATATTCATTCGAGGACTTATGACTCTTTTATATTATTTAATGAATATTATTTTGAATATTCATTCGAGGACTTATGACTCTTTTATATTATTTAATGAATATTATTTGAATATTCATTCGAGGGTTATGACTCAGTTTATTTTATTATTTCAATATGATTTGAATATTCATCGGAGGACTTATGACTCCTTTATTTTATTTAATGAATATTATTTATAATATTCATTCGAGGTATTATGACTCAGCTTATTTTATTTATTGAATATTATTTGAATATTCATTTGAGGATCTATGACTCCGATTATTTGCTGAGATATATTCTTTATTTTATTAAAGAATAAGATGTCGATAATCAAACTTATTTTCGATTATTCAAATAAAGATAATACTTTTATATAAGTATATCTTTGGTTGTTTAATACTCGTTTCAAGTATAAATTTTAATACTTCTACTTCAATTATTTTTATAAAGACTATTCTTTATGGGAATATTATTTAATTAATAATATTCAGATATTTTCTAATATTCTGGGGACTGATTTACTTCATTAAATCAGCCTTACTCCAAACACTCTTTAAAGTGTTTTCGAGTCTTCAAAATGATTTTTAAAAATCAGAGCGGATCCCAAAACTCATTTTTATATTTAAGATCTTCCTTTTTAAAGGGGATTTAAATACTCGCTCAAAACCTGGGAAATCCGGCTCTGTGGTGTATTTACATTCGCAACAAGGTTGCAGATTTGGTAAATGAATTGATTACTTGCCCAGCGTTCGGGAAGTAAGCCCCTCTCATTGAGTCGGCATAAGCGACAGGCCGAGGTACGGTCTATTATTGTGTAAGTGGCTCAGTGGGAGTCCATCAAATGCATAGGTGGCTGAGTGGCAGTCCAGCATAGGTCTTAATTATGACCAGGGTGATGACCAGTGGGGAATTCGTCCATCTACTAGTAGAAAAGGTTACTTATTGGTATCTTTGCCTGATCAGCGAGATATCGGGTTTATGCCAAAATTCTTTTCCTTTCCAAAATTCATTGGATGTTTCGAACTCTGTTCATACTTCACATAACAGAGGTTCCAGGAAATGTTTTCGGGATATATATGTATGTGGATATATATATATCGGGATTAAATAAAGTATCTCATAACTTTTTCATTCAATAATATTTCAAAGATTGAATCTATTCAAGTCTTATCTTGTGGTCTCATCAGTGGGATGAACTTTTGAAATTGATTATAACTTGAACGGTGGTAGTTCAAGTAGTATTTGGGAATGATATAAGTGTAGTGAAGTATTTGGTAACTTCATCTTTTAAACTTCTATCTAATTAATAATTGTATTATGAATGACAAAGATTTTCAGAAAAACGTTGAGACAAGGTTAGATATATGAGATCACCTTGCAACGATATTTTTTTATATACAGTTATACACTGGGACTTTGTGTATATTATGCATGGAAGAGGACTTCCAATATTTTGAAAAGTATATATGTATATATACTGAATATTTTGCGACTTCATCGCATTAAGATATCAAACTTGGTTCATTTCTTTTGACCAAAACTTTCATGAGTATTATGAGTAGGCTCATATATTGTAAATCATTATACATATTATTTTGGTGGGCTTGCTGCTCACCCTTGCTTTATTTCTTCATCACACAACAACAGTTAGGAAAGATGGCCAGACTCCAGCAGACCCAGCGCAAGCGCGTGGGAAGCGTCCCGCGTCTTCCCGTTGATGTTGTAGCTGCTATAGCTGCAAAGGTAGATCTATTGTAGATCAGACCATCTACTTTTGAGAATCAATTATGTATAATTATAACTTGTGGCAGATAATGGCAATTAACTGTAAATTTATCAAGTAATCATTTCGGGTTGTAATAACTTTTAAATTGTGGATTCAAAGACTTGTACTTATTTAAATTTCATCTCTGAGACTATAACGGGTTGTGGTGTGTGTTAGCGTGGGGTCACAGCATAAGGTTATTTATTATTAATTAAGTGAAGTGATATTGTGGAAAGAAAGACCGTGACGACCCGGATCCCCGACCCCGGATCTGGGGGTGTTACATTCAGCTTCCCAATGCTCCTATTGATAGTGCTACGCTGCAGAGAATGCAAGAGTGGTATGGACGGAAGCCCAATCCTAAGGGGCTTGGTTATTCATATGCTCATTTTCCAGGTGGAGTGCCTATGGAGGCAGCTACAGCAGGAAGTTCTCAGCATGCCCGTAGAGCAGCTTGGAGAGCCCAATATGGAGAGGAGGCTGGTTCATCGCAACAGCAGCAGCAGGAGGCAGCAGGAGCAGAGATGGGAGCTGGTTTGAGTTCAACGCAGTATAGGCGTCTCGCAAGGAGGATGGATGCGATGCATGACATCCACAGTCGGTTTGCACGCGATCTCACCCAGGCACTTGGGACAACTTTTAGAGCCACCGGTGTTGACATCCAGTGGCCAGTGTTTGGTGAGGATTTAGTGTATCCGCATCCAGACATGCCTGACACTCCACCCGTTGAGGATGAGGATTTTGATTCACATTAGGTATGCCTGATTCCTTACTATTACCTTCACTGAGGACAATGAATATTTTAAGTTTTGGGGTAGTAGTTGAAGGAATATAGTTTGTGTGAGTCTTATATAGTTTGCATATTCATGATAGTTTTAATTCATATAGTTGCATATTTTGCCATGTAGTTTTTTTTATTTATTTTATTTTTGGTAGTTTTATGATATTTTTTTCATGTAGTTTCATGCATTTGCATTATAATATGATCCCTTAGATAATTTTCTGATTGATTTGTGATATTGATGCTAGTGTAGTGATGTCGTGTTTGGTGATATTGAGTTTTTTTTAGATTGATTTGCATGCTAGAGACACTTGTATTTCACTAAGTCTTATAGGTTGCTAGAGTGCTAGATCATAGTCATGATTTGTTTGATTGTTGAAGTTAATTGCTTGTTTATATTTGGAATTTAGGGTATTCTCTTAATAATAAAAGACATGGTTATTTAAAAATTGGAGAAATTGGATTTCATTGCTAGTTGTGAATAAGGCCAGGTGTTAAATGGCTAGTAGCCGGCTCATATTTATATGAGTAGTCTAGGGTTGAGCGAGATGGAGCGAAACACACTCGTTCAAAAATTTGTGAAAAAAACAAAAAAAAGAAAAAAAGAAAAAAAAGAATAAAAATTATGTATAATTGATCACGAGTGGGCTGTTTAGTACTCGAGTTGTTAAGTTCTTAAGGGACTTTGTGCCTAGTGACCTAAGGCTTCTATAGTCTGGGATTTGCTAACCTAACGCTCGCTACATGGGTACTATTGTATAAGTCTTTTATCGACCTCGCTCATTGCACGATCAAATAAGCATACTTGTGTTGTGTTATTGTGAATAAAAGCATGAATCCATAAAAACTCTGATATAAGAATTGAAGTGTTATAAGTTATTTTGAATCTAACTTTTATTCTATTTATAAACTTGCGATTGTTTTGATAAGTAGTAAGTCATGATGGCTGATCTAGTAGCAATAGTATATCTGTAAGCATATGCACAAACGCACGTCTTTGGTTTGTAGGTTGATTTGAGAGATTTGATTGATCTTTATGCGAATAATTGCATTTGCTGAGGTGTTGCTTTTTGGTTGGTTTAGTTATTCTATGAGGATCATTGCATTCATATTAGTTGCGTTCATGCATTTTTATTTCTTGTTCTTTGAGTTTGTTTATGCATGAGGACAAGCATCAATTCAAGTTTGGGGGTATGTTGAGTGGTATTTATGACGCTTTATAATGCTCTAATAAGCTTTGGATTGTGCATTTGTAATCAAATTGTTAAGTTTTTTAACGTGTTTTCTAGTGTTTTTGCATTTCAGGCATTATCTAGGTAATCAGGTGAATTAGCATTGTTTTGGTGCTAATATAGTGTCTAGGACGTGGTGTTGGAATAAAAGCTCGCGAATACCGGCTCGAATCTGCAAGAAAAATGCAAGAATTCAATTTTGGCAGAAGGCCAGCGCGCCCGCGCTGATGAAGTGCACGGCTGTGCCGAAGTTTAGGGAGCCAGCGCGCCCGCGCTGATGAAGCGCGCGACCGCGCAGTGTCAGGATGATAAAATCCTGATTCTATTGCAATTCTATTTTCTAGACTCCTGGGTTTAGAATGCTATATATTGATAACTCAAGATCATTTTTTTATAAGGAGACTTACCAGAGCATAAGGAGAAGACGACAAGAGACCTATATCACAATTCAATAAAGGCGAAGACGATCTAGTTTATTCTTATGAATCTTTGTTTTGAGTTGTAATCTTTGATGCTCGTTTCTTGTTTTGTTGAACCTAAACTATTGTTTGTACTTGGTTTTATATATTCGTTATAAAGACTATGTTTTATATACCATGCTTTCATCGGAAACCACGTTGATGATGAGTCCAATTATGGGCTAATCGTTATCGTGGGGTTCTAGCGGATTTATTTATGGATTTCTTTAGTTAATTTCATTGAAGTCTTAGTATGTGGTGATTGTATTATATCCTAGTATTGGTGTGCGTATTCGTCTTATGAGCGTCACGAACTTATAAGATAGTGTGTTAATTCTTAATGAAGCGGAAGTGAATTTAAGGATTTAGAACTTGCCATGCTAGCATAGGTTCATGTATTTGCTATGCATGATTCGTAGGTAATTTTAACCATTTTACGTGCCCTATGTAATCAAGATAGATAACTTGTGCTTAAACCGTTATGTTATCAAATTCTATAGATATATAGGGTTTCAATATAATTGGTGTCTATTCAGCTTCTATCTCTTTTATGGATGTCTGGTAGTATGGTATTCGTGCAACGAAAGTTGGTGTTTATCAGTTTCGTGTTATCTGATTAGTGTCATCACCATTGCATGTTAAGGGTAAGATCAATAAGGCTATTGGATGAAGTATTGAATGAAGTTAGAATCCCATGTTTGTCATAATTATTAATTCAGTCAATCTTATTCTCGTAGTTATAAATATTAGTTTAATTCTTAGTTAAAACATCCTCAATTAGTTATAGTCTTAGCATTGAATAATAACCATACATTGTTGCTTAGGTTCGTGAATTAATTAGTTAACCAATACAGTCTTTGTGGGAACGAACTAGAAAAGATTCTATACTACTTGCGAACTCGTATACTTGCGTGTATTATTAGCGCTTGTTTAGCGACTAACAACTTTGATTTGGATCAATTAAATTCATGCCCTAATGGAGAGGATCTACGTGTACTTAATTTTATATTTAATCGTACAAACACCAAAATAAATAATATATCGAAGATATCCTTTCAATCTTCCCCTTTTTGGTATTTTCCAAACAAACATAAAATTTAAGTTTTTCAAGTGTGTGATTCCCCTTGGTGTATGCATGATTTTTGAAAATATTTTTGCACATATAGTTTGTGGGACTTAGCTTGATTCCTCTCTTAGGATAATTCCTGCAAAAACCTTGTTAGATTTTATCATATATATATAAGTACAATGTTTTAACTAGCAACATCTAAGATTTTGAAAAAATAGGAGGGGTCCAAATTTTCTTCCCCTTTTGTTTGGAAGATATCCAAAAAGCATTATCAATATATGCATGGATCAAATATTATTAGCAGTATTGGTTTGGTACATAGCAAGTACAAAATATTGTAGCATGTATACATAGTAAGAGAGTATTTATCAAATAGAATTTAGGGATCAAAGAGTATAATATAAACTTGGATGTTGAGTACTCAATTTGTTAGCAAGTATGCATTGGGATTGTAAGTAATCAAGTTATGTTTGATTTAGAGTATGATCATACCATACTTGCATCCATATATCATATTACATCTTAGTCAAGTAATACTCAATATAAGGAGACATGCAAGAGTCTTTAGAAACAATAGTTGTGAGTTTATATGATTCAAGTAGATAAGATTTGCGGAATATCAATATGCATTTTATCGAATGATATTTCATTTGAGACCACAAAAAAATGTCTATTAGTAGAAGTTAAGGTTTTGTAAAAAAATTTAAGTTACTTACTAGAAACCAGATTGTTATGCAAGACTTTTTATTATCAGAAGCTATGATTGTGATATTAAAAATTCAGGTAATTTAAAAATAATTGCATAGGATCAATTTCAGTGTTTTTACAGAAAGAGCAGAAGTACACAAATTAATCCTGATATTAATTTGTATATATATATATTTCCTTTGGTAGACCAGTTTCGTATGCATGTCATTTAGCTGACTGAAAATTAGTGTATAGTAAACCTTGTTTAAATTACAGAGAGTTGACAAACTATAAGCTACACAGCTTTTCATTCAGCATTACCTGATACATTCTAGTGTAGTACAGTTTAAGAATTTATACAATCATCTGTTTTGACAACATAATTTCAACATCTAACCAATTGCAAGATGAAATACTAATACAATCTAGTTGATTCAGTGTGCACACACTCTTATACTTCTAGTATACAACTTGTCAGTCTACACAACATGCTTTTTATAGATTAGACAAGCTAATACATTCTAATTGATTTGACTGATACTAACTTTGCTATTCTAGAATCAAATGCTAAATAGGTAGAAGGTAGAATTTCTACATGTTTTTGCTTTAACAGAGCAACCAAAAATATATCTTTGGGGTTGGTTTGAAAAACAAATGAAGTGTCATACCTTTCTTACCTGAGATCTTATGTCTACAAGACTTTGGCTTTGGGCTTTAAGTTGGAAATACTTTCTGATCGGCACTGATGCTGGCTTTGAGTACTGGTTGGAGGTGAATAAAGACTGCATTCCTGCATATTGTTAGATAGTATAGAAGTACAAGTTAACAACATGGTTAGTGTGACTACAGTGATTTTGATCACAGTTTAGGCCAAGTATATATAAAAACAGTATCATGTTTATAGATTCAACCAAGTTAGATTTACATAGATGATTAATGAAACTAGTAGGCTTAAGAATATAACAGCAATTTGTGAATAATGAATCTCAAAACATATCATAAGTATGTAATGGAAATAATCATCATGTCCCTGCATAAATTGGTTAGTGACTTGTAATATCAAGCAAGAACTTAACAAGTTTGATCTTTTTTGCACCATTCAATAAACAAAATGCAGATTATATTACATTGAACAAAAGTGTTCATATCAATCAGTGTGGTTCACTGATTAAATAGAACAAAGTTCTACACTTGTCTAAGAGATTACAAAGCATTAGGAGTGCATACACCCCATTAAGTTCAACCAAATTAAAACAGAGTTAAGGTTACAATCATCAAACCAGAAATCCAAAAGTTTAATTAAAATTACACCAATAAAAATATAACAGATCAGTTATAGATCAGCAAAAGGGGCGCAGAAGTAGCAACACAGCAAGGTACATAATCACTCAGTAGCAAGAACATCAACACAGATCATCCAATAACATTACCATCAGCATCACATTCATGGATTAAATCAGGAAGATTATCAATCAATTTACCTCTAGCTCCCACACCTACTTCTTCTAACTCATGAATCATTGCAGTGTTCTCACTCAAAGGGACTTGATATGAATTGACAATTTCTTGGTCAGACATGCAATATGTTCCTAGTGTAGATGCAGCTAGGTTTTCTACATATGCAATCCTATGTTTGCAAGATGCAGTGATACCCTCTAGTTCTCCTACCTTTTCTTTAACCTCATCATTTTGAATTTTTACTCTCTTAAGTTCCATTTTTAGGTCATTAAACATGGCCTTGACAGACTAAAATTTAGAGAGAAAGAGATCTTCCTCTCTGATGAACTAAGGAATGACAACATGAGTGACATCTTGAGGTTCACAGTGCATCAGGGGCTCTTGTGGCCTAAAATGGTCATTGGTGATTTGAGAATCAGCCAGATTTGCAAAGATTTCAGGCATTGGAATGTTGCAGATTGCAAAGAAAGAAGTAATTAACATTTCATATGGCATATAATCAACAAGATGAACATTTATCATGTTCAAGAGAATGACATAGGAGATACTGAAATTGATTTTGTTATTGAAACGCATATGCATGATTTTCATATCAAAGAAATCAAAATACTTTCTCTGATTAGGTTTAGGCATAACATTAGACCTAATGATGAGAGCAAGGTGTTGGAAAGTGCTAGTAAAGTGTTTAAAGTGGATACCACAGTTCACATCACAGAGACCATCAGGCACATCAGACTTACAAAACATACCTACCATAAGTTCAAATTCAGACTTATTAAACACAAACAGAGAATATATGTCCTCACATGGAAACTCAAATAGATGAAGAGGTAAATGCAGTGCTCTATTTATGCTCTTGTTATCTACACAAATAACTTTCCTATTCACTGTAGTAGTGAAATGCAAAATGCCCTCTACCCCTTTAATTATGTTCATGTTGCAATAAAATTCCCCTATGAGATATATGAAATACTGTTTTCCTAGATTGTACATTAAACCATTCCATTTAGCCCTTCTAATGATGAACTCCACTTCACCTTTAACATCCACATAAGTGCCAGGTTGGACATTTTTTATGAGTTCAAGAAACTTTTTGGAGTTTGATGGGTTAGATAGTTTTGGTAGTGGAGGTTTTGGTTTGTTCATGTTTGGGCTTGGGTTTGGTTCTTGTCTGAGATTGGCTTTTCTGGTATAAACCTTTGCTTGGAAAGGTTTAGTTGGTCTAGGGTTAGGGGAATGAGGATTTTAAAATTTTCTGCTTTGGTAGAAAGGAATGGTGTGATTTTTGTATCCCTTTCTGAGTTGTTTAGGTGGAAAGTGTCTGTTGTGATAGTGTTTAGGATGTGAAGATTAAACAGTTTTGAAGGTAGAGGTTTTATGATGGTGAAACTGATTTTTCTCCATATCTGATGGATTTTCAATCGGTGGTCTGGGCTTGGGGTAATAGGGATTGGCCTTTGGGTTTATGTTGCAAGTGAAGTGGAGTAATGCAAAATGAATTATATTTGTGTGTGAATGCAACAAATGTAAATATAAGTATATATGCATACACATAGCACAAAATTCAATATCAGTTTGAAAAATAATTTTCTGTAAAATAACTTTTAGTGTTCATGAATAGTATTTTTCATTAAATTTAGTTTGCAAAGAGTTGATGTGCAGAGACATGGTTTGCATAATTCCACAGATCCTAGATATGTGTATAATGCAGCTAAGGTATGAAGTTTGAGAGCTGACGTATGCAAATAGTACTAGAAAATACTGTTTTAGTACTGTTAGAAGTACAAAAAGTACACAAATTTGGGAGAATGTGTGACATAAAGGTGAAATGCAGCTTACTCTACCACATAGATCCTAGCAAGTGACAAACAAAGCTTTTAAGAATGTTCAGTTTTGAGAAAAGATTAATGCAGACAGATTGTCACCTTTTGAAATGAAATTAATTTTCTGAAAACATTTGAGTTTAAATAAAGAATGTGACATTTATTTCTTCAGACATTATGTTATTAATGAGATGCAAACCAGAGAATGTCATGCACATTTATCACAGAATAGTGCATGCACAATCAGTTTTCATTTAATTCAGATAGCATTCAAGATAACACAACACTCA
The DNA here is from genome assembly GCF_009905375.1 of Apium graveolens. Lineage (NCBI taxonomy): Eukaryota > Viridiplantae > Streptophyta > Magnoliopsida > Apiales > Apiaceae > Apium > Apium graveolens. Next base: position 5,059,078 of record NC_133656.1, on the reverse strand, counting down.
GACCATTTATATCAGATATAACACTTTAAATGAAGTAGGTTAAAATAAAATGCCACCTAAAATTTCTAAGTGGCCATTAATCATAGCAGTGATCCAGATACAGGGATGCTCAAGGCTCCCCTGCCTGGTTTTACTGTGAGGGCTGGTGTGTGAGTGATTTATTTGATTTTTGTTTTGTTGAGATTACACAAAACAGTCTTTATTATACCTTATCTGAGTTCTTATGATTGCACAAGCAATTTTAAAAATGCATTGTATAGTAAATAGTGTTGCACTCAAGTTCACAGATTATATATATATTCAAGTTAGTATGATGCACATAGACTTAGTACAACTTGCAATAGACAAGTAGAGATTGAAGTTAACAAGATAGTTCTTATCCAGATACATAGTATTCAGCTTAAGAAAGCATTAAGGACAACTTGCACATATGTTAATAAATTTTTGATATAAGAAGAGCTTTTATTAACACAAATTAGGGCACACACTTATACAGACTGATTACTTAATTAATATCTCAGTAAGTTTAGGTTAATTAGGTAGATTTTGAACAGTCTGATACCAAACAGTCAAGATTTTATTAAGGACAATCATAGATAGCATGTAAATAGTTCAGTTCAAACAAACAAATAAGAGAATCAAGTGGTAGCATATACAGAGTCCAGTTCACACATATTTTATCATTTAAGAATTGACAAACCAGGTTCAATTTCTCTAGAATTTCTTCTAATTTTAGTATTAGTATTATCCAAACATAAATTATGTCACCACACACTGTCATAACAAATAGGCTTTTTGTTAGTTGACCCCTTTTTTTTTAAAAGGTACAAGTATAGATAAGATGTAATCCTGATTATGCATATTATACTTAACAGAGAATGAGAACAGGAATATCCATTTATTTTTAAAAGAAGGTACTAGTAGTGAACTGTTAAGACAGACATGTGTTAAATCAACCAAGACAGATCACAGTTGAAGTACTATAGAAAGGTGATGCACATTACCTGTATCAATAAATCAAGTAATATACTTTTTATAACACACGGATTACAAATACATATAACTATTGTTCTGCAAAGTTTAATCAGGTAATCAAAAGAACAATATGGCCATTTATCACAATGGTGATCCAGATACAGAATAGCTCAAGGCTTTTCTGCCAGGTCCTATTGTGAGGGCTTGTGTGTGTTTGTGTTAAAACCTCAATCCAACAACTTATTTTTCTCAGAAAGCATTCTTATATAATTGTATTCAACACATCTAGGTAATTTCATCATTAAAAAATATAAGGATTTATGAAAAACACAGAACATGTTTTAAGATCATCAATGGACTTATAATCAAATCAACCAGGACACTGAATATTCTGGACTAAAGTTATTTAGCACATAAATAATAATCTATTTTCACAGCTGTCATCAACATTTATCCAATTATCAGTAAAGCTTATACCATTTTTCTTTCAAATTTCATAATTTAACAAGCAATTTCACAGTGACCTCAATAATTCATAATTAAACAAACAATTTCACAGAGACCTTAATAATTCATAATTAAACAAACAATTTCACAAAGACTTCAATAATTCACTTCAATCACAGATTTTAACTTCAACCAAGCACATTTGTTCCAAGAATTTTTAATATAATGGACTTGTTAATTTTTAAAAAACTTACCTTTGCCTGTAGCCTAACCTAGCGTACACAGGACTTACCTGGTTGACTAAGTCGCAGACTGAGTCAACCTCCGAGTTATTGAGTTCCATCCCGCATGTAAATCGCTCTTTCACTCATTCGATTAATTAGAACCTTTCTCCGTCGTTTCCTATCTTATCAACTCAAAAAAATTAGGTTAGGGTTTTGAAAATCGATTAATCAAACAACAATAAAAGTATATTTATATATATTGATCAATCAAATGTTTGAATTGATGATTCTCGTCCGATTTACGTACAAATCGATGATTTTTATCATCAAACTATGTTTAATGTTACCAACCCAAAAGAAGTGTATCAAAATCATATAAACTGAGTATGAAAGATGATATAAGTATAGTATCTGATTATAATTCATCTAAGATTTGAAGAAATATCGAGAATTAGATCTAGGGTTTCGAAGAAGGAGAGAGAGGCCAGAGAGAACAGAGAACAGGCGAGAGGAAAGTGAATTAGGGTAAAAGCTGAATCGCATGACTGGTACTGTATAAAATAGTGTTTTGTATATATATTTTATTAAATCAATGATCAGAATTAGTTAGGGTTATGGATGAATGGCTGAGATTGAATAGAGACTGGGCTTTTTGATTACAAATGGGCTGGGCTAGTAAAATAAGCTGAACTAATTTTGAAAAATACTTATTTACTTGTAAAAATGTATGGGCTTATATATAGTATTGGGCCAGATCTAATTTCTGTTTGTGCTGGAAAAATACAAAATTTAATCAAGAAAATATATATTTATATAAAACTATTTTTAAATAGCTAGATTACTATATATATCTATCCTTATATAATTTTTGCTTAAATATACATTTTGTAAAAATATTTTTCAAGAAAAGATTTTTATATTATTGAAATTATTTATATATATATACACTTTTGGAAAACAAGAATAACATACATTTATGTATTTATCTGTAAGTGGATATATGAGAATATATATATATATATAAATATGTATATTTAATACTAAAATAGGTATATATATAACTATAAATGACTGAAATTAATTTATATGAGAGAGAGTTCTAAATATTTATAAATCTCATGGAATAATAATTACACCCGATTAAGTTTATTTTCCCGGTTAATCTGGGCTATTTAAGTTATCTTAACCCAATCAATAAATTTTTTATTGATAAATCTGAGTTTTAGACAAACTAAATAACTTGATCGGGAAAATATCTTTATCGTTGAGATTACTTTATAACTCTCTTTATATAAACCATTATTTCACAGATTCCAACATTCCTAAATCCAAGCGGAGTTTAGTGAATCTTTCGGAATTTAATGGTTTTGTGAATATGTCAGCGAGATTGATCTCAGTATCAATATGAGTCATTTTTATATCGCCTTTATTGACATGATCACGTAAAAAATGATGTCTCACATCTATATGTTTAGTTCTTGAATGTAATACGGAATTTTCGCTAAGATCAATAGCACTCGTATTATCACATAAGATTGAGATCACATCAAATTTTATATTATAGTCAGCTAATGTTTGCTTCATCCACAGTATTTGAGCACAACACTTTGCAGCTGCTATATATACTCAGCCTCAGTTGTTGAGATGGATACGGAATTTTGTTTCTTTAAAAACCAAGAAACTAAACATCCACCGAGAAATTGACAAGTACCACTAGTACTTTTTTCTGTCGACTAAATGCCCGACATAGTCCAAATCAAAAAAACATACTAAGTCAAATGGTATTCCTTTTGGATACCAAAGACCAACATCAGTGGTTCCTTTAAGATATCTCAATATCCTTTTTACCGCGGATAAATAAGATTCTTTTGGTGCTACTTGAAACCTAGCACACTTACAAACACTATATTGAATATCGGGATGACTTGCAGTTATATAGAGTAAGCAACCTATCATTCCTCGATATTTCTTTGTGTCTACGGGAATTTATTTTGGATCTTCCATTAATTTATCAGATGTAGACATAGGAGTAGGGATGGGTTTGGCATTATCCATTTCAAATTCTTTCAACATCTCTTTACAATACTTAGATTGAGAGATATGGATACCTTCATCGGTTTGCCTTATTTGCAATCCCAAAAAGAAGTTTAATTCTCCCATCATACTTATCTCAAATTATTTACTCATATTTTGAGAGAATTCTTTACATAATGCATCATTTGTTGAACCAAATATGATTTCATCTACGTATATTTGTACGAGCAATATATCATCTTTTTTTTGCCTCGTAAATAAGGTTTTATCGGCCGTTCCCATCTTAAATTTATTGTCTAGTAGGAACTTGCTCTACCTTTCGTACCATGCTCTTGGGGCTTGTTTTAAGCCATATAGAGCTTTATATAATTTATAGACATAATCGGGAATGTGTTGCATTTTCAAATCCGGGAGGTTATTTCACATATACTTTCTCTTCCAAAATCCCATTTAAGAATGCAGATTTCACATCCATTTGATAGACTTTGAAACTTTTATGACAAGTATAAGCCAATAGCATTCGAATTGATTCAATTCTTGCTACCGGTGCATATGTTTCATCAAAGTATATACCTTCCATTTGGGTATATCCTTTTACAGCTAATCTTGCTTTATTTCGAACTACCGTTCCATTTTCGTCTAATTTATTTCGAAATACCCATTTTGTACCAATTATGGAAGTATCATGAGGCATAGGGACAAGTTCCCACACTTTACTACGAGTAAATTGGAGCAATTCATCTTGCATAGCAGAAATCCAATCCTCATCTAATAAAGCCTATTTCGCGGTCTTAGGTTCTATTTGAGATAGAAAGCTAATATGATTCACAACGTTTTGAACTTGTGACCGCGTTTGAACTCCCTTCCTTAAGTCTCCAAGCACATTATCTAGTAGATGACTTTTTATAGTGGGAATTGCTTTGGGAAGTTCATCTTCCTTTTCGTCCAATTCTAATGGATTTTATGTACGGGAGTCCCGAGATCCATATTTTCGAATTGTCGAATAACCTTTTCAACATCATCTTGTTCAACATTTTCTTGGTCAACAAGATCTTAATATTTTCCTGGTGGTTTACTTTCATCAAAAGCGACATTCATAGGTTCTTCCACCACAAGTGATTTAAGGTTAAACACTCGGTAAGCTTTACTATTGTTCGAGTATCCAAGAAATATACCTTCATTTGATTTAGGATCAAACTTCGTAAGGTACTCTTTTAAATTTAATATGAAGCTCGAAAGTAGCTTAGTTTCGGAGTTTTGCCAAAATATAGCTCGTAAGGAGTCTTTTATTTTATAGGTCGTAGCAAAACCCGATTAAGAATATGGTAAGCGGCTGACATAGCCTCGACCCAAAAATATTTAGGTCGACGATATTCATTTAGCATTGTGCTAGCCATTTCTTGGAGTGTTATATTTTTCCGTTCAACTACTTCGTTGGATTGAGGAGTGTATGGAGCGGAAAAATTATGTGTGATGCCATGTTCATCACAAAAGTTGGTGAAACTAGAATTCTCAAATTCTTTACCATGATCAATCCTTATATAGACTATGGTTTTATTTTGTTGATTTTGAATCCTTTTACGTAAAGATGAGAAGGATTCAAAAGCATCACTTTTGGCTTTGAGAAATTCAGTCCATGTAAATCGTGAATAATCATCCACAACTACCAACGTATATGAGCAACCTCCGAGACTTTGTACTGGAACCGGACCAATAAGATCCCTATGGAGTAGCTCGAGAGATCTCGAGGTAGATACCATAAACTTTTCTTTGTGAGAAGCTAAAATTTGTTTACCAACTTCGCAAGCTTCACAAGTATGATCTTTATGATAGTTTAGTTTTGGTATACCTCAGACATGGTCTTTAGTTGATATATTCTTTATCAACTTCATGTTCACTTGCTTGGTCATGTCACATGTATAAACATTTTTATTTCCAGGGCAAGTGAGAACCAACTTTCCAAATTTATCTAATATAGAACAATGAGTAGTGTAGAAAATTACCTAGTAATCATTGTCGCATAATTGACTAATGGAAAGAAGATTGTACTTTAAGCCGGTGACCAATTGCACGTCGGAAATTTTAACTTTCTCATTTCCGATATCTCCGATGCCGACAATTTTTCCTTTACTACTATCACCAAATGTTATGCTCCCCGCGGTAACCTTTTAATTGTTGTTCAAAAGTGACTTGTTACCGATCATATGTCTTGAAAATCCACTATCAAGGTACCATATATCTTATTTCGCGACAAGACAAACCCACATACATAATTAGTTAAATTTATAGATACCCCTTTGTCTTGAGGGTCCTGGGTTTTGTACATCATATATAACATTTGATTTATAAAAGAATCTAGGCATGGTATAATTATTATTAGGCATATAAATATTTCTAGATGCATAAGGCCTAGTTTGAGGTTGATAATACCTAGAGCTATCATGAAATCTTGGTGGAGCATGATAAACATTATATCTATTATTAGCATGGTATGTAGCATAAGCATTTCTACTAAGAGGTTGTTGCCTTCTAAATGCATTACCATTTATATGATATTGTGTGTTTCTATTTTGAAACATAGTTGGTTGATGAGACCATTGTTGCCTTGGATTCTTATATTCCATATTTTTGTGAGGTACATGTTTATCATCTTTCTTGTATGATTCCTTGAGAATCCATACATGCTTCCCCTCAATTTCACCATTCTTAAATTTGCAATATTGAATGGTATGTCCCATTTTATTGCAATAAGAACATTTATAAGATGGTGATTCAGGTAAAGTCTTTATTGGTGATACAAATCTCCAAGTATTCCCTTTAGGAGGAGAATTCTTATTATATCCCAAACCTTCATGATCATATAAGGTTTTTATATGCACCATTTGATCCAACATCTTATTGCCTTTTGTAAATCTTTGAATGATTTCTTTAAGATTTTCATTTTCTTTCTTTAAGGCATCAATATTGTTGTTAAGGATTCTTTCTTGATCCTTAACTTGAGCTATGAGTTTATAATTTTCTTCTTTTAACCTTAAAGCTTTAACTTCAAGCTTATTGGTTTCTAATAGCTCATTTTCTTTATCAAGATTGTCTTTATAAGATGTTTCTTTATCTTGAACATTTGATTCATTTATAATCTTTAAGTTCAATAGATCAATGTGAAGTTTACAAATATTATCATTCAATTGTATCTTTTCACGTTCCATCTCTTCGTCTTTGAGAATTAATGATATATTCTCCGTTTCAAGATTGAGTATATTTTCTTGAAGTTTATCTACCTCAATCTTGATGAGATGGTTTTGATCTTTTAGAGATGTAATCGCATTCTCCTCTTGGACTTTCGAGTCCATCATCCGAGTATATTCTTTATTTTGAGTATGATGAATTTCCTCAATTTTCATCTTCTCGGACCATAACAAGTGAAATCTTTGTTCAACATCTTTATATTTATTTTTATAACTTACTACAAGTTTAATTAAATCATGATTATTCATATCTATGAGAGATAAATTAGATTCATCTAATAAATATTTAATTTAGACATAGTTAGATGTTACCTATTGATTTGAAGAGGAGATTTCCGTTGAGGTAGTTTCATCTTCGAGAGCCAATAAGCATAGATTGACCACTTCTTCACAAGATTCTGGAGCTTCTTCATCTTCACTTAGATCCCAACCATTTTCGATCATGAGACTTCATCCCTTTAAAAGTTTAGGACATTCTCTTTTATAATGACCAGGTTGTTTACACTCGAAACACACATCTTGTGTTTCCTCCGGAGATGGATCTTTTGGTTTCGGAAGAGTGTAAACAGGATGGTTTGTAGAGGCATTGGCATTACTATAGGTATTTATATTTTGATTTCCTTTGCCTTTATTGTAGCTCGTTGACGGATAATTACTCTTATAGTTGGAAGAATAATTTTGAGAGTAATTTGGCCTTCCATTATAGTTAAAAACTCTTTGTTGATTATTTGATTTTAGGAAGCCTTTTATGTATCTTTGAGCTTTGCTTTGAAGCACACGACGAAGTTGTCTCGTGAGTAGAGCAATTTCACTATCATCGAGATTTTGGAGTTCCTCGTTTAACTCCTCGTCATTTTCAGCTTCATCAATTAATATGGACTTTAGAGCCATATTTTTCTTTTTATCCTCCACTTTTGGAGCAACCTTTTTCGAAATATTATCATCTTCGTAAGCACGGATATTTCCGAACAGTTTATCAATCTTATACTCTTTTAAGTTGTGCATCTCTTTTATAGTAGTGACTTTAACCTTCCAACTAGGAGGTAGATATTGGAGCACTCTTCTATTCTTTTTATTTTGAGTATAATCATTTCCAAGTTGAGATAATTCATCGATAATATGAGTAAATCTTATTTCCATATCGATGATATTTTCTCCTTCTTAGAGTTTAAAGTTCTCGTATTCTTGGATCAATTTATCCATCCGAGAATCCTTTATATCAGTGGTTCCTTCATAGGTTACCACTAATTTGTTTCACATTTCTTGTGCCGACTAGCAATTATTTACTCTTTTATATTCTTTTTCTGCAAGTGCACTTGTGAGAACTATTTTCGCATTTGCGGCTATATTCATTGTGGCTTCTTCCTCTAAGTTGTATTCACTAACCTTCTTTTTGATGATGATGTCATCGATAGTTTTGGTAGGAATGCGATCACCGTCTTCGATAGCCATCCAAACTTTGACTCGTTGAGATCTAGCATAAATGCGAAACCTCATTTTCCATGTTGCAAAGTTGGTGCCATCAAATAGAGGAGGTCGTGAGCTAGATAGACCTTCACCACATTTAACAGGATTAATATACGCCATTCCGGATCACTTTTTGTTGTGCCTGCAAATCTGCAAATCACTTAATAAATACGTAAAAAAGCACTGCTCTGATACCAATAGAAAGGTCCCGTAATAGGGCTATTTTAAGCTAGAAAGGGGGTTGAATATCTTAATTACCAATTTAAAAATTGTTATGGCATTTTAAAATAATTTATCCCTTTTTAAATCTTTGCCGAGTGGTTATGCAGTTTATATGTGCGGAAAAATAAAGTGCAAGAAAGAAAATACCACACGGCGATTTTATCCTGGTTCGCGATGGCGCAACCTCTAATAGATTCGCTCACCCCTACTCCAGTCCCCGAGCTCCTCTCCCGGACTCGGGATTTTCCCTTATAATAAACTCGCTCCTTTAGTAGGGAAAGAAGCCTTTACACCCTTACAAGTATTTTTCTTGGTGCATAAAACAAGGGTCACCATCTCAAAATAAATGTAATACCTACACAACTTATCTCAGACAATAACTCCCCGCTATTTCTTCAAAGTTGTAGAACCTTTGTGTGGACTTGGCTTCATTAGATTTTGTCGGTCTTGGATCTTAGTGATCCAGTCTTGGGTCTTTCCTCTTCCTCACGGTGCGAAGACTACTAACTCCCCGTTAGTACATCTATGACTTGGGTCTTAGAACGAGAATCACCACACGTCACTTCACCTCACTACAAAACTAATAAGACAATCCACGAAACAAACCAAGTATTGAAAAGATGGTTTGAACTAGTATGTTACTGTACTAGCCCACAAATAGTATAATATTCAAATAAGAATATTAAAACTAAATAAGAATACTTTACTTAAGATAATAAATTATAGTCCAAGTATTTTTATAATTACTCCTTTATAGATTAAATGAAGTTGTGGAGTAATATGAGAAGTCTTTTATATAAAGCACTTATAGATTATGACTTCTTTAGTATTCTTCTTTCGATTACGTATTTATAAATCGAAGAATACTTTAGTTACAATCTCAGAATTGTAACTTATCCTTTAAGCTCGTAGGCTTAAGGATTTTAGTATACTTAAGTTTTGACGATTATGTAGTCAAAGTATACTTTTAACTTCAAGGACTTGTAAAAGATTTATGAGTCTTAGCCAAGATCCAAATAAGAGAAGTGCAACTAATTGGCGTAACATCGTGCTTTTGAAGTTTAGACGAATAATTACGAGTAGTTTATATATCGAATAGGAACCCCACAGAACACTGAGAGATGTTAGAAGGGGTTTATACGATATGTCTCATAATTGTTTATATACACGATATGTGTTAGCTAAGATCCAATTAAAGAGTGTGAAATTAATTGTCTAACTCATGGATTTGATTCGTCTTTAAATAACGGATGATTACGAAGTGTTTATAGATCAATTTATAATCCCCCGGAACACTAAAGATGTTAGAAGGGATTAAACTATGCTTCGTAATATTTTATGTACACGATATGTGTTAGCCAAGATCCAATTAAATAACGTGAAAGTAATTGGCTAACTCGTGAACTTAATCCGTTTCGATATTTGACAAATTACGAAGTGTTTATAGATCAAGTTATAATCCCCCGGAACACTCAAGATGTTAGAAGGGATTAAACTTATGCTTCGTAATTATTTTATGTACACGAATATTTGTTAGCCAGGATCCAATTAAAGAGCGTGAAAATAATTGGCTAACTCGTGAACTTGTGTCAAATTTAAATCTCACTCTTGGAGATTAAGTACTTATATATATAGATCTTCTTGATGAAATGATTTTTTGAAGATCAAGTACTTATTCAAATTCCGAGTTTGAATCTTAGTTCTATTTTTCCTTGAGAACTTTCTTTATAAGAGATCTTGTATCAGAGCTTAAGATGAAGTAGAGAAGTTAAGTATAAAGCTCAAATAAAAGAACTCAAATAAGAAGCTAAAAGTTACCATTTTTGAAGAACGGTCGGAAAAGTTCGCCGGAAAAATTCACCGGAGGTTCGGCCGGATTTTGGTACTTTAGTCGAACTTGGGCAGCCCTTTGGGAGGACGGGAAGTGGTAGTGGATGAGCTCACTTGGTGGGATAAATCTTGGTTGGGTGAAGCTATGCTTCGGTTTCAAAAACCTTGTATATATGTAAGTACATAGAAGAGAGAGAAGGTTTTTGAGAAGAAGTGTGTGTATAGAATTTGAAAGAGATGAAGAGAGACACTTCTTAAAAAAATCCCAGCAACTTTGTGGATCTTTAGCTTGAATAAAATGGGTTGGGGTGGGGGTTTATTTATTGGAGAAGTTGGGTGGATTGAATGGTGGAGATTTGAGGAAAATGGATGGTGGATGGTGTATGTCACTTGGATTGATGACATGGAAAGCAAAGTGTGTTTCTTTGCAACTTGACATATGAGACAAACAACTTTATGGGTTCAAAATTTTAGCTGATATAACTGAATAAATATATATTTTCCTTTTTCTTTTAATCATTGTTTAATCATTTAATTAAGGATTAAACACCATTAATTATGACTACCTTAAAAACTCCTAAATAAATACCATAAAAAATATGATAATTACTAAATAATATAAAATAATGTCCTGCAAGTTTTGGTCAACTTTAGTCATTGGTACCTAGGTCAAACGTGGTCAATTGTGGGACCAACTACCTCGATTTTTGTGCCATGATAAAAATTCTCTGAATGCTACGGAATTTTTATCATACTCAGAAAATACCATTTAAATGATCCATACCAAATTTCAATTCATTCTAGCATGTGGAAGTATTTTATCTAAAATAAAACTGGTATGTCAGCTTTTTCTTCCGAGCAAAAAAACCATTGGTCTTGAAATGAAGAAGATGGATCTTTTGACCAAAGTTTTGACTTGGATAAATACTTAAGGTATATTTCCTAATATATAAAATATATTTGGATGATAAAAAATGTGTTTGAGTATTTTTGAATAACTTCTCCGAGAAATGCTGATTTTATGAAACGGGAGAATATGACTGTATTTATACATTGATGAGTTGCAGAACTGGATATTAATATTCCAACAATGAATATTAATAAACTTTGAATAAAAACTCTTTTTTATTGGTCTGAGATATATTTTGGAGCGAAGATTTAAATATTTTTGATATAGCACGAGACCTTTAAAGAATATTTCTGATATATTCCATATTCGAGCTTGTTGCCATATTCCTGTTGCAACATAGATCTTAAGAAATATCATATCTTGATGTTTCTTCTTCGATCATATTGCCTTAAAGATATATTCCATAAAGATATAGTTTTGATATTTTGCAAACATGGAATATCTCTTTTATCTGTTTAAAAGACATGATTTTGCTAGTTTGACTTTTTGACTTTGATTTGGATCAATTAAATTCATGTCCTAATGGAGAGGATATACGTGTACTTAATTTTATGTTTAATCGTACAAATATGAAAATAAATAATATATCGAAGATATCCTTTCAGAGGTGGCCCGAGCCTCACGAAAGAGTGTACCATAAGCCTGTGGGGGGTTGGGTAGGTGTTCCACCAGAGCACTTACGTAGCATGAGGCCCAATCTTTACCGGTTTATCAAATCCCTATGCTGGGATGTATATGGGATCCCGTTCACCCAACTTTCCCAGAACTCGGTCAATTGGATCTCTTGGTTCCTTGGTTGTTGTCATGTCAAGGGTTATCTTTCCACTTTCAAGCTTTTCCACCATCTCTTTAAGATTAAGAATATAACGCCCTCAAATCCGGGGTCTAGATTTAGGAGTTACTAAATGATAAACAATGCTACAATATGCATAGTAGAATAAAATAATATTATTGACCCCTTGCAAGAAACTGGATCGATCACAGATTATAGTATGTACTACAAAAAATATTATTATCACAACCCATAAGTCTATTCAGTTTTACAAACTATTCAAATTTTATTACAAACCACTAGACTAACCATTCGTCTCAAGATAACCTACCTGGAAAGCACACCAAACTATCTACAAGCACACAACTCCTGGTCAAACCTGGAACTCAGGCCTGCTTTGACCAGCTGAAAGGTCAAAATAATAAACAAGTATGAGCGAAAGAATTGCTCAATAAGCAGTATATAACTTATACTTGAAAAACTACATCAATATATCTGAAGAATGAAACTGAACAACAATATTAGAGTAAACCAAAAACTATTATAAGCTTTAATGATAAAACATACTTTTTAATATTTTAGATTAGAATCCTCGAACGATGGTGTGTTGCCACCGGTGATCAGGCGGGAAGCAACAACGGTATGCCGAATCATAGCCAACTAAACAAAAGGGGACTCAAGGAACACATTGGCCTAGTGAGGTATTATAATAAAGTATAATACATGGCTCACACTTGACCGCCACCTCGGCTTCTTACGCAACCATCCAATCGATAAAAACATTTTTAATCAAAGGAGTCGGATCAAGCAACATCCTTAACAACATAACTCCCCATTTCACATGGTCCAGATTCATCTCAACAACTGATGGCGAAATAACTAGAACAATTAGTTATTCGCCAATCTCATCTCAAAGTTCCACTATATAGAGTATATCTGGATAGTATAGTTATTCACTATCTATCCATTTGAAGATTATTTCAGCGAAATATAAAATGTTTAACAATTCTGAACTTAGAACATGGAAGAAATATTTGCAATATATCACAAGGAGGTTCGAGAATACTTGTATGATTATAATTAAACAATCTGATATATAAAACGATAAACTATTATGAAATTAGAATAGTATAGAAAACTTGCATCTGGTACAAGAATAAATAATGTAATGCATTATTCTGAATTTAGAATAGGGGAGAAAACTTGCCTGGTGTGCTCAATACTCTTCACTATAATCTCAGCTTACACTGCTGGCTAACAACTCAGTCTAACCCCTGGATGCGCTCCTTTCTACTCAATTCTATAAACAAAAGTACTATTTTAATTAATAAAACCAAACTTAATCGGCGTAACTATATCGAGTAGGAATTTCGCGACGTGATTAAGTGAATAAAGTATAATTCCGTGGTATCATTATAAATTATGTGATTAAATAAATGGATAAATGATTTTGTTGGTTAATTGTCTTTATTGTATATTAGTAACTGGGAACGTAAAATGACACATTCCAGTTTGATGAGTCAGCTTAGGGGATAAGCTGTGTTGTCGGGCCGTCAGGTAGAACGAAACCCGTCTTAAACAGAGATTAAAAGTATTTAAATGTGAAATATGTGTTATTGTGTGAAATAGGAATTTTAAGTGAGTATTATATTCCAGTGATGTGTCAGTTTCTATAAAGAGAATGATTGAGAAGCATAAATTGAAAACGCTCAGCATCGGGTCGTCAAACAGGACGCGAACAATTACGCGACAAGTGAATATGAATAAAAAGGGGAAAGTGTTATGATCGAATGTGATATAATATGAGTCGTGATATGTGAATCCGTGTTATTTCTGGGGAAAATGCTTGATTATTTGCTCTTGTTATTTTTAAATGATTTTAAGGGATTTATTTAATTTAAAAGAAGGTTTATTGAACCTTTATATATTTTTATAAAATTATCTGAGTATGATCAAGGCGTGAAATTTGTTTTGTAATATTCAGAATAATCCTAGAGACTTTACAAAAATTATAGATGGAATTATTTCGTGTTCAGTGTATTTTAAAATGATTTTATGGAGCTAAGATGTTATTTTCAGTATAATCATGTAAAATATGTATTAAATCAACCGTTCGCTCAAAAATTATTATAAAATTATGGTTGGAAAGCTAATTTATAGATCTTTATTCTAAAATTATCATTATATGCATTCCCATCTTTTCTAAGAGAGTTATTCATTATTTAAATTCGTTTTTAGAGTGAGAATAAAAGGAAAAGAGAAAAAGGAAATCAAAAAAATGGTGAATGGACCATCTTACCCTCACCAAATCAATATATATACTACCTCCCCTCTCCGTTTCTCATTTTCCACCCGTCTCTTCTCTCTCTCCTTTTATTTTCTCTCATCTCTCTCTTCTCTTCTCTCTTTCTCTCTCTTCTCCTTTCAGTACAACCCTCTTTCTCCATTGATCTCTATGAATTCCTCCATGAAACTTTATTTCTAATTCATATATGAGCTCTTAATCATGTGCATGTGTGTAGGTGCTTGCATGCGAGTGTGTGTGTGTGTGTTTGGGTTCGGTGATGAACCGAAGGCCGAATTCTTGGCTTCTTTTTAATGATCGACTTGAGTTTTTATGATTTTAGTGATGATTATGTATTGCATGTGTTAGTTACTGTGTTTTTGGGTTAAAAATTGGAGGTTCAAGGTTGGAAACCCCCAAATGGGGGCACCATCATGAAATTACCGCCACCGGTGATGAACTCCAGTGAAACGGTGGTGAGTAATAATGTACAAACTGAACTCTAGATTATTAAAACTTGATTTTCAAAAGGTGCATGTGTTGTTTTGCTTAAGGAAAATGGCTCTTGATTTTTGAAAAGATTAAGTTGAATTTTGTTGATGTAAATGGTTTGTTGTTATTTGTTTCTAGAAATTTTTGAATAAATAGATTGAGTTGTAAGGATCCAAAGTGATGCATGTATGTTTAGGTTCTTGGAAAATTTGAATGTTCTTGATTGTTCTTAAGAAATTAATTTGAATTATGTGTTAAATGAATTTTAGAGATGATTTTGATTTGATTTTGGATGAAATGGTAAATGCATGTTAAGTTATAACTTTGCATGTGGCTAATTAAGTTAAAAATGATTTAAAAGGATGAATGTTGATTTGATCTCAAGTTTATATGTGATTTTGGTACTTGCATGTCATTGTTTAATTTTTGATTGTGTTTTGTGTTATAACTGAATGTTTAATGGTGTAAAAGAGGTTGATATGATCCTAGGATTTCACTAAGTAAATGCATGTAAGATTAATAAGGATTAATTAGTTTATTTGGTGGTTTTGATTCAAATTAAGTGAAATAAAAGGAAGGATTGAGTCATTTTGATATAGGATTGTATAATCACTATTATAACTCAAGTATAGGGTTTGGATATAAGGATTGTATGCTATGTGTTATGGTTGCATCGCAATATGTGATTCGATGACTATTTGATTTGAAATATACGAGTATATGGTATAAACGTGCTATATGAATATGATCGAGTATAAATACTCTTAGGGTATTGCGATAAGGGATAATTGTTAAACATTCTGGGAATGTCGAGTGGGAATCTAATTAGGGTTTTGATTTGGATTGTAGATTCGGAGCGTGAAGGCATTCAGGCTAGGAAAGGGAAAGGTGTTCTAGGTTTCAGTAGTTCAACCCTTGTAAAACAGGAAAGCGAATTCAGGAAAATAACTTTGCCTACTTGTATAAGTTGTGTATTGAAAGGATATTGATGATGCCATGATAGAGTATTGGTCATTTATAACACTTGTGATAAGCTGCTATTGATTCTTGAACCCTGATATTGATTCATGTACCACATCTGTTATTGGTTCCTTGAAACACCCTGATAGTGTTCTTGTAACGACTTGATATGATTATTTTTTAAACCCTTACTGTAAACTTGTTGATTCATACCCTAATTACCTATTTATTCCTTTGGATACCTTGAATTCTTGTTAACCTTATAAGAACCCTTGAACTCCTTTGCGTATTGTTTTGATTAACCTATATATTTCCTTTGTATACCTTATTCCGTAATGATCTCTAAGACTATTCTGATTCCTTAACTTATGTACTTTGATTGTCATTTGATCTCGACCATAGCATTGATCTTTGATTTCCTTGATCCATTCAATTCCTTTGAATTCTTGAAATTGAACTTCAAGAATGATTTTCGACTTAAAAGAGTCTGAATGATTTCATATTTTCGGCAATGATAAAATGAATTTAGTAAAACCTTTCTTGTCCAACACAAGGTTTTCTAAATGAATTCATGATGGATTTGATTGAGATGTAAGACACTAGTGGGACTAGTCCAGTCATATAAGATACTAGCGGGGCTAGTCCAGTTTAAGGCTGAAATTATGCCATAGGTACCTTAACGACTAGATGGAGGTCGGTACAGGCTGATCACCCGTATTATTATTATTTGAATGTTAAAGTAGTCCAATCAAGGGTTTCCTATCACTTTATTAAAGATATTGAATACATAGCTTTAGCAATCTGCTTTTTTGAAAATGAAATGACTTATAATGATTTGAAATGAGTTGATTGTGATATTGTTAGCATACAGCTTGTGCACCCTAATTCTTATTCTGATATTGTTATCAATCATATAATTGATTCCCAAAGTTGAATAAATTATTGCTTTCCACTTGAAAGATCCTTGAGATCCTGTTAATGGTTTGTGATGAATGTCGGCTTTCGCTCTATCTTAAACCTTGATTCTTGAAAGCCCAACTACTTCTTCATAACCCTTTCATAGACCGAAGATAGAAATCTTCCACCTAGAGATTTAAAATAGAATTACTTAAAAGAAATCGTGGATAAATGTTGATTATTGCATCATAGAACTGTCATTTAGTTACTGGCTGAGTTTTATACTCATATATTTTGCTCTGTTCTAACCATGGCAATTAAGCAAGAAGATGGCCAGACTTAGGCGCACTGCTCGTAAGAGCATATCTGGTGGCCCCTACTGTGTTGTAGGCTTCCAGATGCCAGAGCAGGTAGTACATGTTGTGTGTGAGCAAGCGATGAGTTGGGAAGTTGGTAAAGATACAATAGGTTATCTGTCGATTCCAAGTCGGAATCGATTGTGTAAATTAAATTGTATTTCGGGTTGTGATATATATTATCTGGTAGGTAGTTGTAATCTCGTCTCAAACTTAATCCCGTTTGATCCTGTTATTAGTTAATCGGGGTTTATGCTTAATTATTCTTAGTTTAAAGGTGTGTGGGTCCTCATTTCCTAACCCCGAGACTGAGGGCGTCACAAGTTGGTTTCGGAGCTACAGGATCTAGTCCCTGAGACAAGTTAGGAAAAACGGTATTTTGGGGTATATATCTATATCACGAGAGTGTTCGACTCATATAGAGTTGAGTTAAACTATTAGGTATAGTCTAAGTAAAGTGAATAGGCTAAAGTGGCAACTAGAGTTAGGGTGTGAGTCAGTTGTAAGTTTTATATAACCCTAACGCTGTTTCTTGGTTGCTATTTTATGTTTTCTCTAAGGACCCCAGTAGTGGCAGTGATTCTAATTCAGAGATTAGTTTGACTGGTACCCTAGTGGACTCTATTCCACCCTCTTCAGAGGAGCATGTGTATGTTAGTTCAGATCAGGAGGAGGATCTATCTGAGAGTAGTGAGATTCCTCTGCAGATATCACCCTTGAGGCCAGAGTCAGAGACCCCAGCCCCTGAGACAGAGTTTGAGATGCCTAAGATTGTGCCTGTTAGTGTTGGTGGTAAGTTAGCCCAGGATCGAGACTTTTTTTACTCCCGCATTCTTGAGTTGGGAGCTTTGGTGGATAGGCTAGTTCGTGACTCTAGACAGAGGACTTCAGTTATGGAAGATGAGTGAAGAGTCCGGATTCAGATGGTGGAGCAGGTTGCCCGGAGGAGATTGGATGAGGGACCATGCACTAGTGATGTTGATGCTGAGGCCCGGAGGCTGCATAAGATCATTTGCTGGATGTTGGTTATGTTGAGAGAGATCTTGGATGATTAGATGATAGTGTTGATCAGGCGGGACATCTAGTGGAGCCCGTAGTTGTTATGGTTTGTTTTCAGCGCTAGTAGGCTTGGGATACTTGGTCAGATGGCGGGATCCCTTTTTCATTTGTTATGTTGTGTTGTAATTCAGAACTTTATATCATTGCGGTTGTTAGAAGTTAGGGGTAGATAGGGGATGTTTTCCAGTTTTTCCTCTGTTTAACCCTGCTATATTATTGTACCTTATTTCAGAACTTTATATAACAAGGCCTTTTTTCTATGTACCCTTTGCTTATTGAATATATCATATATCTTGTTGTGAACCTTGGAAATCTTTATAACTGTTTTGCATACCATATTTTTATATAACCATGTTTAATATTTCGCAAAATCATACCACGTGCCTTGTGAAAATACAACTGATAAGAGAAATTATATAGTAATAGGATTGCATGTGCAAAATTGGGTAAAGCATAAAACCCGCAAAAGTTATTTTGTAGTAAAATGTTGTTGTTATACATCAATTCCATGTTATCGTATTGCTAAATAATTGCTCAATCAGGTTTGTAAGAAATGACCAACTCACCAGATCACCAAGAAGAAGAAATTCAAACCCAAGACCAAGAACTAAACCAAGATACTACCATGATGAGCCGACTTGCTCAGCTTTTGCAACAATCCATAGACCCTAAAGTTGGAAACTTCAAACATTTTCAAATTGTTCATCCCCCAGAGTTCTTAGGTTTTCCCGACCCGATAAAAGCTCAGTCGTGGTCAAGAGAAATGGAGAAAGCATTTGAGTTAGCAGAAGTTAAGGATGAAAAGAAAGCGCAATATGCGAGTTATTACCTTAAAGATGAGGCAAGTTTCTGGTGGGAATCTTCTAAAGCTTTGCTTGAAGGAAAAGATTTGTCGTGGGAAAAGTTCACCGATATATTTCTGGAGAAGTATTTGCCAAGTTATATGCCAGATCAGCTAGAGATGAAGTTTTTGGATCTTAGACAAGAGGATATGTCGGTGGTGGAATATGAAGTGAAATTTTCGGAGTTATCTAGATTTGTACCTGAGTATGTGAATACGGATGCGAAGAAGGCCAAAAGGTTCCAACAGGGACTTAGGCCATGAATTCGGAGTCAAGTAGCACTGCTGGAGATCAAGAACTATGCCGCCTTAGTGCAGAAGGCAATGATAGTGGAAGTGGAGCGTGAAGCTGCAAAAAGAGAGAATGAAGGTAGGAAAAGGAAGTTTGAGAGCTCGGAGCAAGAGCAAGGAAGTTCGAAGTTTAGAGGGAAGTTTGGCAAGAATGGTGGAGGTCAGAATCAAAAGTTTAAATCCGGGAATGGAGCTCAAAAGAATAATTTTCAGAAGACATGATAACCTAGAAAGGATAGTAGACCTCAGATGTGAGACTGTAAAGTTTATGGGAAAAGACACCCGTGAAGGTGTAACAAGCTGGATGTGACATGTTTTAGGTGTAATCAGAAAGGGAATTATTCGTTGGAGTGCCCAAGTGGAGCAAAGAAGCCTGAATTAACCTGTTTCAAGTGTGGAAAAGGTAAATATTCTTAGGATTGCTGGACCGCCGCTTCTCCCAGCACCAACAGCTCAACCCAGAGCTAGAACCTTTAACATGACAATGAAAGATGCTGTGTAAGATGTCGATGTGGTGGCAGGTATGCTCGTTATAAACTCAGTAGAAGTAAAAGTATTAATAGATTCTGGAGAAACTAGATCCTTTGTTGCAAAAAGTATTCTTGATAGATTAAAATGTGACGCGTACCCTCTTGAACCTAATTTGATTATAGAAGTAGCAAATCAAGAGAGAGTTATTGCTAATAAAATTTGTCCCAATTGCGATTTGATTATAGAAGGTCGGCACTTTTCTGCTGACTTAATTCCTTTTAAGTTAGGAGAATTTGACGTTATATTAGGAATGGATTGGTTGTTGAACCAGGAGGCGCAAAGTGAGTGTAAAAGTAAGAAGGTGAAGTTAAAGACTAAGGATGGTGACGAAGTGGTATTCAAGGGAAAAAGACAAGAGAAGAAGTTTCTAAAAGCGATTTAGACGAGGAGATGGTTAGACAAGGAGATGGTTACGACAAGGATGCGAAGCTTATTTGGCTCATGTCAAAGATATAGAGAAAGAATCCGTAAGGATTGAGGATATTCTGGTAGTAAGAGATTTTCCCGATGTGATTCCAGATGAATTACCTGGACTACCTCCAGATCGAGAGATCGAGTTCACGATTGATTTGGCTCCTAGAACGTAACCAGTATCAAAGGCACCCTATTGTATGACACCAGTTGAGATGAAGGAATTAGCAACGCAGTTGCAAGAGTTGTTGGATAAAGGAGTAATATGCCCAAGTGTATCCCCGTGGGGTGCACCAGTGTTATTTTTGGAGAAGAAAGATGGAAGTATGAGGTTGTGCATTGATTATCGCGAATTGAATAAGTTGAAGATTAAGAATACGTATCCTCTAACGCGTTTTTCCAAGATTGATATAAGATCTGTGGGTATCATCAGCTGAAGTTTAAAGCGAAAGATATTCCCAGGACGGCGTTTCGAACGAGATATGAATATTATGAGTTTTTGGTAATGGCGTTTGGTTTGATGAACGCGCCAGCTGCATTTATGGATCTTATGAATAGAGTGTTCAAGCAATATTTGAATAAGTTCGTTATAGTATTTATCGATGATATTTTGATATACTCCAAGACAGAGGAAAACCATATGGAGCATTTGAGGATTTCTTTAGAGATCTTGAGAAAAGAGAAGTTATATGCCAAGTTTTCAGAGTGCGAGTTCTGGTTGAAAGAAGTCCAGTTTCTTGGACATGTAGTAAATAATGAAGGAATTAAAGTAGACCCAGCCAAGATGGAAGTTTTGATACATTCAGAAAGGCCCAAGACCCCTACGAAGGTCAGAAGTTTTCTGGGATTAGCAGGATACTATAGAAGATTTGTGCGAGATATCTCTAAGATTGTTGTTCCATTAAATAAGTTGACAAGAAAGAACGAGAAGTTTGTGTGGACGAATAAGTGCGAGGAAAGTTTTCAAGAATTGAAGAAGAGATTGGTAACCGACCTAGTCTTGGTGTTACCAAATGAAAAAGGAGAGTTTGTGATCTTTAGCGATGCTTCGTATAAAGGGTTAGGATGTGTGTTAATGTAACACGGGAAAGTAATAGCATATGCGTCAAGGAAACTAAAGCCGCATGAATAGAAGTATCCCAAGCATGATTTGGAATTAGCAGCGATTGTGTTTGCTCTTAAAATTTGGAGGCATTACTTATATGGAGAAAAGTGTGAGATCTATATGGATCATAAGAATTTAAAGTATATTTTCACTCAGAAGGATTTGAATATAAGGCAGAGAAGATGGTTAGAATTGATCAAAGATTACGACTGTACGATAAGTTATCACCCCGGTAAAGCGAATGTGGTAGCACATGCTTTAAGCCACAAAGAAAGATTGAATATGTTAACTTCATCAAAGAAATTGATCAAATATTTTGAAAAGTTGGAAGTAGAAGTACAGATTCCAGAGCTAGAAAGAGGAGCCATGTATGCAATGTCATTTAAACCAGAAATTTTGGAAAAGATTCGATGTGGTCAAGAGCAAGTAATGAACCACGAAAAAGATAAGTTGTCAGGAGAGGAAGTAAAAGCTCAAAAGGATGAAAAGGGAATATATCGAGTTAACTCTATGAATTCCTCCATGAAACTTCATTTCTAATTCATATATGAGCTCTAAATTATGTGCATGTGTGTGTAGGTGCTTGCATGTGAGTGTGTGTGTGTGTGTTTGGGTTCAGTGATGAACCGAAGGCCGAATTATTGGCTTCTTTTAAATGATCGACTTGAGTTTTTGTGATTTTAGTGATGATTGTGTATTGCATGTGTTAGTTGCTGTATTTTTGGGTTAAAAATTGGTGGTTCAAGGTTGGAAACTCCTGAATGGGGGCACCACCGTGAAACAACCGCCACCGGTGATGAACTCCGATGAAGCGATGGTGAGTAATGATGTACAAACTGAACTCTAGATTATTAAAACTTGATTTTCAAAAGTTGCATGTGTTGTTTTGCTTGAAGCCGAATGGTTCTTGATTTTTGAAAAGATAATATTGAATTTTATTGATAAATGGTTTGTTGTTGTTTGTTTCTAGAAATTATTGAATAAATAGATTGAGTTATGGTTTAAGGATCCAAAGTGATGCATGTATGTTTAGGTTCTTGGAAAATTTGAATGTTCTTGATTGTTTTTAAGATATTAAGTTAAATTATGTGTTAAATGGATTATAGAGATGATTTTGATTTGATTTTGGATGAAATGGCAAATGCATGTCAAGTTATAACTTTGCATATAGCTAATTAAGTTAAAAATGATTTAAAAGGATGAGTGTTGATTTGATCTCAAGTTAATATGTGATTTTGGTGCTTGCATGTCATTGTTTGATTTTTGATTGTGTTTTGTGTTATAACCGAATGGTTAAGGGTGTAAAAGAGGTTGATTTGATCCTAGGATTTTACTACGTAAATGAATGTAAGATTACTAAGGATTAATTGGTTTATTTGGTGGTTTTGATTCGAATTAAGTGAAATAAAAGGAAGGATTGAGTTGTTTTGATATAGGATTGTATAATCGTTATTATAAATCAAGTATAGAGTTTGGATATAAGGATTGTATGCTATGTGTTATGTTTGCGTCGCAATATGTGATTCGATAACTATTTGATTTAAAGTATACGAGTATATGGTATAAACGTGCTATGTGAATATGATCGAGTATAAATACTCTAAGGGTATTGCGATAAGGGATAATTGTTAAACGTTCCAGGTGTTAGTGTATACTGAAAATATTTATTTGAAGTATATACATTTATTTCTGGCCAGTTTAATTGAGAATCATTTGAATGTTTACATGTTGTCTAATATTATATATTGTGAGCAATCTAGTATCAAATGGGATACAGAATATTAGATTGTTAAATACGGTTATATAATATAATAAGGTTCACAGCACAGGTTGTGTTGGACAATCCACTAGTATGGCTGTAGTATTATTTAGATTAGTTTATATTGACTAATAAATAATGCTAGTATACTTTGTGTATATTGAACAGGATCAAATTTAGAATTGTTCCCTTAATACTGATTAAGAAGGAGAACTAAGATTCTATATTATTATTAATGCTTAGGTTCTTAATCCGGAAATAGTAATTGACACATGTATATTATTTACATGGTTTGATTTATATATAAAATAATTCTTTTGAATTATATCATTATATTTTGGGTGATGGAATTATATACATGGTGGATATTATTTATTGAAGGAATCCATGTCCTGATAATATTCGGGGTAATGATGTCCCCTTGAAAGCTCAAAAAGATTTAATTATGTGAAACCCTGCAGGTGGAATTTATTCTGGCATAATTAAATAAAGGTTGAGTGGATGATCAAGGATAAAAGATATTAATTAAATAAATTATCAGTAATTTATTTAATTAATGGACATATGATATTTTAAACATGGGGAATTTAATAAGCAAATAATATTGGAACCGAATTAATTATATTACGGTATTAGGAAAGGTAGTGCAAATATTAATTCTTTAGTGGATTGAATTAATATTTAATTACATTGGGCTAGGCTCAAGATGTAATTAGAAGGTCCAACTTAATTATCCATGGTCCCTATTGTAGCCTATATATATTCTTATTCTCTTCTTGCTTGGCAATTGTGTGAAAACATATTGTAGCCACCAAGGAGCAAGAAGAGAGGATAACTTGAGAAGAAGGAGGCCACACTTCGCTCAAGGGAATTTGGGAATACAATAGAAGAGCGTGGAATCAACCATTAACAAGGTAATCCTCTTTTCGTAATCTTTATCGTAAAACGTAGTAACACCCTAAGTCCGTGGTTCCCAACAATTGGTATCAAGAGCTTGGTAAAGGGTTCTACGTTTTATGATATAATGTCCATGTCGTAATTATATATGCATGTATATAGTGTTTTGCTTGTATTGGTTTTGATGCAGGTTGTTAATCCACTATTATGGCCATGTATATTTTAATTATGTGTTTGGATCCCACGTGGTTTAATCGTGGTTAATTTTTGTTTTGGTTTCCACGTGGTTTAATCGTGGTTGTAATTTACACGAGGGTTGATCGTGTTAGAATAGATTTTACAAAATTAGTTTTGTATTAGATCTATTTTTTTGTAATTGTTCCGGGTATTTTTTAATAGTTATGTGCGATCGGAAATCAATTCCGATAGTTTTTTTTGTTCCGTTGTGCGATTAGATGGGGCTGCTGGGGCTGCTAGGGCTGCTGGGGCTGCTGGGGGGCTGGGGCTGCTGGGGCTGTTGGGGCTGCTGGGGCTGCTGGGGGCGTCGGGGCGCGCTTGGGGCAGATTTTTTTTGAGAGCTGGATTTTTTTTCAAGGGCCATAATAGTGGAAAATTTATTTTAATTTTTTCCATTAAATTTTAATTATTGCTTTAATTTATTGATTATGTGTGTCGTTAATTCTGTGTGTAATTCTTTTAAAATTGCATGTTTAACTTAATTAGGACGACATGGACATAAATTTTATTTATTGCTTTAATTAAATGTTATATGTTGCTAAAATTATGTGTGTATTTTGAATGCATGTTTAGACATAATTATAACAACATAGGGCCCCATTTAATTTTAAAATTTCTCAATTTTAATAAAAAAATTCCAAGTGGGAGAGGGAATTAATATGAAATTAAATCCCATGGTCTCCATTATTGGTTGTAGGTAATTTAACATAAAGACGAATATAAATTATATATACGTCACCCATCGTGGCATGTAATTTATGGTGTCTAGAATGTTATAAAAATTACTAGAACAAACTTCTTATAATAATAAATTTTAAAAGGAATAAATACTGATTTCCTTTATTTCTGATTTGGGGCGATTTTGTCAAAAACGGGTTCATCGAACTTGTAAGGCTGTGGGTTTTAAGCGAGACCGATGTGACTCCTCCACTACCTGGAAATCAAACCATTGATGAATATTGAATTGAAGTATTCTATTCAAGGCAAAATTACGAATATTGGAAGGTATACACGCCACCCATCGTGGCGTACCAAGTTCCATAGATTTCGAATAATTTAAGATTTGATGATGGTATACACTTAGCTATGAAAAATAATATAGTCCACCCCAACGTGGCATATTGTTTAGTAATAGGACCGAAGTAACATTTAAACAAAATTAGGTGGTATACATGTCACACATCGTGGCGTACCAGAAGCTTATGGTGTTTAGATGTTAGTGCATTAAATTTTAATAATTGTTAGAGGAATTAATAGATCTTAATAATTAATGCACCCTTATTTATGTGATATTTTTATGCATGATTCTCAGGATAAAATGGGCTGTAATCCACTATTCACCATACT
Source organism: Apium graveolens (assembly GCF_009905375.1). Taxonomy (NCBI): domain Eukaryota; kingdom Viridiplantae; phylum Streptophyta; class Magnoliopsida; order Apiales; family Apiaceae; genus Apium; species Apium graveolens. The sequence goes on along the minus strand of NC_133656.1, from coordinate 5,033,485 downwards.
TAAGGATAACAAACTTACCGGACCTAACAATATTGAATGGAAACGAAATTTGGACATTGTGTTGACTGCTGAGGAGTACAAGTTTTGCACTTATGAACCCAAGCCTGAACAGCCTGCTGCTGATGCTCCTGAAGATGAGAAAGAGTATTATAAACGGTGGATTAAGGATGATGAGATGTCGCGATGTTACATTCTGGCAGCAATGTCGGGTGTTTTGCAACATCAGCATCAGTCTATGGCCACTGCTTCGGATATGCTCTTTAATCTCAAGGAACTTTTTGGAGATCAGAATAGGGCTGCTAGGCAAGTAGCGATGAAGGCTTTAATGAACACTCAGATGGCTGAAGGCACACCTGTAAGGGATCATGTTCTCAAGATGATGTCGCATCTGAATGAGATAGAGATCCTTGGTGCTGAACTTGACGGGGAAACCCAGATTGACATTATCCTTATGAGCTTGTCCAAGAGTTTTGAGCAGTTCCGCTTGAATTACAACATGAACAAGAGGTAGTATAGTCTCGCGGAACTGCTGACAGAACTTCAGGCAGCTGAAGGATTATTTCGGCAGAGTGTTCAAGTGAATGTGGCTGAGAAAGGTTCTTCCTCTAAGCCGAAAGGTATTAAGAAGAAGAAAAAGGCTCAGACACAGAAAGCTGTGAAGGCAGTGGGAGTTCAGGGTGGTGTGAAAAAGCCTAAGGGAAAGTGCTTCAGATGCAAACAGTCAGGTCACTGGAAACAGGATTGTCCTCTTCCTAAGAAGACAAACAATACTGGTATGTTTCTTTCTCTAGTTACAGAAACATTTATAGCGGCTATATCTACGAGCACTTGGTGTGTAGATACAGGAGCCACTGATCATGTTTGTAATTCTATGCAGGGGTTCCAACTATCCAGAATGCGTAGAGATGGTGAGATATACGTGTTCATGGGAGATGCTACGAAAGTAGAAGTAGTTGCAGTAGGAGTTATTCATTTATCTTTTAGTTCTGATAGGATTTTGGTTTTGAACAATTGTCTTTATGTACCTTCTTTTAGAAGGAATTTAATTTCGGTTTCTAAACTTGCTTTGGATGGTTATAATGTTTGTTTGGATCGTAATGTTTCTATTATGATGAATAAATGAATTATATGTTTTGGTACATTGCAAGACAATTTGTATATAATTAATCCTAGTCAACCTGCACTGCAACTGCAATTTAGGGAATTGAACAACACATCTTCTAACTCTACTAAAAGAAAGGAACCTTCTAGTTTGAACCAAACATATCTTTGGCACTTGAGATTAGGTCATATTAACTTAAGGAGGATTCAAAGACTGGTAGTAGACGGGCCTTTAAGCTCATTGACAGTGGAGCCATTTCCAGTTTGTGAATCCTGCTTGGAAGGTAAAATGACTAATAGGCCTTTCAAGCCAAAAGGGAATAGTGCAAATATTAATTCTTTAGTGGATTGAATTAATATTTAATTACATTGGGCTAGGCTCAAGATGTAATTAGAAGGCCCAACCTAATTATCCATGGTCCCTATTGTAGCCTATATATATTCTTATTCTCTTCTTGCTTGGCAATTGTGTGAAAACATATTGTAGCCACCAAGGAGCAAGAAGAGAGGATAACTTGAGAAGAAGGAGGCCACACTTCGCTCAAGGGAATTTGGGAATACAATAGAAGAGCGTGGAATCAACCATTAACAAGGTAATCCTCTTTTCGTAATCTTTATCGTAAAACGTAGTAACGCCCTAAGTCTGTGGTTCCCAACACCAGGAACTTCGAGTGGGAATCTAATTAGGGTTTTGATTTTGGATTGTAGATTCGGAGCGTGAAGGCATTCAGGCTAGGAAAGGGAAAGGTGTTCTAGGTGGCAGTAGTTCAACCCTTGTAAAACATGAAAGTGAATTCATGAAAGTAACTCTGCCTACTTCTATAAGTTGTGTATTGAAAGGATATTGATGATTCCATGATAGAGTATTGGTGTTTTATAACCCTTGTGATAACCTGTTATTGATTCTTGAACCCTGATATTGATTCTTGTACCATATTTGTTATTGGTTCCTTGAAATACCCTAATAGTGTTCTTGTAACGACTTGATATGATTATTGTTTAAACCCTTACTATAAACCTGTTGATTCATACCCTGATTACCTATTAATTCCTTTGGATACCTTGAATTCTTGTTAACCTTATAAGAACCCTTGAACTCCTTTGTGTATTGTTTTGATTAACCTATATCTTTCCTTTATATACCTTATTCCGTAATGATCTCTAAGACTGTTCTGATTCCTTAACTTACGTACTTTGATTGTCATTTGATCTCGACCATATCATTGATCTTTGATTGCCTTGATCCATTCAATTCCTTTGAATTCTTGAAATTGAACTTAAAGAATGATTTTCGACTTGAAAGAGTCTGAATGATTTCATATTCTCGGTAATGATAAAATGAACTTAGTAAATCCTTTCTTGTCCAACACAAGGTTTTCCAAATGAATTCCTGATGGATTGGATTGAGATATAAGAGACTAGTGGGACTATTTCAGTCATATAAGAGACTAGTGGGGCTAGTCCAGTTTAAGGCTGAAATTATGCCATAGGTACCTTAACGACCAGATGGAGGTCGGTACGGGCTGATCATGAAAGAGATGTGTCCTAAGTCCAATCATGTATGATGATTTAGGAATAACATTTATGTAATCTGTTTTGATTTCATTGATATTAATAAAAGACTTGTTTTGGTTTTATTGCGGGCTTTATCTATTTAAGTGTTTAAATAAGATATACCATAGTTTAGAGTAAAGCTTTTTATGGATTATGATGAGATCATAATAATGAGACCTAAAAGATGATAACTCTAAACTTAAATATTTCCTGGTCGTAGGATTACTAACTGGTAATTAGTAATCCGCAAAGATCGGTACATACTATGCTTGTTTTATTATGAAGGATGTCTGTTCTCATAGACATTTGTGTGGTGACACTATAGCTAGTATGTAGGTGCTTATTATAGAATAAGTTCACTGAACATGACTCACACAGCTGAACAACTGATGGAGTTCACTCACGTGTCAGCAGTTGTTCACATAGTGATAGTTGTACAAGTATCCTTAGACTTGAGGTCATCATAGTCATCTTGTGTACACTGAACTATGCTTTGGTTTAGTTCTTAGTCTCAAGGGACAATTATAAGGGCTCTACTGGGTATAGGAATTTGTACACGAAGATAGTGTATGATCAATAAAGGATCTACCCCTTCCAGTGAAGGAAGAGAATGTTCAATGCTGATCCACTTATGCTAGTTCAGGAATCTCTGGCCAGAGTGAATGAAATTAGAAAGGAGTTTCTAATTTACATGAAATAAAACTAAGCATAGTGAATGGGAAAACAAATGATTAAATAAGATAGGCTTGACACAAGTTCCATGCCTTGTATTTAATCTTGACATTGCAGGGTAGAAGGAATTGATTGTACGGTAACTACTCACTGAATAGGTTCTTGGTATTTTAAGCAGTGAATTCGTATTATCCGGATAGTCGCGATATGCTGAGAAGTATCCCTCACGATGTAGAATAAATATAATTAATTTATTAATTAATCATATTTAATGAATTAGAGAATTTATATAAATAATGATAAAATAGTTTTATTATTATTTATTTCTACTATCGGCTCAATATTGAACCTACAGGGTCACACTATAAAAGAGAATGATTTAATGGTGGAGGAATTAATTAATAATGGCTGGTAATTATTTATTTGTGAAGTAAATAATTAATTAGCAGATTTAATAATTGATTAAATGAGATTTAATTAATTCTTAATATTATTAATTAAGAATTTAATTTTGGAAATTAAATTAAGTGAGAGAATTACTTTTCTAAAGTGTTTAGAAAAGGGATTAATGATTAAAAGGTGTTTTAATTATTAGTTAATTGGTTAATAAGAATAATCAATTAAAGGGTTAATAATAATAATAATAATATTTTATGGAAAATTTTCAGCTGAAAATTTTGCCTATAAATATACTATTATAAATCCTATTTGCCTCAACCCAAATAATTAACCCTAATTCTAAAGTAGAACAAGAGGGAGGCAACTAATTCTCTCAACCTCTTCCTCCTCCATCACATTGTACACTTGGTGGATACCGGTGGAGTGCTTCACACTTGAGGAGCAGCTGCTAGGGATTTCCGTTCATCTTTCTTGGATCGCTATTAAAGACCTCCATCTTTCCATTAACGTAAAGCTTCTTAAGGTAAACATACTGAACTACGAATTAAAATATTATTTTTCGTATGGATCATGCGAAGGGTTTCAGTTTTTTTAAGATTTAAATTTACGTTTTCGTTGCATTTTTGTGCTAAAAACCCTTCAGATCACCCGTATTATTACTATTTGAAAGTTAAAAGTAGTCTAATCAAGGGTTCCCTATCACTTTATAAAAGATATTGAATACATTGCTTTAGAAAATTGCTTCTTTGAAAATGAAATGACTTATAATGATTTGAAATAAGTTAATTGTGATATTGTTTAGCATATAGCTTGTGAACCCTGATTCTTATTCTGATATTGTTATCAATCATATAATTGATTCTCAGAGTTGAATAGATTCTTTCTTTCCACTTGAAAGATCCTTGAGATCCTTGACATCCTTTTAAATGAATGTTGGCTTTCACCCTATCTTGAACCTTGATTCTTAAAAGCCCAACTACTTCTTCATAACCCTTTCATAGACCGAAGCTAGAAATCTTCCACCTAGAGATTTAAAATAGAATGCCATAAAAGAAATTGTGGATAAATGTTGATTATTTCATCATAGAACTGTCATTTAGTTACTTGCTGAGTTTTATACTCATATATTTTGCTCTGTTCTAACCATGGAAGTTAAGTAAGAGGATGGCCATGCTTAGGCGCACTGCTCGTAAGAGCGTACCTGGTGGCCCCTACCGTGTTGTAGGCTTCCAGATGCCAGAGCAAGTAGTACAGGTTGTGTGTGAGCAAGGGCTGAGTTGGGAAGTTTGTAAAGATACAATGGGTTATCTGTCGGTTCCAAGTCAGAATCGATTTTGTAAATTAAATTGTATTTTGGGTTGTAATATATATTATCTAGTTGGTAGTTGTAATCTTGTCTCAAACTTAATCCTGTTTGATCAAGTTATTAGTTGATCGGGGTTTATGCTTAATTATTCTTTGTTTAAAGGTGTGTGGATCCTCATTTCCTAACCTCGAGGCTGAGGGCGTCACACGATTACTTATAACTAGTCATGGCATTAAAAATTGTAAACATATAGCATGCCTATCACATAACATGTATTCATGTTATTCATATAAGAGACCTTTCAATACAAAAGATAAGACTCGGTACTTTTAGAATTAAAATCGGTTAAAAATAATTTTAATCGATTACTAATCGACTCAGAACGACTCGCAAATCAAGAGACCTTTCAATACAAAAGGATTTAGGTCTCGAAAGTATGTTTATTGAAACTAGAATATTTTTCTAAGTCTAGACGAGTTCGTTTCATATCAAACGGACGAACGTTCTTTTTATTATGAATAAAATAAGAATAAATCAATTAATAATAATAATAATTGATTATTAAATGCTTAAATATAAATTCTAAACCCCTTCATAGCTTCTAATCAAACCACAACGATCACAAACAACTCTGGAATCTTCGATTCCATCTAAACTCCGGCTAAAAACCGGCGAACAATCGGAAAATACCGATTCCCAGAAACATCAAACCACACTCAATAAACCATACACCAAAATGAAGCTCTAAGCATCTAGAATCAAGTTATATAATCAAAATCATTTAACCCATCAACAATAATTCAGAAAGTCCTAAATTTAAAACGAAATACATAAACTTCGATTTTTCAAAATAATCAATCTTAAAACAAGATATTTGTACCAAAAGAACAGCCGCAAAATGCTCTTTGATTTGGTATAACACTCGCTACGAACGGATTAAAGAACAGATCAGAGGATTGATTTTTGTGCAAGAATAATTTCTCACCCCCACTTTCTAATTTTCTATTTTATTATTATTTAGGATAATTCTGAAAAATAAATAAACTAAGTAAAATCTGATATTTATATTAACAGAAAAATAAATGCCCGAAAATGAAATAAGGGTGTTTTTATCTCTTACTTAAAATAATTAGACCCAAAAATAATAATTATGGGGAATAATTTTTAAATCAATTAAATATAAAATTTATGTCAAAATTCTCCAAAAAATATAAATAATCTGAAAATGCAAAAATAATGGACATTTGAAATATGTATGATTTTGTAAAAATAAAAATATGAATTTTGTGGGTTTTGACATCCCGGTGGTGTCCTAATCCGTTGATTTTTGATAATCCGAAATAATTCCTAAATTGATAGAAAACCCCGAAAACACATAAAATGCATACAAACACACATAAAACGAGATAAAATCAGTGCCTCGATAAAGACGCAAATAAACACGCGTCCAAATTGCAGATCGATTCATATAAATGCATTTTGAAACACATAACAATTAATTGAAAAAATTTCTGGTCCTTGCGGGGCCACAGATAACAATTATAACATATCATAACATGGAAATAATCATTTTAAACTCATGTACACATATAATATTTATTTAATTATCATAAAATATTTGCATAATTTTTCCTGATATTACATCATTCCCCCCTTAACAGGATTCGGTCCTCAGAATCAGCTTAGGAAAATAAGTGAGGATACTTGGCTCGCATTTCGCTTTCCAATTACCAGGTCGACTCTTCGACCTTAGGATTCTTCCACAAGAATCGCACTAAGGACAAAAACTTATTCCTAAGCACTTTTTCCTATCGGTCTAAAATCTGTATCGGTCGCTCTACAAAAGATAAATCTGGCTGAATCTGGATTGGCTCATATTCTATCACATGATTTGAATCAGGAAAATAATGATTTAACATTGACACATGGAACATGTTGTGGATATGCTGCATGTGTGGTGGTAAAGCTAGCTCGTAAGCAACCTTTCCCACACGCCTCAAAATCTCAAAAGGGCCAACATAACGAGGACTCAGTTTTCCTTTCTTCCCAAATCGGGATAAACCTTTCCAAGGTGAAATATTTAATAGCACTGCTTCTCCAACTTCAAATTCTATATCCTTTCTAGTAGGATCAGCAAATTTGCGTTGACAATCTTGAGTTGCCACTAATCTTTTCCGAATGAGTTCTACTTTCTCTTTTGTGTGCTGGATCAATTCTGGAGCTAAAATCTTCCTTTCACCAACTTTGTCCCAACATATTGGGGATCTGCATCTTCTACCGTATAAGGTTTTGTATAGCGGCATTCCAATATTGGCATGATAATTGTTATTATTGGAGAATTTAACTAATGATAAATGTTCGTCCCAACTTCCTTCAAAATCTAAAGAACATAACCTTAGCATGTCTTCGATAGTCTGAATTGTCCTTTTGCTTTGACCATCTTTCTGCGGATGATACGCGGTACTCATATTCAACTTCATTCCGAGACAATCTTGAAAACTTCTCCAAAATCTTGAATTAAATGAAGGATCTCTGTCTGAAACTATGGATACCGGAACTCCATGTTGAACCATAATTTCCTTCATATATAACCGAACCAATTTATCCAATGAGAATCTCTCGTTGATAGGCAGGAAATGCGCTGACTTAGTCAATCTGTCAATAATAATCCAAATAGCATCATGATTTTCCATGGTCCTCGGTAATCCAACTATAAATCCATCGCAAGATGTTCCCACTTCCATTATGGAATGTCCAATGGTTGTAAGAGTCCACTGGGCCTTTGATATTCCTCTTTGACTCTTTGGAAAGTGTAACATTTACTCACCCATTCTGCAATCTCTTTCTTCATACTTGGCCACCAAAAGTTTTCTTTTAAATCTCGGTACATCTTTGTACTTTCAGGATAAATTGAATATCTAGAGTTATGAGTGTATCGAAGAATTTTATCTTTTAGCTCGGCTACGTTGGGTATCCATATTCTGGAAGAAAATCTTAGTATCCCTTTATCATCCTTTTGACTCTTTATCTCTTCTCCTGTTAACTTGTCTTGTTCATGGTTCATTACTTCGTCCTGACATCTTCTTATTTTCTCCAATATTTTTGGTTGAAAAGATATATCACACAACATACCTGTAGACATACTTGAAATACTGACCTCTATTTAAAGCTTCTCAAATTCCTTGATCAATTCTTCAAATGAAGTGATCATATTTAAATTTTCTTTTCTGCTTAGAGCGTCTGCCACCACATTTGCTTTTCCTGTATGATAGTTGATTGTATAGTCATAATCCTTGATCAATTCTAGCCACCTTCTCCGTCTCATGTTTATGTCCTTCTGAGTGAAGATATACTTCAAACTCTTGTGGTCCGTGTAGATCTCACACTTCTCTCCATAAAGATAATGCCTCCATATCTTAAATGCAAACACTATAGCTTCCAATTCAAGATCATGGGTTGGATACTTTTCTTCATGTGGTTTCAGCTGTCTTGAAGCGTAGGCTATCACCTTTCCGTGTAGCATTAAAACACATCCCAATCCTTTATATGATGCGTCACTGTAGATTAAGACTATCACTGGAGAAGATACTAATATGTTCTTTAATTCCTGGAAACTCTCCTCGCACTTCTCGTTCCATTCAAACTTCTGATTCTTTCTGGTGAGCTTTGTCAATGACGTAGCTATTTTTTCAAATTCTTGCACAAATCTTCTGTAGTAACCTGCGAATCCCATGAAACTTCTTAATTCTGTTGGTGTTTTTGGTCTCTCCCAGTTGATTATAGCTTCAATCTTTAACATTTCTACTTCCACTCATTTATTACTAATCACGTGCCCAAGAAATCGTACTTCTTTTAACCAAAATTCATACTTTGAAAACTTTACGTACAATTTCTCTTATCGCAGTATCTCTAGAACTATCCTCAAATGTTCTGCATGTTCTTCTTCCATCTTGGAATAAATCAAAATATCATCTATGAACACAATTATGAATTTATCCAAATATTTCTTGAATACTTGATTCATGAGTTCCATGAAAGCTACTGGCACGTTTATTACTCCAAATGCCATCACTAAAAACCCATAGTGTCCATATCTGGTTTTGAATGTTATCTTCGGAATGTCCTCTGGATTAATCTTCAGTTGATGATACCCAGATCTTAAATTAATATTAGAAAACCATACAACGTTTTTCAGTTGGTCAAACAAATCATTAATCCTTGGCAACAGATACTTGTTCTTAATGGTTAGCTTATCCAATTCCCGATAATTAATACATAGTCGCATACTACCATCTTACTTCTTGATGAACAAAACTGATGCGCCCCATGGGGATACACTTAGTCTTATAACTCCTTTCTCCAGAAGATCTTGCAGCTGAGTTGCCAACTCTTTCATCTCTACTTGTGCCATTCGATAAGGAGCTTTAAAACTGGTCCCATTCCGGGTGCTAAATCAATCGCAAACTCAAACTCTCTATTGGGAGGTAATCCTGGAAGGTCATCTGGAAACTCATTGACAACTGGAATTGCTTCGAGCACGGGAACTTCTTTGCTGGTGTCTATCACATGGGCCAAATATGCCTCACAATTTTGACGTAATAACTTATTCACTTGTGCTATCGTTAAAAACTTTTTTTCCTGCCCACTTTCTCGAAATATCACCTTCTTCTTATTATCTAATATATGAAGTCTCACTTTCCTATTCTTACAATCAATTTGAGCATTATTCTCTGACAACCAAATCCAATTCTAGGATAACATCAAATTCTCCCAACTTAAAAGGTATTAAGTTGGCATAAAAATGATGTCCTGCTATCTCAATGACACACTTCGGACACACTTGATCGACGAAAACTTGGTTCTTATTAGCTAGTTCTATCATTAACTCTTAATCTAACAATTCAACTTCACAATACAGTTTATCGACAAAATTTTTAGAAATAAATGATCTTGTAGCTCGAGAATCATTTAAAAATTTAGCATCTACGGAGTTGACTGGAAGCGTACATGCAACCACGTCGGAACTCTGAACAACATCCTTCATATTCATATTGAACATTCCGATTTTGGGTTGAGCTGGTGGTCCTTCAATCCTTGGCACAATCTGGGATGATGATCCTGCAATCTTTGGCACATTTACCCCTGTAGCTTGCTCTTTACAGTTGTATACATAATGCCTTATCTTCCTACCTCGGAAACATGTAATGTCGGGCATCTGGTTATGGCACTCATAAGCATGATGTCCTTTTATATTACACCGACAGTAGATAGCGTTAGCCTTGCAAGGTCCATATTGCTTCTTATCGCATGTTCTATAACCTGGAACTGATGGACAACTGGTCTTTGTTGATTCGGGTTCTAAGACTGATTACCCTAACTTTTCTTTCCAACTACTAGTCCTTCAAATTCTTGGCACCTTTGCAACTGGACCTGATATACAATAGTTCTTATAAATATGTCCAACCTTCCCAGACTTGAAACATATAATCCTCTACTTTTGAACAGACGTTCAATTTTTACTCCAGCTCCCGTAGTGTCATTTCTGCTTGCACTTAAAACATGATACATTAGCCTTAGAAACCCCAAAGTGCTTTTTTCTACAAATTCTGCAATATGGCAGCGTGGACAGTTGGAATTTTGCTGTTTTGGAATCTGAGTATGACCCTCTATTAGCTTACTCTTAATCTTCAGACCCATTATTCTGATAAGAAAACAAGCAACTTATATAATAATCTGTCAAACATGGTGTCAAATATGTAGCAACCTTTTAGCATATCCAAATTCTAATGTATTAGCTCCTTTCCAAAATACCATAAACTTGCTACCATATTAACACATGTGACATGATTATCACATAATCCTGCTTACTATCTCAAAAAAATAATAGCACAAAGGAAAATGACAAGGAATTATCAAAATCTTTCAGCTCTTGCTCAACGATCTCAAATAAACCAACAAATGGTGGATAGAGTCACAACACAACCTTCCAACCACTTTCATCACTTCTTACTATCCTCGGAACCCAACAAAATAGCAAAGCACTGACATAAAATCCTAAAGCTAAATACCAATCAAAAAACCAGGCAACTTAACTATAGGTCAAACTAACACCCTAAACTTAACCCTATAAGAGTTAAACTACACGCGCTTATCTTATGTGATCTCCTATGACTTACTTAAGACAACCCTAAGCCTGTTTCAGTGAGAATAATCTGTAGCTCTGATACCAACCTGTAACGCCCTCAAATCTGGGGTCTAGATTTGGGAGTTACTAACTGATAAACAATGCTACAATATGCACAGCAAAATAAAATAATAAATATGACCCCTTGCATGTAACTGGATTGATCATAGGTTATAGTATGAAACAGGCACTACTACAAATCATTTATTATTACAACCCATAAGTCTATTCAACTTTACAAAATATTCAATTTTTTTACAAACCACTAGACTAACCGTTCGTCTCAAGACAATCTAACTGGAAAGCACACCAAAATATTTACAAGCACACAACTCCTGATCAAACCTGGAACTCAGGCCTACTATAATCAGCTGAAAGATCATAATAATAAACAAGTATGAGCGAAAGAATTTCTCAGCAAGCAGTATATAACTTATACTTGAAATAACAACATCAATATATCTGAAAAATGAAAGTGAACAACAACATCAGAGTAAACCACAAACTATTATAAGATTTAATGATAAACCATACTTTTTAATATATTTCACTACGCCATAAGTGGCCTGATGCAATGCTTTTTAAAAAGCATTACAAGCATTTCGTTGCAGTAGCTAAGAAATTTTTGTTCTATTGTAACATTACTAATTTGGTGTTACAATATCTGTAAAGTTAGTATTGCATTGGAGCGACAGTGTTGCACAACCTGTAACACCAGCACCTTCTGTTACAATAACTACTTTTTTATTTTTAAAATTAATAAAATGGTTATATTTTCTTAAAATTAGAATTAGAATTATAATATATATTATTTATGACTGCAGAATGTCATATGTAATATTATGAAATTTTTATAATGTTTAATATTTTTTTAAAAGAATAAATAATATTATATTTAAACAAAATTTTGCATTTTTAAGATATTTAAAAATTTATAAATCAAGATTAAAAAATAAAAAAGAAAATGACAAGGCAGATACAGTAATCGGGGTGAAATTACTTGGGCGGTAAGATTCCCCCCTAAACTGAAATACACAGGTGTACCTCAAACACCCGACTCCAACACCCCAACTCAGTCCTCTCTCTCACCACCTAGTCGTCTCTCTCTCACTACTCAGTCATCTCTCTCAATACTCTTCCAATTGAAGAATAGATTGACCCTCTCTGTAAACTCTCTCTCAAACCATTTCTCTTCAAAACACTTTCTCTCAAACCCTCTCTCTTCAAACACGCTCTCTCCGATTAGGTTACTAATTAAGCTTCAGAAGAAAAATAAATCTCCAAATTGAAGAACGACAGGTATTTGTATATACAAACACACACATTTTCTCCAATTAGGGTTACTAATTTTCTCAATTTGCAGGAAAATAAGGTTTCATAAATTGGGGCTTTTGTGATTAAGGTAAATACACATATTAAGTGGGGCTTCTAACTCTTTTAGTTTCAATAAACTGTTGGATCTAAGCTCTTTTGATTTATATTTCAGGCGATTGAGTCTAAGCTATTGCGGTTTAAATCCATTGAGGTTTTTTGCAATTAAGGTATTTTTTCTTTTACTTTCTATATTTGTTTGATTTTATGGGTGTGGTGATGTATAAGCATGTATGCTTGTTATGTGTTATTTAATTATTTGGATGTATTTTTTATTATTTGGCTTCTATACTAGTGAGTTAGATTTAAAGTTCTTAAGAAATGAGGGGGATGAGTTTTTAATTAGGGCTCTCGATTCATGTCTTCTCTCTGTTTAATTGAATGTAGGATGCGAAAATCTCTACTACTACTCAGGTGTATGAATAGATACCGTAAACTTACTCAGAAGTATTGGATAATAATGGAGAAAGTGAAAACAAGCATTTCACAAGTGATCTTAATTATAATTAATACAAGGATAACAATTAACGATAATTTGACTACTTAGTTTGTACATTGGTTGTGACTGGTTTATTAGAGCCATAGAAACCCCAGGACAATATTAAAAACAAGTTGTTTATGGATGTGTAGAGTAGTAAATGCAAGATCTGTCACCATGCTAACACAAAATTCTTTTAACAGAAGCAAGTTTTATGCAAAATTAATGCCACAAGCTAATTTTTTTTAGGTTTCATTGTCCCGTGTTAAATTGAATTTTTATTTACAGTCTTAAATTTTTGTCATTTTACAATCAAATTTATATGCATTAAAGCCTCCTGAGAGTTCTCAGACTCCTGACCACGCAAAGCTTGTGCGATAGACTGCATAGAAATCTTCGCAGCATAAGATATTTCAACCTTGTAAGTTTTGGACTGGTAAGGTTTGCACAACCGCTTGCGATCATTTTCATTAGGACTTCCATCAACATGAGGACTCCTATTTCCATTGCTCCTGCAGAACAATAACAAAGAGGACAAATTAGGTGATAACAAAGAGGACATAACTGCATATAACAAAAGAAGAAACAAAGTCAAGAAAGGGCATACCTATTAGATGAAATATCTTCAAGCACAACAGTGAACTCGAGCTTATTTCTTGGAAGAGCCCCAACAGTGAACAAACTCTTCTCACCGTCATATACAAAGTATTTACCTTCCAACTCAGCCTTGTAAGTTTCATGTACACGATCAAGCACTTTCCTTTCAATACCTTTCCCATCAACAGGACGACCGTCTTCGTAGAAAAGGACAACCTGTAGAGGTACATATGCTTAGATCCTGCATAACCACTAAGGGTGTGGATTTTGGCTAGGGTGTATTGTTTGGTTAATTTGTAGTAGTTTTATGCTTTAGGTGGGCATATCTAAACTAGACCAATATTATGGTTTTGTGCATTGTTGATTTGCATTTTTGAGCAAGTGGCTGTGAACCTTGAGCTTACAATGTGTAAATTAATTTTATAATCATAGTAGCTGACTCGTCTTGGTGGTTAGCTGATTTCACTAGATTATCCCTCAAATAGACAAATTTCAATATTTGTGAATAAAATTTTTATTGTTTGGGAGTCAAAACTTTTATACTAAGATATTAATCTGGTTAATGTGTATTTATGTATGAAAAATTCTATGTGGCTGGATTTAAATGATGTTAGTGACGCAATTTATATATCAACGTATTTTAAGAATGATGACTCTTTATACACAAGTCATCTGATTATATATTTTTCTCTGACGAGTTGCTGAACATTTAATTAATATTTACATTACAGTCTTTTGTTAAGTTTAAGGAGTTTACTTTTAGAAAGATGTATATTTCATCTTCTGGCATACAATACCTTTTAATTCGAACCCAAAATTGGCAGCGAGGAATATATGCATCATGCTGTTTGAAAGTTTATTTGGCATGTGGGAAAGGAGAGGGCTATCAATTATCATAATTCATGTGTTATAAATATCCTACAGAGATATTTAGAGGGTTAAAACTTCCTGCATTTACCTCATAGACAGTTTCCTTTTTAAAATTAAAATTATCTGCATTTACCTGGTAGAAACGTTCTTTTTTGTTGCAGAAATCATACTAAATATAAATTAAAATAGGTTTGTCTCACACATTTGTTTGTGTATTTTGACTTACATTAATATTATTTGTTTTGAGCAAGTATGTATGCTAAATATAATTCTTATCTTATTTAGGCCTGTCAAGGAGATCTCGCGATAGGGTGAGAAATAAGGCTCTAATCCACAAACAAGGGACTTGGTTTTACAGTTAGGGGAAAGGTATGTTCACACCAACAAAGGGTATGTTAATACTTGATTTTCTTGATCTTTTTTCAATTAAAAATCTATTCTTTATGTGCATAATGCATATGGTGTAGATGCTAAGAACACTGCTAGCAGAGGAGGGAAAGCTTCTTGCAGCCTAAAATCTCACACTGCATCAGATTTAAATATTAATTCATTCGAATAAAACTCCCTGTGATGTGAAATATCCTTTTAATACAATTAAATAGGATCTTTCACACCACAAGGAGCAATAAGTTTTATTCGAATGAAGTAGCATTTTACATCTGATGCATTGTTAGATTTTTTCTAATATACTTAATTAACGGAACACCATAAGGAATAAAATCCCATGAGGTCAACCTTCTACTTATTCGGTTTGTAGGTATAAGTTTAAAAACCATTCATTTTCATTCTTTTCTTTTCTAGTTTCTGTGACTTTTTCTCATTCGTATTCCTGTGTGCAGATTCAAGTATGAACATTGATGTTGGAAACTTTTGTGCGACCGAGTCAAGTGATCATGATGAGAATGGCACTTCTTTTGCCAGTGGAACTCACACTCCTTTTACCACTGAAGGCACTCGAAGTCAAGGCACTGAAGGCAAAACAATTTAAGTATTTTGTAATCATCAAATTTTTTTTATTATAATCTCGTAACTAGTTTCGTTATTTTAACGGTTAAGTAGTGGTGGTTATTTTGGTTGGTGAATAGACTTTGAATGTAGATTGTTTTGGTGTAGTTGTTTTAGTTGGTGGATGGAGTTGAGACTTGGTGGATGGAGTTGGGAGTTATTTGAATGGTCATGTAGTTGTGGTATTTTTGGGACTTATATTATGGGATTCTTATGAAAACAGGAATGGCATTTCAAAAATTATATATTAACTGTTACATTAGCCTAATTTAATGTTACAGTATCTTACATTTAGTGTTACATAATTATGAAATGTGTGTTACATTATTGTGGAATTTGTGTTACAATAGATAAACATAGTGTTACAATAGGTTATGTGGGCCCAACAGGTGGGCCCCACAGGTGGGTCCCAGGTGGGCCCCCCTGTGGGGCCCATAATTTAAAAAAATTAATCAAGCTATTGTAACACTAATCAGGTGTTACATTTGGACATTATATTGTTTATAGGGCCCTATTGTAATGCTTTTACTGGTGTTACAATAGATAAAAATATTGTTACAATAGAGGGTCTATTGTTATGCTCCCAGATGTAACGCCCTCTAGTGTTACAATATAACAATTGTAACACCAGGAGTGGCATTACAATAGGCCACTTATGGCGTAGTGTTTGATTGGAATCCTCAAACGACAGTGTGTTGCCTCCGATGATCAGCCGCGGAGCAACACCGGTATGCCGAAGCATAGCCAACTAAACAAAAGGGGCACCCAAGGAACACGTTGGCCTAACGAGATATTATAATCAAGTATAATACATGGCTCACACTGGACTGCCGTCGCGGCCTCTTACGCAACAATCCAATCCATAAAAAATATATTTAATCAAAGGAGCCGGATCAAACGACATCCTTAACAACATAACTCCCGATTTCACATGGTCCGGAGTCATCTCAACAAATAATGGCGAAATAACTAGAACAATTAGTTATTCTCTAATCTCATCTCAAAGTTCCGTTATATAGAGTATATGTGGATAGTATAGTTATTCAGTATCTATCAATTTGAAGATTATTTCAGCGAAATATAAAATATATAACTATTTTGAACTTAGAATAGGGAAGAAATACTTGCAATATATCACAAGGAGTTTCGAGAATACTTGTATAATTATAATTAAGTAATCCGATATGTAAAACGATAAACTATTCTGAAATTAGAATAGTATAGAAAACTTGCATCTGGTACAAGAATAAATAAATTAATGCACTAAATTTAGAATATCGGAGAAAACTTTCCTGGTATGCTCAATACTCTTCACTATAAACTCATCTTACACTGCTGGCTAACAACTTAGTCTAACCCCTGATTGCGCTCCTTGCTACTCAATTCTATAAACAAAAGTACTATTTTAATTAACAAAACCAAACTCAGTCGAAAATTGTAAACAGATACCATGCCAATCACACAACACGTTATCATGTTATTCATATAACACGTAATCACATAATTCATGTAACACATAACTCAGATCGTCAAAAGATAGGACTCAGTACTTTTAGAATTAAAATCGGGTCAAAAATAATATTTATCGATCACTAATCGACTTAGACCGACTCAAAAATCAAGAGACCTTTAGATACAAAAAGTATTTAGGTCTCGAAAGTATTTTTATTGAAAGCAAAATATTTTTTTGAGTCTACACGCGTTCGTTTCGTATGAAACGGACGAACGGTCTATTTATTATGAATAAAATAAAAATAAATTAATTAATGATAATATTAATTGATTATTAAATGCTTAAATATAATTTTTAAAAGTTAGGAATTATTTGAATTAAATATAAATAATTATATTTTATTTAACTATTTATATATATAATTAATTGATTAACTGAATTAATCAATTAATTAAACCTATAAGTAATTACTTAAAATTAATTATAAATAATTAAATCAAATTTTGATTTTTGAAGGTGATAAAAGAAAATAATTTTTGTAATTTAAAATAATTACATAAATAATTTTTCGAATTAAAAAATAATAATGAAATAATTTTTGGAATTAAAAGAAATGATTTTTAAAAATAAGAAATGAATTTTGAATTAAATTTAAAAAAAAAACGAAAAGAGGTTTGAGAATTGGGGTTAGGGTTTTTGAAGATCGAAACCGGGTTTTGAATTCTGGGAAACGGGTCGGTATGAACTCGACCGGGTAGGGTTTGAAGAACCATCGATTTCTGGAAAAACTCCAGATTTTGGCGGCTCTTTGCCGGACTCCGGCGAGTCCATAACACCCTTCAAATGGCTCCGTTTTATTCCGATTCGAAGCTAGACCTAATCTAACTACAACGATAAAAAATAACCCTGGAATCTTCGATTCCGTCTAAACTCCGGCTAAAAACCGGAGAACAATCGGAAAATACCGTTTCCCAAAAACATCAAACCAAACTCAATAAACTATACACCAAAATAAAGCTCTAAACGTCTAGAATCAAGTTATATAATCAAAATCATTCAACCCATCAACAATAATTAAGAAAAATCCTAAATTTAAAACGAAATACATAAACTTCGATTTTTCAAAATAATCAATCTTAAAACAAGATACTTGTACCAAAAGAACGATTGTAAAATGCTCTTTGATTTAGTAAAACACTCGCCATGAATGGATTAAAGAACAGATCAGAGGATTGATTTTTGTGCAAGAACAATTTCTCACCCCCACTTTCTAATTTTCTATTTTATTATTATTTAGGATAATTCTGAAAATAAATAAAATAAAATAAGTAAAATCTCATATTTATATTATTAACAGAAAAAAAATGCCCCAAAATCAAATAAGAGTGTTTTTATCTCATACTTAAAATAATTAGGCCTAAAAATAATAATTATGGGGAATAATTTTTAAATCAATTAAATATAAAATTTATGTCAAAATTTCCCAAAAATTATGATTAATCCAAAAATGCAAAAATAATTGACATTTGAAATATGTATGATTTTATAAAAATAAAAATATAAATTTTGTGTACTTTGACGTCCCGGTGGGGTCCCGATCCGTTAATTTTTGAGAAACCCAAACAATTCCTAAATTAAGAGAAAACCCCAAAAACACATAAAATGCATACAAACACACATAAAATGAGATAAAATCGGTACCTCGATAAAGTCGCAAATAAACACACATCCAGATTGCAGATCGATTCTTAGCATTTTAAAACACATAACAATTAATCGAAAAAATTTATGGTCCTCGCGGGGTCACAAATAATAATTATAACATATCATAACATGACAATAATCATTTTAAACTCATGTAAACACATAATATTTCTTTATTTATCAGAAAATATTCACATAATTTTCCCGGATATTACAAAGAAATCCACCAACACCCCTCTTTATGGGTTTACCTATAACATAAATGAGTATGGGTTTCCTGCTAATGCCAAAAAGTCCCCGGTCTTCATGCTGAATTCTCTCCGGGGTTGGCTTCATGAGTTTATTTTTGTCCAGGGTGGGGACCTGGAGTTTATGCCCGTATACAAGAATGTAATTAAAAGTAACAAGTTCACAACCCAGCGACTCAGGGGAGAGGCTCTTGCGAAGATGTTTGACTTCTGTGGGGCCTTCGTGTTAGTGTTTGTGCCCTAGAGACGACACTATGATGTTTTAGTTTAATATATTTGGATTATTAATGTTTATGTTCTATCGATTATTCCCTTTATAATTTATTAATTCTTAATTTACTGCGATATAAATGTTAGATTAATAAATGTCCTTAGAATATGATATGAATTCTATATCTCTAAGTACGTGTCTTAGAAATGAGATTATGCGAATAGTATCAATATTCCTAAAGGTCTATAGTCGAGTATTATTATTAAGGGACAATAATAATGCATTAAGACTGGTGTGTTCGTTGACTGATGATCACATCTCATTGATCATATGTATAGTGATACTAAAGTAAAAAATACAGGCATATGTAAATGTACATGGTGCTGGACAGACCCGATGTGAGATTCTACATGTCTGTTGTGTCATAAGTAATTCTCACAGTGATAATGATGTAATGGTCCTTAGACTTGAAGTCATTATATTTTTATATGAGAATTAATATATCATTGATTCCATTAAAAGTTATCCTTGACCGGGTAATGGTAAAAGTGGACATTGGGTATATTATGAATCGCATGAGAAATATGAATGATCTAGATGGGGTTTAACCCTCCTATTTTAGGAGTGATATTATTGGCCTTTTATGTGAGCTATACTATGAAATGCGTGGCCACGCTCAAATGTTGATTTGATATGATAGTCTACTCATTGATCAAGGAAACTTGGATTAAACTATGATGAGAATGACATATTACATGCCTCTAGTTTAATCTATAATATTTGGTTAAAGGGATTATATTACATTGTAAATTATTCACGAAAGGTTAAATCGATCATCGATTGATTTATTATTACTTGGGTAGGAATGATGTATTACTAGATGCCGCTCAATGTTTATGATTTTAAATTAGATTTAAAATTTGTTTCTAACGTAATAATATCTATAGGGTCACACACAAAGAATGCTTGAAGGATTATTTAATTTAAATTGGATTGAAATTATATTAAAGTAATTCAAATTATTTATAATATTAATTAAGTATGACTTAATTAATTAGATAAATAATGATATTCGAATTCACTAATATCAATTATGAAATTCAGTTGTTAAATAACTAAGTGTGACTTAATTATTATACAAATAGGAATTGCGAATTAATAATAACTCCTAATTAGTTAAGAGTTATAATTTTTTTTCTACTCTCTATATAATATCTCTTGTATGGTTGATTTTGTGTGCAAGACTTTTACTAAAACCCTAGCCACTAAGAGAGAAGATGGAGATAACAAGAAGAAATGATTTTGTGCTAGTACACATCCAATCCTTGAGTTCAAGCATTCGTGTGGATACCGATAGAGTGTAGATCGTGAGAGCGGGATGCGTGGTGATTAAACAATATTTAGATCTCCATTATTCAACCAATTTGTAAAGCTTCTTAAGTTATATAATCCGATCTATGAATTAAATATCTGTTTTTCGCATGGATCCTGCTATGGGTTTCGAAAATTCTGGTTTTTCCACGTTTTTTAATTACTGTTTCCGTTGCGTTTATGTGCTCGAAACCCTTCACCTCGGTGCGTAGTGGCCACATGATAATTTTTTATATAATAAAATGTTATATAATGCAAGATGTAAGTTCTTACATTTATGGAGTTTTTCTTTTTTGCATAGTTTCCCTGTCCTTAATTATGCTTCCCGGAATGTATGTGTTTTTGACTTGATTTTTCCTTTGTTAAGGCAACCTTGTGTTCAACCACTTCCATCACGAGATGTCTAAGCAGTTCCAAGATTTGGTTGGTTGGTTCAAGAGCATCGGTGGGGAAACCCAGCTAGATTTAGGGAGGAAGAAGAAAGGTGACGGCAACAGTAGCTCCCATCTCTGAGCACTAGTTCTTCGGGCACTGTTGTGCGTCAAACTATCCCGGAGAATGAGCTTCCCATTGTTGTTGTTGTTGCTAAAACTGGGAGTGTAAAGATGGAATTGGAGGAGGAAGAAGTTGGGGATTTGAATCTTCGCAAGAGGAAGGTTGCTGAGGATGGTGCCGGTGTGTCCGGGACTTTGCAACATAGGAGAACTACTGCCCCGGATCCTTTGGAGGAGGAAAGCTAGAAGCTGGTGGAGACCGAGGCCCTTTAGAATCTTTTCGCCCGGCCGACACTTGATGATTGTCGAAATGAGATGTTTGATAACTACACCACCCCTTACGACTTTGAGGTTTATTTCAAGCAGGATGTTGATACCTTCCTTGACCATCTTGTACGGAATATATCCGAGGTTTGTAAATCTGTAGTTAGATTTTTCTATGCGTATTTTCTTGTACCTATGTTTATTCTGTCTTTCATGTTTTAGGATAACTCACGGGTTTCCAGAAGCTATACCATCATCCACTATTATAGGAAGATGGTGGCGGATGCCAAGGCTAAGGTGAAAGACTTAAGCACGCTTAAGACTGACTTCGTCAATTACCGAAAGGCTAAGGAGAGGGATGAAAGAGATGTGTCCTAAGTCCAATTATGTATGATGATTTAAGAATAACTTTTATGTAATCTGTTTTGATTTCATTGATATTAATAAAAGACTTTTTTTGGTTTTACTGCGGGCTTTATCTATTTAAGTGTGTAAATAAGATATACCATAGTTTAGAGTAAAGCTTTTTATGGATTATAATGAGATCATAATAATGATACCTAAAAGATGATAACTCTAAACTTAAATATTTCCTAGTCGTAGGATTACTAACTCATAATTAATAATCCACAAAGATCGGTACATACTATGCTTGCTTCATTACGAAGGATGTCTGTTCTCATAGACATTTGTGTGGTGACACTATAGCTAGTATGTAGGTGCTTATTATAGAATAAGTTCACTGAACATGACTCACACAGCTGAATAACTGATGGAGTTCACTCACGTGTCAGTAGTTATTCACATAGTGATAGTTGTACAAGTATCCTTAGACTTGAGGTCATCATAGTCATCTTGTGTACACTGAACTATGCTTTGGTTTAGTTCTTAGTCTCCAGGGACAATTATAAGGGCTCTACTGGGTATAGGAATTTGTACACGAAGATAGTGTATGATCAATAAAGGATCTACCCCTTCCTGTGAAGGAAGAGAATGTTCAATGCTGATCTACTTATGCTAGTTCAGGAATCTCTGGCCAGAGTGAATTAAATTAGAAAGGAGTTTCTAATTTACATTAAATAGAACTAAGCATAGTGAATGGGAAAGCAAATGATTAAATAAGATAGGCTTGACACAAGTTCCATGCTTTGTATTTAATCGGGACATTGCAGGGTAGAAGGAATTGATTGTACGGTAACTACTCACTGAATAGGTTCTTGGTATTCTAAGCAGTGAATTCCTATTATCTGGATAGTCGCGATATGCTGAGAAGTATCCCTCACGATGTAGAATAAATATGATTAATTTATTAATTAATCATATTTAATGAATTAGAGAATTTATTTAAATAATGATAAAATAGTTTTATTATTATTTATTTCTACTACCGGCTTAATATTGAACCTACCGGGTCACACTATAAAAGAGAATGATTTAATGGTGGAGGAATTATTTAATAATGGCTGGTAATTATTTATTTATGAAATAAATAATTAATTAGCAGATTTAATAATTGATTAAATGAGATTTAATTAATTCTTAATATTATTAATTAAGAATTTAATTTTGGAAATTAAATCAAGTGAGAGAATTATTTTTCTAAAGTGTTTAGAAAAGGGATTAATGATTAAAAGGTGTTTTAATTATTAGTTAATTGGTTAATAAGAATAATCAATTAAAGGGTTAATAATAATAATATTTTATGGAAAATTTTCAGCTGAAAATTTTTCCTATAAATATACTATTATAAACCCTATTTGCCTCAACCCAAATAATTAACCCTAATTCTAAAGTATTCAAGAGGGAGGCAACTAATTCTCTCAACCCCTTCTTCCTCCATCACATTGTACTCTTGGTGGATACCGGTGGAGTGCTTCACACTTGAGGAACAGCTGCTAAGGATTTCCGTTCATCGTTCTTGGATCGCTATTAAAGACCTCCATCTTTCCATTAACGTAAAGCTTCTTAAGGTAAATATACTGAACTACGGATTAAATATTATTTTTCGCATGGATCCTGCGAAGGGTTTCGGTTTTTTTAAGATTTAAATTTACGTTTTCGTTGCGTTTATGTGCTAAAAACCCTTCAAGGGAGTCTCAGGATCGTAAGAAGGCGCTTGTTGAGGAGGTCAAGGACCGTGAGGAAGCTATCCGGGTTGTTGAAACTCTCCAGACAAAGTTTGAGAGGCTGAAGAAAAACTTGCTGCGAGGGCCCGAGAGGAAAAAGTGCTTGCTGTGTTTCGGGGTACTCCTGCTTATCACGAGAAGCTCAATAACAAGATCTTTGTGAAGGTAAACTTATGTTGGGACATAGCTTCCTCTTATCTTGCTGATAATTCGGGTGGTAATATGGATGGATTTATAGAGTTGTTCCTTGCTAAGAAGCTCCGTCGTGAAAATACCCAAGCGGAAGAAGCAGGGACTTCCGGGAACTGGCCTCCTCCTCCCGAAGATGTGCTCGAGAAGACTCCACCTCCTCCCGAGATCCCAAATGCTTAAAGATCCAGCCTTCGTTCCTTGTAATTTGTTTCTAGTTATTTTTCTTCAGAACTAAGCCTATAGGCTTTTTTACTTGGATAATGATTTATTTTGTATGGTCCGGGGTTGGTTTATCCCGGACATTTGTTTGAATGCATTTTATTTTTCCTATTTGCCTTGTAAAATTATCTTTGCTTTTAGATTTAATATTTGCTTTTTCCATAGTTGTGCCCCAGGCAGGGGGATATAGTGTTTTCGCAGTTTGAGGTACAGATGGTTTGTGTAACTGTCCTCGGGCATGGGTTACAGAATTTTTAAATTGATAATATTTTCTAAATACACCTGGTTTGCATAAGTGCCCACGGGAAGGGGTTAATAATTATAAAATTGATAAAAAAAATACAAGTACACATGGTTTGTGTAACTGTCCCTGGGTAGGGGTTAATAATTTTTAAACTGATTAAATTTTAAAAGTACACATGGTTTGTATAACTGTCCACGGGCAGGGGTTAATAATTTTAAAATTGATAAAATTTAACAGTTACACATGGTTTGTGTAACTGTACCCGGGAAAAGGTTAATAATTTTAAAATTGATAAAATTTTACAAGTATACATGGTTTGTGTAACTGTCCCCGAGAAGGAGTTTAATAATTTTAAAATTGATATGGTTTGTGTAACTGTCCCCGGGAAGGGGTTAATAATTTTAAATTAATAAAATTTTACAAGTACTCATGGTTTGTGTAACTTCCCCCATGCAGAGGTTAAAAATCTTAAAATTGATAAAATTTAACAAGTACATGGTTTGTGTAACCATCCCCGGGCAGGGGTTAAAAATTGTAAAATTTATAAAATTTTACAAGTACACATGGTTTGTGTAACTGTTCCCGGGAAGGGTTAAAAATTTTAAAATGGATAAAATTTTCTAAGAGTGCCTTGTGCTAATAACTGTGTCTGTGAATCATGCATTTGGGTGTGTAAATAACGAACATAATCTAGTGCGTAAATATATTCTAAGCTATAGAAGTTTAATTGCATATATAGAATTTTCATTGCAAATAGATATCATGTATTGATTACATTCTAAGTAGGATAAATACATATTTAAATTTCTTATTTGTTCAACAAAAATTATGCAGTCTTGCGCACCTTTTTATTGATAGAACTTTCTTAGTCGGGCTCCATGCCAAGTGTTCGGACCTCAGTATCATTAAGATAACTCAGTTTGGAGGTTCCCAGGCACATCACCTTTTTGACTTTTATATGGTCCTTCCTAGTTGGGTTGCAGCTTTCCCTGATTGGTTGGATCGGAGGCCTCTGTGTCCCGGAGAACGAGATCCCCCACTTTGTACTCTCGAACCTTGGCCTTCTTCCCGAAGTGAAGCCTTGTTTTTTCTTTATACCCTTCCATCTTATTTACTTCCTGATCTCTCACTTTGTCCACTAGCTCCAAATTGGTTCTTAGGCCCTCAATATTGGATACTTCATCAAAATTGACGACCCTGTGAGAGGGGGATCCGGTTCCCACTGGTAGTTTGGTCTCTGAACTGTTTGTGAGCTTGAAGGGGGTTTCCCCGGTGCCTGTCTTGGGGTGGTTCCGTACGACCATAAGACCTTTGGGAGTTCATCTGGCCAAGTCTTTTTTGATATTTTGAGCCTTTTCCCCAATCCTTGGAGGATTGTCCTGTTTGTCGCTTTAACTTGCCTATTTCCCTACGGGTGTGCCATAAAAGACCTTTTGTGCTTGATACCATGTTCTTTGAGGTAAGCTTTGAATTCTGAACCCACAAATTGAGGACCATTGTCCGAGACCAAGGCAACAGGAATCCCAAACCTTATAACAATAAAATTCATGAACTTTATGCAATCTTGTTGGTTGATTGTTCGCATAGCCTTAACTTCTACCCACTTGGTCATATAGTCTATGGCTACCAAGACGTAGTGTAGATCTCCTCTTCCTGTGGAAAAGATTCCATGATGTCTATACCCCAGAAAGCAAAAGGGATTGGAGAGAGAACTAATATAGGTAGTCTTGGACTTTGTTTAGGTACGTTGCTGAATTTTTGGTATTGGTTGCATTTTTTGACATAGGGGACTGGATCAACATGAATTGTGGGCCAATAGTATCCTTGTCTAATGACTTCGTATTCCAAGACTTTTGTTTCCAAATGATCTCCACAAATGCCTTCGTGCACTTCCCAGCGACAATAGTCTGCCTCCTCCGGATCCACAAATTTCAGAGTTGGTGTTGAAAAGGCCATTCTGTGTAGTTGATCATTTTTAAGGAAGAAACGGTCAGATTTATGTTACAAATACTTGGCCTTGCTTTTGTCCTTGGGGAGGGTTCCATCTTTCAAATATGCTATGAAGGGGGTCATCAAGTTGTCCGGACTGCTGATGCATAAGACTTCTGCTCTTTCGGTGCTCGGCGCCTGGAGTTCTTCAAAGTAGACTGAGGTGCTTAGATCTTAGGCATTTTGTACAAGCTTGCAGAGCTCATCTTCCTTGCCATTTTATTCTCTGTTGATCTACAGAATGGTGGTATCCGAGATGGTTTCCAAGATACTTCTCACCAAGGTTTGATACTATGCCAACTTCTCATCTTTAGCAACCCCGAGAGACTTTTCCAGCTTGAGTCAGGGGATTAACGCTTTGTATTCGGCCTGGTTATTAGTTGTTTTGAATATGAAGGTGGTTGTTTGTTGATCCGTGATTAACGCTTTGAATTTGGTGCTGAGTTTCTACGTCCTTGAGGACTTGGCTGACATAATAAACCGGACTTTGGAGTCTTTTCTTTTCCTGGATGAGTGCAGTAGAGATAGCCTTTGGGCCAGTGGCTATCTGGAGTGAGAGAGGTTCCCCGGGCTCGGCTTCAGACATATTTAGGGGTTCATAAGGTGCTTTTTTACTTCTTCAAAGGCTATGTTGCAATCTGGAGTCTAGTCTATCAGTTTTTTTTTCGTGCTCTTTTGAGCTGCTCGAAGAAGGATAAGCATCTTTCTGTGAGCTTTGGGATGAACCTTTGCATGGCTGCAAGGCATCCAGGCATCTTTTAAATGTCCTTCTGCGTTTTGGGAATTTTCATCTCTATTATTGCATTAATCTTCTTCGGATTCGCTTCAATTCCTCTTTCATTGATCAAGAACCCGAGAAATTTTCCAGAGGGGACTCCGAAAGCACATTTTTCCGGGTTCAGCTTCATGTTATACTTTTTCAAGTTTTTGAAACTTTCTTTCATATCCTTGATATGATCTAGGATGGTCTTGAACTTGGAGATCATATCGTCGACGTACAACTCAATATTCCGCCCCAGTTGATCTTTGAAGATCGTGTTCATCATTTTTTAGTAATTTGCCCCGGTGTTGACGAGTTCGAATGGCATCATAAGAAAAACATAGACAGCTCAGAGAGTGATGAACACTGTTTTTACAATATCCTTCGGGTCCATCTTGACCAGATTGTAGCCATAAAAATCATCCATAAAGCTCAGCATCGCATGTCCTGAAGTTGCGTCGATCAGCTGGTTTATATTGGGAAGAGGGTAGGAGTCTTTAGGGCATGAAGAATTTAATTTTGTGTAGTCAACACACATCCTCCACTTGCCATTTGGTTTCTTGACCATTACCACGTTAGCTAGCCAATCTGGATACATGATCTCACGGATGATATCGACTTTTAGAAGCTTCTCTATTTCCTCATAAATTGTATGATGAAGCTCCAGGGCAAAATTTCTTCTTTTCTGTTTGATTAGCCTCCGCTTAGGGTGTACATCCAAGCTATGAATTATCACCATTTCATCGATCCCCGACATGTCCTCCGGGCTTCATGCGAAGAGATCAGCATAGTCTCTCAAAAGGTCAATTAGTTCTTTCTAGAATGCTGTTTGGAGCCCTTTTCTAATCTTCAACTTCACGGTGGGGTTCCCGGGGTCCAACTCAAGATCGAGTATTTAGGCAGCTGGTTCAACTTTGGTCTTTTCTTTTACCTCCACAAACTTTTGAATCCGGGCATCCGCGTTGGTTACACTGTAGCCCGAATCTTCAATTGCATTTATATCCATTATTGGCCTCTTATTGAGATGTTCCCTGTGCTTCTTACGGCTTTGTCCCTTGGATAAGGACATTGCTTTCTTTCTGTTTTCAGCCTCGGTTTCAGCCATGACCAATGCTTTCCCATATCACCTGCTAGTCATATCCATGTCCCCTTTGAGTTCGCCAATTCCACTCGGAGTAGGAAACTTGAGTTTGAGATGGATGGTGGAAAGAATGGCCTGGATCTTGGTGATGGTTGGCCTTCCCAGGATCATGTTATATGATGAAGCTGCACTTATGACATAAAATTTCATGATATGAGATACCCGTTATGGGGCGATCCCGAACGTGACCGGAAGATAAGTGACTCCCTGGATGGGAATTATTGGATTTTCAAATCCATAGAGAGGGTCTTCAAGGCAGGGGTCCATGTGCAGGTGGCCCAACTTCATCCTATTGAGAGTGTGCTCGAAAATGATATTTGTAGATGAACCATTGTCAACCACGATCCTCTTTACTTCATTATTCACCACATCTAGGCTCACAACCAATGCTTGATTGTGCCCAGGGTCCAGTCCCTCATAGTCAGCATGAGAGGAAGAAATTGGTTCATCTTCATAGGGCTGGATTATCATAACATCATTATCCATGTATGGACTCCGTGGTGGTGAAGAAGTACCTCCAAGTACGACGTTCACCACATTCTTTCCGCTCCCCGGGGCTTTGTCTTTGACAGCTGGCTTTCTTTGCATGTACTGGTTCATGTTTCCCTTTTTTGATCTGATTCTATAAACAATTTGAAGGAAAAGCAATTCTCAGTTATGTGCCCGTGGTCTTCATGGTACCTGTAGTGTTGGTGTCTCTCTATATTCTCCGGAGGGGCGAGAAGGGGCTTTAGGGGTTTTAGAATGGCGTGCCCTTGACTTCCCTCAAGATGTCATCCCGGGACCTATTAAGGGGCATCCATTCAGGATCAGGCTTTGGTTCCCTTTTTCTCCTTGGCTTCCTATGATTCTTTTCAGGTCCCAAATACTCACTCCGAGGAGGGCTTCCTTAGAAGTGTTGAATGTAGTTATTTTGTTTGTCCACTTTGAATCTTTTATCTCTTATGTATGACGAACGTCTCTCTGGGGACTCCTCATTATCATAAATCCTTCTGTTCATCTTCATTGATTTCAGGAAATCATTTTCCTTTTTGAATTTTGATGTCAGTACATAGGCTGAAGCAAGGCTTTGGGTCTCCCTATGGATTAGGTCTTTAAGATAGCCTTCGTAAGATACCGGGTGAAGGTTCCTCCAGAAGATATTGACGGCTTCTTTCTCTTCCAGATTGGATATTTGGTTGACTGCTTCATAAAATCTTTTGATAAAGTCTGGGAGTGAATATTTTCTCCTTTGCTGGATGGTTTCTAGATGACACATCTGCAGCTCATTCATACGGTTGGCCCGAAACATTTTCAGAAAGATCTCTCAAAAATATTTCCATGAGTCTATGCTTCGGGATGGTATTATGCTAAACCATTTCCGAGCCCCTCTCTTTACTGTTGATGTGAAGAAACGGCACCTCGTGAGGTCACTATAGTCGTAGATATCCGAAATCTGCTCAAATTAATTTAGATGCTCTTCGGGATCCGCAAGTCTGTCGAAGGAGTCAAAATTGTAGTGTTTAAGACCATATTTTCTAGGGGTAGACTCTTGTTTTCTGGTGAAGGGGGTGGTTGTCGCTCCAACTTCCATGTCCCCTTCGACTTTCCTTTTGAGGTCACAGAGAGTCGGGATTCTTTTTCGGGCTCGGAGTCTGAGGAAACATGAACTCTATGGATTTTCTTTTTCATCTTTGCCTCTTCTTCCTGGATTCTTTTCTCAATGTTCTCCTTGGCCTTGGTCTCTTCCACTTCCCGGATCCGGTCCCAGAGCGAGGCTCTTAAAATTTCTTCCCGGTCATTATCGGTTGGTCTTTTTATATTTTTTGTAATCGGGTCCAGGATCGAACCACGGATCTCTCCGTAGTGTTCTTCCTGATCCCCTGGGCGGGTCTCAGGTTCAGGGTGGTTTTTCTCTTTCCACAGACTCATGACATCTTGAATCTACTCTAGGGTCATGTTTCCCCAAGGGGTTGTTAAGGTTTCCGCATACTTGTGAGCTGCTTTCTCTATGATAATCCTTTGGTCTCCTGGTTGGAGTTGCTGAGATGAAGTATAGGCTAGGGGAGCCCCTCTTCTATCTCCTTAATATCAATGTCCCTGGGCCGGACGTTGGAAGGATGAATCGGTCTGGAAACAGCCGTTTTACTTTTCCTTGTAGTCATTGTTTTTAAGATAAAACAGACACAATAACAAAATTACAATACTCTGGGTGTTTTTAAAGTACATGTAATGAGAAAAGTAGATCTGAGAGGGTCGAAATGTTAAACTCACTGGGGTGTAAATTTCAGCCTCGTCGGTAAAGTGAAATGGATGGAATCGACGACACCACTGAATCGGAGGCTCGACCCCTCCTTCTAATGCCAATCATAACTTTCTTTTTTCCCCGAGTCTTCTTCTTTGCTTACCAAAGCTCGAGCTTTGTTTATACATAAATGGTGGTGTGTGGTTCAGTTGCAAGGTGGGGTTTTTGCAAAACAAAACCGGAGGGGCGGCGTCCCCGTGACAACTCCGGTGTAAGAATAAGAATGGGGTTTCTTGAAGAAGAAGAAGAAGGGAGCTATTCAAATATATTGTAGTGGTGTGTGTATATGTGTAGGGAGCAAGTAATTAGATGTAACCCCCAAAACCCTAATTTTATTTATAGAGATATATAAATAAAAAGCGGAAATTATTATATTGATCTATAAAGAATGTGAGGAATATCAATGCCTACGCTAACAGGGATATATCTAAAAGTTTTTGCATTACCAAATGCTTCCAATATATTGCTTGTTTGAAGAATTTCACGCTCTATACCACCACTACCACCAACCAAGAGCTCCCAAGTATTGCATCGCATTTTTTGCTGTTTCGGTTTTCCCAGCTCCACTTTCACCACTAAAGGATAAATAGATAACATATATCTTTTTTATGATTGACATAGTAACATTGAATTACTATAATTTCAGATAGAGAAGTGAACATATACTTTAAAAAAAAATTACTCAAGAGCAACATTGAGCGGAAAGAGAGAGCTTCGTTCATGGACCACCTACCTCGTAATTAAATATTGATTAATTTCATCTGCAAGTGCTCCCAGAAAAAAACAGTAAGAGTAAATATAAAATGCAATGAACCCATTTACAAAGTAATCGCAACTTCCTTTGACTAACCTCCCATCATCTCATTATATGAAGCATCAGCTATGGCATACACATGAGGGTTCTCCAGAACCTTTTGCCTGTAAGCTTGATACGGGAGCTAATGTTATTGTTCTTATGTAGAAAAATACGTCTTTGGACTTCTTTTCATTCGAGTCCATGCATGGGCGCTGGTTGGGCAATTTTACAAGTCCAATAGTCAGCTTTGAAGGGTTTTTAATTCATAAACGCAATAAAAACGTAAATTTAAATCTTACAAAAAAAACCGAAACCCTCCGCAGGATCCATGCGAAAAACAATATTTAATTCGTAGTTCAGTATGTTTACCTTAAGAAGCTTTATGTTAATGGAAAGATGGAGGTCTTTAATAGCGATCCAAGCACGATGAACGGAGATCCCTAGCAGCTGCTCCTCAAGTGTGAAGCACTCCACCGGTATCCACCAAGAGATCAATGTAATGTAGGAGGAAGGGGTGGGAGAAATAGGGTTTTCTTAACTTTTTGGTGATGAGGCAAAATAAGGGTTTATAATAGTATATTTATAGGCAAAATTTTCAGTTGAAAATTTTCCCATAAAATATTATTATTATTAACCCTTTATTCTTATTAACCTATTAACTAATAATTAAAATACCTTTTAATTACTAATCCTTTTTCTAAACAATTAAGAAATAATTCTCTCACCTGATTTAATTTCAATAATTAAATTCTTAATTAATAATATTAAGAACTTTTCTTAATTAATTTATAATTAATTAAATCTCATTTAATCAATTATTAAATTTTCTAATTAATTATTTATTTCACAAATAAATAATTACCAGCCATTACTAATTAATTCCTCCACCATTAAATCATTCTCTTTTAGGGTGTGACCCTATAGGTTCAATATTAAGTCGGTAGTAGAAATAAATAATAATAAAAGTATTTTATCATTATTTATATAAATTCTCTAATTCATTAAATATGATTAATTAATTAATCATATTTATTATACATCGTGAGGGATATTTCTAAGCATATCGCGACTATCCGGATAATACGAATTCACTGCTTAGAATACCAAGAACCCATTCAGTGAATAGTTACCGTACAATTAATTCCTTCTACCCTACAATGTCACGATTAAATACAAAGTATGGAACTTGTGTCAAGCCTATCTTATTTAATCATTTGCTTTCCCATTCACTATGCTTAGTTCTATTTAATGTAAATTAGAAACTCCTTTCTAATTTCATTCACTCTGGCCAGAGATTCCTGAACTAGCATAAGTGGATCAGCATTGAACATTCTCTTCCTTTACTGGAAGGGGTAGATCCTTTATTGATCATTCACTATCTTCGTGTACAAATTCCTATACCCAGTAGAGCCCTTATAATTATCCCTGGAGACTAAGAACTAAACCAAAACATAGTTCAGTGTACACAAGATGACTATGATGACCTCAAGTCTAAGGATACTTGTACAACTATCACTATGTGAACAAATGCTAACACGTGAGTGAACTCCATCAGTTGTTCAGCTGTGTGAGTCATGTTCAGTGAACTTATTCTATAATAAGCACCTACATACTAGCTATAGTGTCACCACACAAATGTCTTTGAGAACAGACATCCTTCATAATGAAGCAAGCATAGTATGTACCGATATTTGCGGATTACCAATTACCAGTTAGTAATCCTACGACCAAGAAATATTTAAGTTCAGAGTTATCATCTTTTAGGTCTCATTATTATGATCTCATCATAATCCATAAAAGCTTTACTCTATACTATGGTATATCTTATTTAAACACTTAAATAGATAAAGCCCGCAATAAAACCAAAACAAGTCTTTTATTAATATCAATGAAATCAAAACAGATTACATAAAAGTTATTCCTAAATCCTCATACATGATTGAACTTAGGAAAAATCTCTTTCAATCTCCCACTTGTACTAAAGCCAATCACTCTGGTATCTAATACCCATCTTGTCTTTATGAAGATCAAAGTGACTTTGAGAAAGTGGCTTTGTGAGTGGGTCTGCTACATTGTTATGTGTGTCAACTCTCTCAATCTTGACATCTCCTCTTTCAATACAATACATGGAATGTTATCGCGCTCCCACTAACCCTTTTGTAGTCACATGGTTCATCTATGTTTTTGATAAAACCAAACTCTTTGATTGTCTCATCAAAACGGATATTCCATCTACGAGAAGCTTGCTTTAAACCATATATGGTTCGCAGCAGCTTACACACTAGGTGTTCATTTCCCTTGGAAAGAAAACCCTCTGGCTGTGTCATATACACTTCCTCTTCAAGTTTCCTATTGAGGAAGACCGTTTTCACGTCCATTTTCCAGATCTCATAGTTGTAGTAAGCAGCAATCGCAAGAAAAATACGAATTGATTTTAACAGGGCTTCAGGCAAAAAGGTTTCATTAAAGTCAATCACTTGCCTTTGTCTGAATCCTTTTACCACGAGCCTGGCCTTATAGGTCTCTACCTGGCCATCTGTTCCAATCTTTCTTTTGTATACCCACTTGCACCCAATAGGCTTAACACCTGCAGGCGCCTCAACCAGAGTCCATACTTGGTTGGTATACATAGATTCCATTTCGGATTTCATGGCACTATGCCATTTCTCTGAGTCAACACTACTCATAGCCTCATTATAGGTCACAGGGTCGTCATCATCAGTGATTGACAACTCATTGTCATTCTCAATGACAAGGCCATAATACCTCTCAGGTTGGCGAGACACTCTCCCTGACCTACGAATGGGCTATTCCACAGAAGGTTGTTCAGTATGAACAGGTGTTTCCACTTGATCCTTAGTAGTTTGTGCTTCTTGAACTTCATCAAGTTCAATTTTGCTCCCACTATTTCCTTCAAGGATAAACTGCTTTTCCAAGAAGGTAGCATGTCTGGAGACAAACACCCGATGATCGGTGTAAAAGTAATACCCTAAAGTCTCTTTAGGATATCCCACAAAATTATATTTTACGGATCGAGATTCCTGCTTATCTGGGTCAACTTTCTTGACATAAGCTGGACATCCCCAAATCTTAACATGTTTAAGAATCGGTTTCCTTTCTTTCCATATCTCATATAGAGTTTGAGGAACAGATTTGGAAGGCACCTTATTCAGTAAATATGCTGAGATTTCCAATGCATAACCCCATAGGAATACTGGAAGATTCGTATAGCTCATCATGGACCGAACCATGTCTAACAAAGTTCGATTTCTCCTTTCAGATACCCTATTCAACTGTGGAGTATATGGAGGAGTCCACTGAGAGACTATACCATTTTCTTTGAGATAATCTAGAAACTCTCCATTCAAGTATTCACCACCTCGATCTGATCGAAGAGTTATAATACTATGTTTGGTTTGTTTCTCCACTTCATGCTTATATTCTTTGAACTTTTCAAAGGCTTCAGACTTGTGTTTCATCAAATACATATATCCAAATCTAGATCGATCATCTATGAAAGTAATGAAGTATGAAAATCCACCCATGGCTTGCGTAGACATTGTTCCACATACATCTGTGTGTGTACCAATCCTAGCAAATCTGCAGCCCTCTCTCCATGTACACTAAATGGAGATTTGGTCATTTTACCCAAAAGACAAGACTCGCATATAGGATATGATTCAAAATCAAAGGGGTCAAGTAACCCTTCCTTATGCAATGTCCGCAGTCTATTTTCACTAATATGATCAAGTCTGTAGTGCCACAAGAAAGTGAGATTTTCATCATCCCTTTTTCTTTTATTAGTTTATTCAATCTGAAGTAAATTATTGTAACGCCCTCCAGACCCGGGGTATAAGTCTGGGGGTTACTAGCTAATCACCAAACCTGTACAATTTGATTAACAATTAATAAAGAAATGAAATTAAACCCCTTTAACACTAACCAGGATCTTTTTAGGTTGAAATATGAAAACAAGAACCACTAACTACTTTTATTACAAACCAACATTCAAAGTCTCACAAACTCTCTTTATTACAAACCATTGTCTAATTCATTTTAAGCTAAGTTCAACTTTTATTCAAACACACACACCTACTATCTATCAACACTCCACCTGCTCGGGCAACTCAAAGCTTTCTTCCTGGATTGGGATCAACACCTTGGGTATAAGAGGATCCCGAGGCTTGACTCGCTTCTTTACCACTTGAGTCCTGATTGGTTTCATATTCCTTCTTAACTGAAAACAAGAAGGTGAATAACAACAAAAGGGGTGAGCCAAAAGTTGCTCAACAAGTCCACAAATATATAAACAGTGTTAAAGCATTTTAAATGAATCCGCCATCCCAGGTATATCTGCCAAGAAATAACCTCACGAGAATAGAAAGAAGGCCATTACTGGCGAGTACAAATAAACTAAACTGGACACAAGTTCGCATCTATATTCTGCTGATCAGTCAGAATATAATGCAGATCCATATCTCAGTATTTAGATCCAGTCGGGTACCCAGGCACTACGGCCCACGTCGAGGCACCAGTCATCCTGGTCCTCAGGATTAAGACACACTCAATCCCAAAATATCCTTATCCAGTCCATCGCTTAACAACCGGGACAATCGGTATGCTTTGATATATTCCAAACACTAGAATATATCAATCTCCATGTATTACCAACAGAATATGAATCAAGAATCCAAAAAAACGGAGAAATCAAGAATTGAAATGAAATATGAACAAAGGAATAGGGATTGTATATTAGTGATCAAGAACAATAATCAAGAGAATGTAAATGTGATAAATATTTGAATCAATATCACTATTCCGAAAGTAGAATAGAGGAAAAACTTGCCTTCTACGCGACTTACTGCAATTGAATCACTTATGTCTATCACCTTGGACTATTACCGACTCAACTGGCCTGGCTGGCTTAGCTTCTGTTGGCAAAACAGACTGGTTAAGTCACGTCGTACTTTATTTGCATCTTGAATCGACTTCAAACTGATCCTAACATCTACTCATGCGCTTATGACTGACTCATGTATTACATATAAGCAAGTAAGACTCGATTAACCACGTAATACACATAAGCACATAAGCACATAATCATTTTTATGGTTAAAATAATTTTTAAAACTAAAATCGACTCGCTGATCGCTCAACTGATCGTTATCTGACTTGTTTCCCATTTTTCCGGAATTTTTCGGACTCGTCTCAGCACGTAACTTGACTGATAATCAAACAAGTCACAAAATCAACTAACTTCTAAAAAACTAAGCTTTGATATTATTTTTAATGAAAAGAATTCATTTTTCTGAGTTAACAGGCTTTCGTTTCACGCAAAACGGACTAACGGTTGAATTATTATTAATTAAATACTGATAATTCCATTTATTAATCATTATAAATAATTATTACTAATTTTTAAAACCCAAAAATAATTTTAAATCATTATTTAAGAAAATCAGAATTAAAAATAATTTTTCTATAATTTTTTGAAATTAAAATGAATTTATTATGATTTACTGAAAATTATTTGATTAATTATCAAAATAATTAATCACTTTTAAGTAATTAATAAGTAATAAATAAATAATAAATAATTAAAAAAATAATTCAATCTGATTTTTAGAAAATAATTCAGAATTATTTATAATATAAATTAAATAATTTATATTTAATTTATAATACTATAAATTAAATAATATAAATTAATTATATTTAATTAATTATTTATAATACTATAAATATATTTAATTAAATAATATAAATTAAATAATTTATATTTAATTCAGAACCGTTTGGTTCCGTTTTTGATCCCAAAACATCCCAAACTACTTCCCCAATCTGTTTCAGGCCAAAATCGACCAGAAACATCCCTGGATATCATTCTCCGATCAAAATCATCAAGAACTCCGGCCAAAAATCCAAATCACTCATTTGTACATAACATCAAACATTATATAGTGCAAAATGAAGCTAAGAACATATACAATCAAAGCCCTAACATTACAAGAATCAAATATTCACAGAAATCATCGAGTTGTGTTTTGAAAATTCGACCTAAACCCTAGAAATCGTGAATCATTATCCAAGCATCGTTTGTTCAATTAAACACCATGAATCGACTGTAAATAATCTAACAAAGCTATATCAATCATCAAAACATCACAATAACCCCAGAATCAAAAAGCCCTAATTCGAACATAAACCCTAGAAATCAAAAATGAAAAACGATGCAATAAAACGTGAAATTGATGCAAGAAACAGAAAGAACGGATTAAAACCTTCGATTTGAGTACTTGAATCACACGATTTGATGCTGTAATCAGTGAGAAATCATGACTTGATTCTTCGACCCGAACCTGTTCTTCCCGACCCGATTTCAGAGAATTTTTGGTAATTTTGCAGATTTTAATGATTAATTATAATTAATTAAATAAAAATTAGGCTATTTATAGTAGTAAAAATAATACTCCTAATTAAAATTAAGGGGCTAATTATACATTAAATAAAAATATTGGGCCCTAATTTTTATAATTTTTTAGTATTAAAATTTAATTTATAAATATTTTATATATGCAATATATATGCCAAAAATTCCCAAAAATTGTGAATAATGCAAAAATGCAAAGAAATAATATAAATGAAAGTCCTATAATTTTATAAAAATAAAAATGTGATTTTTGTGGGGTTTTTGACACCCAATGGGGCCCGGAAAAATCATTTTTTCGCAAAACGAGAAAATTTATAAATTATCTAGATGTTCAGAACAAGGCGATTGTAAAAGCCATTTGATGAAAAATAAGGCCCATTATTTTATTTGAAATACTAGCTTTAAAATCATCGTTTGGGTCATAAAACGTTTGAAATAAAACCTATAAATGCATAATAAAATATCTGAAAAATACCTTAAAATACAGAAATGACATGGAATACACGTATCACGTAACAGTTAAGGTTTATCAGATAATCACACATAAATGACACATTAATTCACATATTTTATTATAATCATGATATAATATAAACGTAAAGTTCCCAGTCGTTACAATTATGCTCTACGTCACATACATACAGACCATTATTTAAAGTACCACATCCATAAAGAACATTATCTCTAAGAATAGAACATTCATTATTCTTAATAATAAATGAAAAATCATCCAAATCCAATATAGGAATAGAAACAATATTCCTCACAATAGAGGGAACAAAATAACAATTATTTAAAATAATAGTCTTGCCCGTAGGCATATGTAAACTAAATGATCCTATAGATATGGAAGCAACCCATGCTCCATTGCCCATACGTAGAATCACCTCATCTTCTTCAAGAGTCCTACTTCCCTTTAGTCCCTGCAACGAATTGCAAATATGAGAACCACAGGCGGTATCTAATACCCAAGTAGAAATTTGACTTAGTGACATATGAACTTCGATCATGAACATACCTGAATCAGAAGCAGTAGTTTCACTACCCTTCTTCTTCTTCAATTCTGCAAGGTAAACCTTGCAGTTCCTCTTCCAGTGCCCCACCTTGTTACAGTGAAAGCAAACAGCTTTGCTCCTGGGGTCTTCAGCTTTTGGTGGAACCGGCTTTTTCTCACCTACTTTCTTCTTCTTGGAAGGGTTCTTCTTCCTTTTCTTAGGATTGGAACCTTCACCAATTAGAAGAACAGAACTCTTCTTAGGGGGAAAATTCGATTCCGCACTCTTCAACATGTTGTGGAGTTCAGGTAGGCTGACATCCAGCTTATTCATGTGAAAGTTCACAACAAACTGCGAGAACAAACTCGGAAGTGATTGTAAGACCAAGTCTTAGCTCAGCTCCTCATCCATGGCAAAACCAAGTTGTCCAAGACGTTCAATCAAATTGATCATCTTCTATAATAACCACCTACATACTAGCTATAGTGTCACCACACAAATGTCTATGAGAACAGACATCCTTCATAATGAAGCAAGCATAGTATGTACCCATCTTTGCGGATTACCAATTACCAGTTAGTAATCCTACGACCAGGAAATATTTAAGTTCAGAGTTATCATCTTTTAGGTCTCATTATTATGATCTCATCATAATCCATAAAAGCTTTACTCTAAACTATGGTATATCTTATTTAAACACTTAAATAGATAAAGCCATCAATAAAACCAAAACAAGTCTTTTATTAATATCAATGAAATCAAAACAGATTACATAAAAGTTATTCCTAAATCATCATACATGATTGGACTTAAGACACATCTCTTTCAAGCTTAATTACCAACATGGGCTAATTATTATATTTTATTAATTAGATTTTTGGCTTACAAGTTTTTACATTTCACTTGAAAGGGGTTTTCTTGTTTTGAGCACCTAGGATTTTATTTTCTTGTTGAATTTGGTTTTTATGTAATTTCTTATTCAGAGTAGGTTTTTATGTAATTTCCTATTTGGATTAAGTTTTTATGGGTTTTCAACTTGGACTCAAATATTAGCTAACTAGCTGATTTCTGAATCTGATTGGGATTCTTAATGGGGTTAGGTTATTGGCCTAGCCTATATATACCCCTATATTGTAATATTTTGAGACCAGGTTTTTATGAGAAAATCGTGAGTTTATAGTTGCAAAACCTTTTGAAATTTGGTATTAATTCCTTTATACTTTCTTCTCCAAATTTTGTTTACTTTATAGGTGATTAAATTCTTTAAGCAATCTAAACAAATCGATCCTTTAGTTTTGTTTCTCGGTGATTAAATTCTTTATTAAAGCAAGCTAAAGTTATTTTTTCGAAACAGGTCTGATTTACATAGAAAATATATATCATCTTGGTATCAAGAGCTCGGTTGTCGAAATTTTGTTAAAGGGTTTTCTTTAAAAAATGTGGGCAACAATGTCAGGTGTATCTGGTGAGGAAGAACTGAAGGTTCCGCGAGGTTGAACATTGGAATAAGCTCATGACATGCG
The DNA here is from genome assembly GCF_009905375.1 of Apium graveolens. Lineage (NCBI taxonomy): Eukaryota > Viridiplantae > Streptophyta > Magnoliopsida > Apiales > Apiaceae > Apium > Apium graveolens. The sequence goes on along the minus strand of NC_133656.1, from coordinate 4,993,504 downwards.
GAGGGATAGGGAGATCAATGAACGCAAGGAACAATTGAAGGATGTTTAAAAAAAATTAAATCAAAGAACTTCATCTCATAGTCCGCGTAGAAGTGAAAAATCTGCATATATCATATTTAGAGGAGGATGAAGATCTTAGACGCAAAAATCGTAATTCCAAGGAGGATGATAGGGGTTTGCGCTTGGATATTCCAGAATTTGATAGAAGCATGAGACCGGAAGACTTTCTTGAATGGCTACAATGTATTGAAGGAATCTTTGATTATAAAGATTACGATGATCGCAAAAGATTTAAAGTGGTTGCACTAAAGCTTACGGATTATACCAATTTATGGTATGAAAATCTGAAATGTAAAAGAAAAAGAGAGGGCAAGGTGCGAATCGATTCATGGGAAGCACTTAAGGTGAGAATGAAAAAACAATATTTACCTATTGATTATGTGCAAGATTTATTTCTTAAATTACAAAGTTTCAAGCAAGATGCACTCTCGGTTGAGGAGTATACAATTGAGTTTGAAAGACTAACGATGTTATGTGATTTGGAAAATAGAGTGGAACATATAATTGCTCGCTTTTTGGCTGGGCTAAATCTGAATATTGCTGAGAAAATGGATCTGCAACCTTATTGGTATTTTGAAGAAGTTTGTAAAATGGCTCTACGAGCAGAGAAGCATGCAAAAGCTAAGAAATCGACCTATGTAAAGCCATATAACTGGAAAAATAAATCTCAAACATGATACATGGTTCAAACTAGTGCTAAATTCACTCACAAATTTGACAAGTTCTAGAAAGATAAGGAGAAAAACTCAACGTCATTAACTACAGAAGAAAAAATATTTGTTTCAAGTGTAAGGGTTATGGCCATATGATGCGGGACTTCCCTAATAATCATGTAATGAGTTTGCGAAATGTTGATGAAATTGATGCAGTTTACTCTTCCAAGGGGATAAAATTCGATAATGAAGAAGATAAAGTTTTAATTGAAGAAGAATATGAATCTGAAGAGGAGCCTAGGACTCGTGGCTCAAATCTAATTTCTCGAAGAATTTTACAAACCAAACCGAGTCCTTTGGAGGCTGATCAAAAGGATAAAATATTTATGATAATGGTTGTGGTGAGAGATAAATTATGTAACATGATCATAGATACGGGTAGCTACAAAAATGTAGTATCTAAAACATTGATGGAGAAGCTTAATTGGCCTACAGAATCACATCCAAAACCCTACAAACTACATTGGTTAAGTGATGGCAGCGACGTTAAGGTAACAAAACAAGCAGTTATCTCTTTTAAAATTGGTAAATTTAAGGATGAAGCTTTGTGCAATGTTTGTGATATGGATGTTTATCATCTTTTATTGGGTATACCATGGCAATACGATAGATATGTGAAATATGATGGGAGAACTAATGTTTATATTGCAAAAGTGGAAAATAAAAGAACGACTCTAAAACCTTTAATTACACATTGAGCATCAAAGAGGAATATTTTCCTTTAATGAGAAGCAAATTGAGCATGAACTAGAACAAGAGGGTCACGGTTACTTGATGATTGCTACTAAAATTCCATATAAACAAGCTTCCAATATACCTAAAATTTTGGATGATGTGCTTAACGAGTTTAAAGATGTTTTTCCTGAATATTTACCACCTGGTTTACCACCTATTCGAGGGATCGAACATCAAATTGACTAGATTCCAGGAGTTCCATTACCCAATAAAGCGGCGTATAGTGTAATCCTCAAGAGGTGGAATAACTACAATGGCAGATTGAAGAATTATTGGAAAGGGGTTATGTGAGAGAAAGCATGAGTCCTTGCACTGTTCTATCTTAGTGGTGCCTAAAAAGGATGGAACTTGGCGTATGTTTATAGATAGTAGAGAAGTGAACAATATTACCATCAAGTATAGATTTCCAATTCCAAGATTAGATCATTTTCTAGATGAATTACATGGATCTACTTTATTATCGAAAATTTATCTTCGAAATGGATATCACCAAATCAGAATGAGAGAAGGTGATGAGTGGAAAACAGCTTCCACGACTAAAGCTGGGTTGTATGAGTGGTTGGTCATGCCCTTTGGTCTTACTAACGCTCCAAGTACATTCATGAGACTTATGAATGAGGTACTCAAACCTTTCCTTGGTATTTGTTGTTATTTATTTGGATGATATTCTGATTTATAGTAAGAGTGTTGATTACCATATTATGCACTTAAGATCTGTTTGTGAAGTATTGAGAAAGCAGAAGTTTTATGCTAAATTAGAGAAGTGATATTTCTTGGTGCCAAGTGTTACTTTTCTTGGCTACATAGTCTCAAAGGAAGGAATTTCAGTGGATCCTTCTAAGGTTGAAGCAATCAAATCATGGTCTATTCTTACTACTATTTTGGAAGTAAGATCTTTTCATGGACTTGCTTCATTCTATCGATGATTTGTGAAGAATTTCAGTAGTATCGTTGCACCTATACCTAAATGTATCAAGAATGAAAGGTTCGAGTGGAATGGAACTACCCAAAAGGCTTTTAAGGTTAAAAAGAAATTATTATGTGAAATGCTTATTCTAGCTTTGCTTAATATTTCCACTCCTTTTGAAGTAGAATATGATGGTAGTTATGTTGGAATAGAGGTTGTTTTAGTACAAAAGAAGAGACCCATTGCTTATTTTAGTGAAAAGTTGGGGGATCAAAACTTAATTATTCTACTTATGATAAGGAATTTTATGCAATTGTGCGAGCACTTGACTATTGGAGTCATTATTTAAGGCCTAACCACTTCATCTTGCATTCTGATCATGATGCTTTAAAGTACATTCATATGCAGCAGAAACTTAATCCATGACATGCTAAGTGGGTAGAATTTCTTCACTCCTTTAACTTTTCTTCAAAGTATAAGCAAGGTAAGGAAAATGTAATTGTTGATGCTTTGTCTAGAAGATATGCTTTGCTTGGTATTCTTAATTTCAAGTTGCTTGAATTCGAATTGATTAAGGCATACTACAAAGAAGATGTCGATATTCAGCCTATAATTGAGGAATGTTCCAAGGGTTCCATAAGAACTTATGTGATTGATGATGGTTTCCTTTTCAAAGGAAATCGTCTGTGTATTCCTCATTGTTCTATTCGAGAGCTTTTGGTGAGGGAAGCCCATAAAGGGGTATCTCCGGACACTTTGGTATAAATAAAACTTTGGCTATTCTTCAAGAGCACTTTTTCTGGCCAAAAATGTTGGGGGATGTTCAATGTGTTATTGCTTGTTATGCAACTTGTCAAAAAGTAAATAATACTTTTCATCAAGGGTTGTACATGCTTCTTCCTGTTTCAGAATATCCTTGAGAGGATGTTTTCATGGATTTTTTAGTTGGTTTACCTCATACACGAAGAGGTAACGATTCAATTATGGTGATTGTGGATAGGTTTTCTAAGATGGAACATTTCATTCCTTGTCACAAAACCGATGATGCATTAAAGGTAGCTGATTTGTACTTTAAAGTGTGGTGCATCTACATGGTGTTCCAAAGACTATTGTGAGTGATCGAGACACTAAGTTCATGAGCTACTTCTGGAAAAATTTATGGAAGCTTCTAGGTACTAAATTGTGTTTTAGCACTTTCCACCATCCTCAAACCGATGGACAAACCGAAGTTACAAATCGCACTCTAGGAGTTCTATTACGTGGTTTGGTAAGTAAGACTACTAAGGATTGGGATGTGAAGCTTTCACATGCAGAGTTTGCTTATAAATGTTCACCAACATATGCAACTAAACACTCTCCTTTTGAAGTTATTTATGGCTTAAATCCAAGGCTTCCTATTGATTTGATTCCTTTGCCAACATGGGCTAATTATTATATATTTATTAGTTAGATTTTTGGCTTACAAGTTTTTACCTTTCATTTTGAAAGGGTTTTTCTTGTTTTAAGTACCTAAGATTTTATTTTCTTGTTGGATTTGGCTTTTATGTAATTTCCTATTCAGAGTAGGTTTTTATGTAATTTCATATTTGGATTAGGTTTTTATGGGTTTTCAAGTTGGACTCAAATATTAGCTAAGTCACTGTTTTTTTAATCTGTTTGGGATTCTTAATGTGTTTAGGTTATTGGCCTAGCCTATATATACCCATATATTATAATCTTTTGAGACCAGAATTTTATGAGAAAAAATCGTGAGTTTATACTTGCAAAACCTTTTAAAAGTTGGTGGCAAATTCCTTTATACTTTCTTCTCTAGATTTCATTTAGTTTGTGGGTGATTAAATTCTTTAAGCAATCTAAACAAATCGATCCTTTAGTTTTGTTTCTTGGTGATTAAATTCTTTATAGAAGCAAGATGAAGTTATTTTTATCGCAACAGATCTGATCTATATAGAAAATATATATCAAAGCTACGATATAATCTTGACCATAAAATTTGATCTTTTTAAAGAGAGTGATTGCAATTAGAACAGGTCCAGCCTTACTCTACAGTAAGAATATGAAATCATTACATCACAAAACTAGAATCAGATAATTTGTCCAGAGGAAAAAAATCTTACTTGTACGTACATAAATTTTATCATGAGTAAATCTGTGTTGAAGGTTATGAAGAACTGATGGTTCCTTCAGATAACTGAGATGTATAAGATCATCTACACCCTCAAGGATATTAGGATTTGCAGGTAACAGTTCTCTTGTACCCATTGTCAGCACCTACACGAAAACCATGTAAGAAGAACACTGTACTTTAATTGTTCCAGGTAAATAACAAGCTATAAAGATGGATCAAATGAACTCACACTTCCATTTCCAAGCGGCACGGAAGCTGTTTCTTCTGAAGTTGATTGTATTTGTCCTAATTCCTATTTCCCATATTGCAGTGGACACCAAACTCGGAGTTTCTAAAAGTATAATAGTTTCAAATTCAAGTGTATGAAGATATAGTCTCAAAACAAAGTATTGATAGTATATGTGACCTAATGAACCTCTAATATACTTATATAAAGAGAAAGCACAATCTGAATTAAGAGTCCTTAGGTCAAGTCTAACAAAAGGAGGGGTAAAAGCAAATATACCTTGTTGATGAAATAACAGAGATTTTCATTTAAGTATGACTTTCTAAACCTAGGAAAAGGAGAGGATGTGCAGTACTGGGGAGGTGGTTGTTACTATCCTTGGGTTGGACACTCTGCTGAAAATCGATAAGTTCCAAAGACAAGGAAGCATAAGGAGATTCAAGCTTCCTTGGGTTTCTTGCCACCAAAAGTAGCATCTCTTGATCCTTTTTTAACCACTTCCTTTTTTATTAACACTACTATTACTAGTATTAGTAGTAGTAGTAAAATTGTTAGAGTCTGATAAATTATCAAAAAAATTTAGTAGGAGGGGGAGGGTGGGCCTTGGATGTTGGGCGTGACGGAAGTGCTGGAGGCTTGTCCTTAGACTTCTGTGTCTCCTCCCTGCTTGATGCTTGAGGGACTCTAACATTTCCTCAAGCCTACTACGTTGATGATCATTATCATCTTTATCACGAGATGATACTATTAATTAACCCCCCCCCCCCTCATTAACTAATGTTTAGGCCATGAACATGGTAGATAAAAGCAAAATTTTAAACCAATTTGCCCAAAAACTCAACCCTAGTTTCACATCATATATGAACCAACACTACCAAATTTGACCTATTGATCATCAATCAAATCCTACAATATTAACCATCTCAAACATATATATCATATATACACAATATTTGGAAAGTCGAAGCTAATGGCAGTTACAAATTACAGGTGATCTATGATAAAATAGAAACGTAGAAATCCTATATCTACATGTGTTAAACATATAATATTCAGTTAACTAAGAAAAACATACAGCGCCATGTACAAATATAACATCAACACCTGTTGCGGATTAATTATAGGATTTGAGAATTTCAAGCATTAATGGTTGTGCTTGTGTTTCGTGACTTGAATCAACCCTCACAAGATGCCTTGGTGTATGCCAAGGATCAAGCCAAAATGTAGTTCTTGATGAGCTAGGGTGGAAAGGGCACACAAGTACGTACTAACTTATTCGTCCTTCTTCGAGGATTAAGTCTAAGACGTCGCTCTAGGTGATGGCCCCGTGGCTTATAGAGCCTCCTCGGGCGTTGTAACGCTTAGTGCTGTGCTCATTTATGGGGTGAGACCCCTTATAAAGGGTTAAATGACTTGGTGGAAAAGTCTCCATGTTCGATTGGGCTTAGAAGTCCTAGAAAGTAGGGATTTTCTTTTTTTACGATTGTGTTGCTTGAACACTACTCTTTTCAAAGTTTGAGTCTAACCTTGACTTATTTTGTCAGCTGTAATTTTGGCTGATTTATGACCCATAAACTTAATAATAATTTCGTGGTTTGTAAGCCCTATCTTAGCTTTGTCTAGATATAGTACTGGGCCAAGCCCTTTAACTTAATTGGGTCTTAATCAGACCATAACTTTGGACCTTTAGAGCTTAATTAATGTAATATTAATTATAGGGCTTTATTAACCGGTCTTCTTTTTCGTACCAAATCAGGCCAAATTAATGCGATATTAATTACGCAATTAGTATTATATATATTCTCTATCATTTGCCCCCAACTTCTATAAAAGTCTTTAAGGTTTCGTAGAAGTTAATCTATTGTATGCCCTTATAGGGTATCATTTTTAGCGTAAAGTATAGAGTGACCTACACATTTACAATGATTTTCCTTACTTGAGGCTTCAATATTTTTAAGGAAAAATCATAGCAATTTCCTTCGACTTTTCCATATTTTTCTACGTGTTTAGCAATTTTTTGGTATTTTCTGAGAATTTTGTTTATTTCTGATGTATTTATCAAAAATATACCATGCTATTTTCTCATTGGAAATAATTTTATAAATTACTTCCCTATTTTCCTGGAATTTCCGCATTTAAAAAAATGGGTAAATTTTTTACCATGATCCTAGTCTATATTTCGACCAGGAATGAGGTCAAAAGTAGAATCAGCTCTGGTCTCCTAATCGAAGCATTTCGACCAAGATTTATGACCTGAATTTCGACTAGGAGTCAGATCGAAAACTTGGCCAACTTTGAGTTGTTGGTTGAAACTTTTCGACAAGAATTTATGACCAGGTTTTCGACTAGTATTCGGTCGAAAACTTGGCCAACTTTGACTTCCTGATCGAAACTTTTGGACCGGAATTTACGACCTGGTTTTTGATTATAAAAGAAGTCGAAATGAGGGTCACTTCACTAGTCCTATTTTGGGCTATTGGGCCTTTACTCATATTTTCAGAATTTTTTCGGGCTTTAATTTTCTAGCCTTACAATTTTTTCATAGATAATTTATTTTTTCCTGTACCCACGGGCATTTTCCTTAATTTTTCCTAATATTTTAAAAATTATTCTGTACCCACAGGTAATTTTCGTAATATTTCCTAATATTTTACGAAATTTTCCTTAATTTTTCAAATTTTTCTTAATATTTTATAAATAATTTTATACCTCTGGGTATTTTTCGTATTTTTTTATAATATATTGAGGAATTTTTCCTTACCTCCGGGTATTTTTTCAATTTTTTCCTAGTATATTAAAAATAAATTTTATACCTACAGGTATTTTTCTCACCTCCAAATATACTTCATTTTGCTCTCAGGGATTAAAATAATCTTTTTAATTATTTCATATTTTTTCAAGCACAAGAAATAATTTTTATAATTTTTTCTGAATTTTTGGGCAATGTTATGGATTTTTTCTAAGTAATTTGGCCTTTTCCAGATTTAGGATTTCAATCCTTAAATTCTTATGAATTTTTTTAATTTTCATAATTTTTGTGTCGCACCGTCATTTTTCTACAAATATATTTTCAATACCTTGTGAAAAAATATTAAATTAGTGCAAATGTGCATTTATTTATATTTTTGGGCCCAACAGGGGTTTTTTGCATGGAATGATCTCTCAAGATTCAAACTTCGGGCCTAATTTAAAAAGTCAAGAAATTTCAAGGTCATGTTTGTAAATTTTGAAACATCAGTGGCTCCTTTATAAGTTGCAAAACTACAGGGGAGAATTTCAAAGGGAGCGAAACTTGGGTGAACGTTTTGAAATTTGGCCACCCAAGCTTGTGGTACATGCGCCAGACTTTCGATCTCATTTGACTTCTAAATATTTGCCTACTTCGAATTCATTTTGAGTTTGAACATGTGGCCTTCTCCTGGAGGTTGCTCGAAGCATTTCGATGTCGTTTCACGATCAGGATTTCGACCTCATTCGAGGTTGATCAATTTTTTGCAAAAATATATAAAAAATAATATATTCTTTTACTTAAATATTATTATAAAATAATAATATTTAGTTTTAGAATAACTTTAGCCCAAAATCAAGTGTGTCCTAATCAGATAAAATTCCCCTCGGATAAAATCCAACCTGGATTATTATTATTATTATGTATGATAATAAATTTTCATATTATTTTTTTAAAATAATAATTTCGCAATCGCTTCATGACTCGATATTTCTAGTCAATTCGGACCTCCTTTCGGGTCAAATTATCAGCTAAAATTGAGCTCGTGCCAAATAATTTTGAACTGATTGAGCTTTTTTCGATCATTTTTTTCTTTTTACATTATTATTTTTGAAATAATAATATATATTTTCAACTTTGTACGGGACTTACAGCCCTCACAGACCTGAATTATGGTCAAATTTTGATCATTTTTCGCTATTTGATGTTTAAAATATTTTTGAATATTTTTAGAAATAATTTAAGAATTATTTTCTTTTTCTTATTTTATTTTATCCCAAATTTTCGGTCCTTTTACGGCTGAGAATGGAGACGAATTATAGGCCGAAATGGAGCTCAAGTCGAACACTTTCGATATAAAAATCGAAGTCGATATTAGAATCTCTTTTTCAGATTTATATTCTTCCAAGATATATATAGTGGAGAAATACTTTCTCAAAATTTTAGTCCAAAGTTATCTTGGCATTCGGGAATTCTAGGTCGATGATGTTTAACCTCTGATTGAGGTCGATGGGACTTGAAACGTGAGCCGTTGGACGTGGATTAAGGTCCAAAATCAATGACTAGGATTAAGGACCTGGATCCATGACTAGGATTGAGGACCAAGATCCACGACCGAGAATTGGACTAGAGGTGAGGTCGAATTATGGGTCATTTTTGGAATCTCTAGTTGAAGCAAATCGACTAGGATCCAAGACCATGATCTATGGCCATGATTAAGGACTAGGATCCATGACTAGGATTGAAGTCCACATAAAATTTTTAACATCCTTCAATATGGATTCATGTCAAATTTTGGGCTTTCATGCCTTTTCAACAAGCCATGTTTTATTTGAGAAATAAAATTCATTTTTTGTGAAACATGGTAACTTCTCACTCGTTACTCCGATTCATGAAGGTGATTATAACAGCAAACCTTAAAGTATGTAGCACGCCACGTTCTTAGCAATTCATCTCTTTATGATATTTTGGGCTTACGGGGATCTTGTCCAAATACACTTCAAACATGATACAGCCATTCTCAATTAGGGGAAAACTTTCTCTTTTGTCCTTCATGGATAAACAGGTTGGCTACTTTGCCTTCACTATTATCGAGTATCGAGCAACGAAAGTAAAATGTGGATCAATAGTATTGTACTCAAAATACTTCCATGAGTCTTCATTGTGGAATTGTCGTCCACTATCCATCACCTGGATTTATGGAATCACATTCTACACATCAAATTCTCTTTAAACCGTACCACTTGTTGGTTATTGCGGCTAATGATTTGGCCTCAGTCCACCTAGTAAACTAGTTAATAAAAACTATGAGGAATTTCCTTTATATTGAGGCATCGGGGATCAACTTCAATATATCCACTTTCCTAATAACAAAAGGGGTGGGGAATCTATGGACGTTGGCATTTGTGAAAGTATCCTGCTTTTCGGTACATTTCTCTTGCATCAATAATACTTCTTCACGTAGCTTTTGACGTCAGCCATCATCTCTAGTCAATAAAATCTCAAACGAGTTACCTTATGAATGAGGGCCTTGCCCGCCAAACATTATCTACATTCCTTCATGTAGTTTCTCTTGAATCAATCATGCCTAATCTAGCTTTAATGATCGTACATATAGCTTTTGTGCCTCCATGACATTGTTTGCAAATCAATCTGTTTCAAGGTGAGTCTGTAACCCAACAAACTTGGCATTCACATTTTGAGGTGTATATTTCCTGATTTATTCCCAATTTATGATGAATCAAACATGTAAAAACATCAACCTTCATGTTCTCCTCTCGAGTTTCTACATATTTTGGCATTCTTGAGCCTCTTGGTTCCAGCCAAACCGAGTTCATCTATTAGAGCTTCATGTTTAGCTTCATTTGTTAGGCCTCAATGATACTGTAGAAGGGGGTTGAATATAGTATCTACAATCAATTCGATTATAAACACAAGTATATAACATAAAACAAGTTTATTCAATATATCAAACTCTGTTACAGTAGGTTTAATCTACTCTCTCGGTGAGGTATGATGTCATTAAGAGCTGCTAGGGTTATAATGAATAATATTCTCTTGAATGATAACACATATAATGTAAACCCTAGTCTGTGTTTATATACTACACAGTTACAAGATATCTCCTAATTGATATGATATGTTCTGTTTCCTAAAATACATCAATCAGAGATTATCTACTGTAGTCCTTTAGGTATACAACTCTCCTAGCATATCTTCTTTTGTTTAATCCAGATCCTCTCTTGTAAATCAGCCGCTTTTAATCCCTGAAGTGTATCCGCACTTAAGTTCTGATGTAAGTCCTGATGGCTAAAATTCTGATAACTTCCTGTCTTCAGTAAGTTCTGATTTCCAGTTAAGTTCTGATAGTAAGTTCTAAAACTAAACAAATCAGATTAGACATGACATCACAAATATATCTAACAATCTACCCCAACTTGTAAATTAGAAAAATATACAAGTTTATAGATTTGATGATGTCGAAAACATTTAAGTACAAATGCAATGACAGTTTATATGTACAACTAAATACAACTTACAGTCCATTACTTCTACCTTAGCAGAATTCTTCCTCATAGAAATTTCTCTTCCATCATCCTCAGTCATCATTGGAGTATACTTTGTCATTCTTGAACCAGAAATTTTGAGTAAATCTCTTATTAGGTTCAAAATATATTCTGACCATTTCCTGGTAACATCAGAATTTACCTCCAGTAGATAATGAATATATTGGAGCTCTTTGACAGATTCCTTCAGCACATCAGAGTCAGATAATCTATAAGTTCTGCCATCAATCAGAAATAAGATCAATTTCTCTTTTTCTTCATAATCATCATGAGTATCCATCACTACTTGAGCAGAAAGCACTTTATCAAGGTGCTTCTGTGTGATCTCTTTATATGGCTTGTCAGTCAATGTGAATGGATCTCTAATATCAACTTCTATCCCAATCTAGAATTTCTCTCTGTCAGAACCTAATCTAGAAGTGTCTCTACATTGCTTGGCTTTTACCCCAAATGCTGCAAGTTGATTCAACATCTGAATTGTCTTAGGCTGAACTAGAATAGACTTGTGAAATAGGAGCTTCTTCTTGTCTTCTAATGTTAAGCTGTCTATGTCAACTTGAGAAGTGTTAGAGGTTGATGTCTTGATGAATTGGTCAGGATTTGCAGTTTCATATGTAGCTTGCTATTCTGAAAAATCTTCAGGATTTATTAAGTTCTGAACTTCTTCACTCTGAACAACTTGAGCTATGTCAGAGGTTGTCTTAGATTCTTTTGTCATCCTCTTTCTCTTCAGAGTTTCAACTATTTCATCTTCAGCAGGAGCATCATCAAAGACTTGAACCATCTTACACACAGGATCCATCAGAATTTAAGGAATCTTCATCTTCTGTTTCTTGACTGTCTCCCCAACTTTTCCTTTTCCCTTGTCTTTGGGATCAGTAGTAGTTTGAGATCTAGTCCTTGATCTAGGAATCTCTGTGGCAGATCTTTCTCTGATCACAATCCTCTTTTCTTTTGGCCTTGGTGGTTTTTTAGCATCAAAAGCTTTTGACTTGGGTTCGCTCTTCTCAGCAGTAAATTTAGCTTCTTCTTTTCTTAATTCCTCTAAATCCACTCCTAGATTATCCTTAAGGAATAGTCTCTTGGCCAATTCTTCATCAACAGATTGAATTTTGGGATCTTTGTAGAAGAATGTTGCTTTCTTTCCTTTGAATTTCAAAGTCTGCAAAAACTTCTATGACTCTTGGCTTCCAGCTTGGACTATCACATCAGAAGTAGTTGTCAGAACTTGATCATCAGTATTTGAAGTATCAACATTTGTGAACAACAAAGGAACATCCTGATTTGTTGGCTTCTTTCCTTCCTTATTCCTCCCTTGCATAGTAGATTTATCAGAGTTCTTGCTACAAGACATTCTTTGATGAGAACTTGTCTGTTGAGTGGGAATTCTGCTCAGCTGCTTCCCTTGACTTTGACCTCTACTCTTTTCAGAGTTTCCCTGGTCATCTCCATGATCATCCTTTTTCTTTAGTGTTTGGCTTGGTGAGCATTTGGACTTAACTACCTTCTCCCCCTTTTTTGGCATCATCTGTCAAGAGTAGAGAAAGAAGGAGTTCCACTGAAGATTGGATCTCATTTAACTGAGTCTGTTGAGCAGCTTGATTTTGTAATACCTCATCCAGTTGGGCCTGCTGCTTGGCTTGAACAAGCCCAATAGCATCCACTTTTTCTTGAATTGGTTTGATAAACCTCTTCTTGTCTAGATCTTGCATCATGACTAGCTTATCAGCTGTTTCCTGAAGGTTATCAACCTTTACATGAGTCTTGGAGTGTTGACCTTGTAGAGTTCTTGTACTGAGAGCAGTGACTTTTAGTTGATGCTTGAAGTCAGAGCTTGTCAGCAACTCATCAACTTTTGAAACATGTTCTGTCAGAACATGTGGGCTGGGAATAAAATTAGTATCATTCCATTTATACATCCACTCAGCCCCTCTAAAGGTTTCTGTTGTGGATATGTTGTGAACTTGATGATTTCATTAACAAAACACCTTAGTAGATTTAACTTGGTGAAAAATGTAGCACTCGACGGATAAGCAAATATAGTCCCGACGGATGACTCATTATAGTCTCGACGGATTATGATCTATTATCCATCGAGTGAGTAGCTTATGTAATAATAAGTCTGTAGCACATTTCTGCATACATCTTTGTATAGATTCTGTAGTAGCATATAAGTCATGTTGACTTTAATTAGATATGCATAATAGGTTGATTAAATGTACATAATTGATGTCTTGTAATTCTGCATAAATGAAATGGAGTCGAGTGCCAAAGAGCTACTCGACGGATGATCACCAAAGCAACTCGACATATGATCATGTACTCAATGGATGATCAATTCAAATATCCGTTGACAGTGACAACACATTCACATGCGTCGAGTGTATGCAAAAGGAATATGGAAGCCTATTCAACTGGGTTTTAGAGAACAAAGAAGCATTGTCATTTCCATGCTATTATGAAGATATTCAAAGATGCTGGAATAGAGTAATGAAGCAGCAGAGTATTTGACTTGATAGGTTTTGTTTTATTATCTTGTCTTATTACTTTGTAATCTCGGTGATATATAAACCAAGAAGTAGCAAATTGAACAACAACAAGACTAAGAACATTTTTCTCAGAGAAACATTTGTAAGCTGTATTTCTTAGCATTTCTCTGTAAACTTAGTTGTTCACATTTGTAAGCAGCTGTGAGCTAATTTAGCTACACAGAGTTCTCTTGATATAATATATATCTCTGGTGGATACATTCAAATCCACCAAAAAGTTTTTAAAGACTTGTGTTTTTAAATACTTATGTTTTGATTCATTCTAAGTTATTATTCCGCACTCTGCAAATCAATTCACACACACACATATATATATATATATATATATTTTAAGTTAGAATACTTTTAAACCAAGAAAAAGTTTTAAGAATTCCATTCGACCCCCCTTCTGTAATTCTTGTTGCATTTTTAGGGACTAACAATTGGTATCAGAGCAAGCTTTTGATAAACAAAGAGTTTAAAGATCACAACAAAACTGCAAGATGAACAAGAAGGATGTTGGAGTCAAGATTCCTTTTCTGGATAAAGATAATTACCATCACTGGAAGGAAAAAATGCATCTTCATTTACTTTCTCAAGATGAGGCCTATGTAGATTGCATAGAAAGAGGAACTCATGTACCAATGAGAGCTGCAGGTGGAAATGAGCCATCTGTCCCCAAGCCAACGCATGAATGGTCTGATCCTGATATTGAACAAGTCAGGGAGGATAAGAAGGCCATGAATATTCTGTTCAATGGAGTTGAGGGTGACATGTTTGACAACATCATCAATTGCAAAATGGCCAAGGAAGTTTGGGATACTATACAGATTATCTGTGATGGCACTGAATAAGTTAGAGAAAACAAGATGCAGCTGCTAATTCAGCAATATGAGCACTTTCATAGTGAAGACAGTGACTCTCTCACTGACATTTTTAGTAGATTTCAAAAACTACTAAATGCTCTGAAGTTTCATGGAAGGGTCTATCAGACAAAAGAATCCAATCTTAAGTTCCTTAGATCTCTTCCAAAGGAATGGAAACCTATGACAGTCTCACTGAGAAACTCTCAAGATTATAAGGAGTTTACTTTGGAGAGACTGTATGGCATCCTGAAAACTTATGAGCTTGAAATAGAGCAAGATGAGAGGATGGAGAGAGGAAAGAAGAAAGGAGGATCCATTGCACTAGTTGCTGAGTTAGAGAAAGAGAAGGAGATGAAGATGGAAGTTGTTGAATCAACTTCAAAGGTCCGTGAAAACAAGGGCAAGGGGCTGGTAGCTAGAAATTGAAGATTCTTTCAGCCAAGATGACATGGAAGATATTCATGAACATCTAGCATTTCTTTCTAGAAGATTTGCAAAGCTCAAGTTCAAGAAGAAATTTGGAGTAGCTAAGCCAAATAGAAACATGGTGGATAAATCAAAATTCAAATGTTTCAAATGTGGCTTGGCAGGGCACTTTGCTAGTGAGTGTAGAAAGTCAGATTCCAGCAAGAAAAAGTTTGATCCTGTGGATTATAAATAGAAATACTTTGAGTTGATCAAATAAAAGGAAAGGGCTTTCATTACACAAGAAAATGACTGGGAAGCAGATGGTCTGGATGAGGATGAGGATGTCAGCTATGTCAATCTAGCTCTAATGGCCAAGTCTGATGAAACAGAGACAAGTTCTTCAAGTAATCAGGTAATCACCATAAACCTTGCACATTTATCTAAAGCTGAGTGTAATGAAGCAATAAATGACATGTCTACAGAATTATATCATTTGTGTGTTACACTTAAGTCTCTTACTAAGGAAAATGCTAAAATCAAAGAAAATAATTTGTTTTTAAGTGAGAGGAATAATGTGCTAGAGTCTCAGTTCATTGAATTTGAAAAATTGACAATTGAGTATAAAATTGCTAAGGATGAATTAATTGAGTCCTTGAAGAAAGAAGAGATCTTGAAGAAGCAGCTTGAACGAGAACAGGAGGTGATTAAGGCATGGAAAACATCTAGAGATGTTCATGCTCAAATCACCAAAGTTCAAGGTATTGAGTCCTTTTATGATGCGGCCTGGAAGAAGAATAAGGAGAAGCTGTAATCCAATTTGGTTGAAGGATTGCTAACAGATGTAGACTCGACGGATGATGAGGGTCATCGGTCGGATAACAAAAAGAGTTATCCGTCAAGTGATATAAATCCTCATCCGTCGACTATGAGCAAGCCTGTGAGTAAAGCCAAACTTGTCAAGTTGAATGAGAAATATGGATCAGTTTCCAATAATTTTGTTCCAGGAGAATCCAGTCAAGTGAAGAAGGAGAAAGGCTAATGTTGGTCATATGACTGTCAAGTAATTGAGTGACAGACTAGAAAAGATTGAGGTTAAAACAGATGCTAAAAGGAAAAATAATAGAAATGGTAAAGTAGGAATTAACAAGCATAACAACTACACACCTGATAAATATGCTCCTTGAAAAATCTGTGTCAAGTGTGGTAGTATAAATCATTTGTCTGTTAATTGCAAATCTGCCATGCCTACTTCCATATCTGTGCCACCTCATTTTCCCAACATGAATGTTATACCTTCTATGCCTATGAATGCTATGTCTGCACAGAATATGAATGCACAATTTGCTAATATGCCATTTGCACCTAATCCTTATTCTGCTGTATTTAGTATGCCACAAATGCCATTTAGCATGCCTTATTGGAATAACATGTTTACTAATAGCATGCCATTTTCTGTTAATCAAAATATGCATGATAACTCTGCTATAATGAATGGTTTCAAAGGTCCAACTCAAATGACTAAGGATGAATCTGATATTCCCAAGTCAAATGAATTCAAACCTAAGAAACAGAAAAAGAAAGCTAACAAGGCAGGACCCAAGGAAACTTGGGTACCAAAATCAACTTGATTTGATTTGGATGTGTGCAGGGAAACAGAAAGAATCTATGGTACTTTGATAGTGGTTGTTCAAGACACATGACTGGTGATTCTATCCTGCTCACAGAGTTCAAGGAGAGAGCTGGCAGAAGTATTACTTTTGGAGATGACAGCAAGGGTTATACTATGGGATATGGCTTGATTTCAAAAGACAATGTCATCATTTAAGAGGTTTCCTTAGTGGATGGTCTCAAACACAACTTGTTGAGTATCAGGCAGCTTTGTGATAAAGGCAATTCAGTAACCTTTAACTCAAAAGCCTGTGTTGCGACAAACAAAAGAAGCAACAAAGTGGTTCTCACTGGAGTGAAAAAAGGAAATGTGTACCTAGCTGACTTCAACTCATCACATGCAGAATCTGTTACTTATCTTCTTAGTAAAGCAAGTCAGGATGAAAGTTGGTTATGGCACAAGAAGCTATCCCATCTAAATTTCAAGACCAAGAATGAACTTGTAAAGAAAGAACTGGTTAGAGGCATTCCTCAAGTGGAGTTTTCTAAGGATGGATTGTGTGATGCTTACCAAAAAGGAAAGCAGATCAAAGCATCATTCAGAAAGAATCTTGATTCATCAATTGAAGAACCTTTGTAACTACTACACATGGATTTGTTTGGACCAATCAATGCATTGTCAATTTCAAGGAAAAGATTTTGCCCAGTAATTGTTGATGATTTCTAAAAGTTCTCTTGGACATATTTCCTAAAGTCTAAAGATGAGGCTAGTGAAATCATTATCAATCACATATGGCAAGTCAATAATCATCCTGATTTCAAAGTTAGAAGAATCAGGAGTGACAATGGAAATGAGTTCAAGAATTCTACTATGAGAGCATTATGTGAAGAAAATGGGATTATGCATGAGTTTTCAGTAGCAAGAACTCCACAACAGAATGGAGTTGTAGAAAGGAAGAACAGATCACTTATTGAAGCTACAAGGACAATGCTTGAAGAGTCTAAGTTACCAACATATTTCTGGGCTGAAGCTGTAAATACTGCATGCTACACTCTGAATATTTCTCTGGTTATTCCAGCAAAATGCATGACTCCCTATCAATTATTCAAGAACAAGAAGACAACTCTAAATTTCCTTCATGTCTTTGGCTGCAATTGTTATATCTTGAGAAATCAAACTGATCAGAATGGGAAGTTTGATGTTAAAGCAGATGAAGGAATTTTTGTTGGATATGTTATTGGTAACACATACAGAGTCTACAATCTGAGAACCAACATTGTTGTGGAATCAATACATGTTGTGTTTGATGATAAAAAGATTGAAGGACTACAAGATGGAGATTACCATGAGAGCCTCAAATTTGACAATGTGGAGATGGTCAGTGATGACAGTGATGATGAAAGTGATCAAGAAACTACTACTAAGGATAGTGCAGGAAAATCTACCTCCAATGTAGCTGTTAACTCAACATCCGTCGAGTTACAAAATGCATCATCCGTCGGTAGACAACATGCATCATTCGTCGAGAGACAACCAGCCTCATCCGTCGATACTCAAAATTCACCATCCGCCGGGTTATCAAAAGGAGCTGAAAGTCAGAATAGATCACTTACAAAAAATTCCCCTCTCTCAAATCAAATATCCATAAACTCAGGGGGAGTTTTAAAGAATCAAAACTCAATCACACATCAAGACAACAATGAGGCCTCTTCATCTAGAGCTAGTCTACCTTAACAAAGGAAATGGACAAAGCACATAGACATCAAGTACCACTTCATAAGGGAACATGTAATGAATGGTACTGTGCAACTACATTTTGTTCCAAGTGAAAAGCAGCTTGCAGATATATTTACCAAGCCACTGGATGAATCCACCTTTTCAAGGTTGGTAAGTGATTTAGGTATGCTAAATTATTCTTAAAATTTTTACAGTTATTTTGCAAGTTGTATTGCAGCCAGAAATTTAATTAATTTTTCAATCTTGGATGAAATTTTGGCTAAGTCAAAATTTGCACCCCGACGGATAATCATTATCCGTCGAGTTTGATCATCCGTCGGTATACAATTATCAAATAAAAAGCAATTACTTTTCTGGAATATTTTATGACTCGACGGATAACTGATTTATCCTCATCCGTCGAATTGTCTTATTCTTAGCCGTTGATTCTCTGAACATTATCTATCGAGTATACTTACAGTTTGTAAGCATAACACGACGGATAATTGAAGGAATTTTTACAGTTTATTTTTAAACGGCTATTTTGGGCAATTATTATTGGTTACTTTATTTTACTTTATTATTTTTGACAGTTATTTTTGAGATAGTATAAAAGCTTAATTCATTTCCATTACTTTTCTTTTATCATTCTTAAATCATCTACTCTAAATTCCCTCTTTCTCAAAAGCAATTATCATCTCTATCTCTGCAATTTCTACTCTCTGACAATGGCACTAGTAATCAAGATCATGTCACAAAATGGATTTATACATGAGAAGAACAACTTCATGGCTCTAGTAAACAAGGGGATTCAACAGTCTGGTGACTATCACAAAATGATGGATTTTGTGAAGAACTGCAAACTCAATTATGCCATGCTGGAATCACCCACCATCTTCTGTGAGGTTGTTGAGGAAATGTGGTCAACTCCTATGTACAACGCAACTGATAAGACCATCACACTCACCATTAAAGGTAAAGAATTATGTATTAACAGTGATGTTGTTAAAGCATGTTTCAAAATTCCTGATAATACTGTAACTTCACCACCCATAGACACTGAAATTGTTAATATGCTTAACTCCATGAACTATGCGCTCTCTATTTCTAAGTTAAGTGAAATTAGGAGATTGGGTCTTAGGAAGGAATGGAGTTATTTATCTGATGTAGTCACTAAGGTATTCTCTGGTAAAATCAGTAATTTTGATTCTGTCAATATCTCTATGCTTTACATGCTAGTTACTAATAAGTACTTTAACTTTAGTGATCTTGTTTTGTTTGAGTTGGGGTTTAAGTTAGGAGAGTTAAATAAGAGGGGTAAAAATGTTTACTATGCTAGATTTTTCATGATGTTAGCTAACCACCTCTCTGAGGGAATTGTGCTTGAGAACCCAACTAGCAAACTAGATTGTTGGGTTCAAGAGAGAAGAATTATTGCATATTTAAATAGGGCAAACCATCACAAAGAGGTGCCCCTCTTCTATTTCCCAGTAATGGAAGCACCTCAGGTAAGTAAGGTAAGTTCAGCTGTCCCTGCTCTTCCAACTTCTTCAATTTCTTTGCAATCAAGTGTAGCTATGGCAACTGTGTCATTGACCCAATAGTTGCCTACCCAAGCTACCAAATCAACAAAAATTTCTAAATCCAAGTCAAAGAAAGCCCCCTCTGGTATCTCTAAAAAGATGTCAGTTGCAAAATCCACCAAACCAAAAGAGGGGAGTGTGAAGGTGGGTAAGGTAGGTGAGGGACAGGGTGAACATAAAAGAAACCCTAAGGATAAGGTTGGAGAGGGGAGTGTTTCCCAGCCTAGCCACACTGCAGTTTCCCAACAAACTGCAGTGCTTAATAAGGATAAAAGCTCATTTCTAGTTGCATCCTCCTAAAAGGATATAACTATTGAACAATGCTCTCAACCAAGAGCACTGGCCAAAATGGTAAGGGACACAAGCTCACCCCAAACCTATGCTAGAAAGAAGAAATCAAAAACCATTGGGGATGCACAGGGTACACACACTGTGCCAACTGGTGCTAAATACACAATCACTGCACCTTCACAAAGTCAGTTTGATGTGGCTCCAATAAATGTGGAGTCACAGCCAAAATCTTTAGTAATAGAAGCACCCCAAACACCAAATTCTCTCACAAACTCTCTAGATGTGGACATGATCAATACATCAATTCCTGATTCCCCTTCTTTAACTCTGTTGGGGAAGACAAAATCTAGTGCAAGTGAGCATCATCTTTTGGATGATTTGTTGGCTCACTTGCCAATTCTTTCAGGAACTGTTGAGACATCTGTGCCAAAATACTCATCAATTTGGATAGAGTCCACAATAGTTTCCACTATAAACTCATTTAGTCCTACTCTCTCGATGGATATTGTTCATTCGTCGAGTTGTGATTGTATCCCGACAGATAAACTTAACAGTAGATATCCGTCGGCTAGCCAAACTACTACCCCGACGGATGTCCCCTATCCGTCGAGTGTCTCTGCATAGCTTCAAATTTCCTCAATTATCTCAAGTGCAGAAGACTTAGTGGTAGTACAATCACTTCTAGGATTGAGGGAAGGGAGTGAAAATATGAGTGAGAGTCTGGGTTGCTCCCAGGAAAAGGAGAGGAAATGAGTGAACAAATGCAATCCATTTCTTCAGGATTGGCAAAAGAGAGTGAGAGGAGTCCCACCTTAGATGGTGAAGGTGAGGGTGTGAGGGTGGGGAGCCAAGGTGAGACCTTGATGCAAGAAAAGATAGATTATGAGAGAAAAGCAGGTACTGGAGATATAAGGGTGGATGCTATTGTAAGTGAGTTAATGAATGTCCAGGATGCAGATAGGGAGGGACTATCTCAGCAACCTCAAGCTGTTATAGATTTCCACCTCCCTTGATGCTGAGACATTTACTCACCCTGTTTCAACATATCAACTTCTAGCTGAACAGGGCAATGACAATGTAGAAAGGATGCTTAACTTGGTGCACACCACACAGTCAATGCTAAGAGCTAAGGATGCCATCACAACTTTGCCCTCTACACCTGGTGATGTTGATTATGAGACTGGTGGTTCAGAAGAATTCTTTGGAGATGAAGGTGGAGATAGTGAAGAAGAGCCATTGGACATAGGGGGGAAGCAGACTCTAGTTTAAGATCAGGCATGCCATCTTGGGCATTTTCAAAGCACTGTGATGAACACTACTTCAAGACAACCCTGATTCAACTCATTAATCAGACAAATTCTGCTCTTCAAACCACCATAAATTCCAACACCAAAAAGCTCCTTCAAGCACATCTTGCCTCTCTACAACTACAACAAATTCAAGGTTTTCAACATGCTCGAGATGTCAACACTATCAAGGGTGATATTGATGAGATGAAAAAGGCCATTTCTGACAAGATGGACTCTAAACTTCCAGAAGCTACAATGCTTGACATCAAGAGATAACTCAGGAAAATTTTGATCTTGCCACAAAGATAGATGCCTTAGATACAAGAATGTCAGCAATTGAAGCATCTCTCACAGCAATTCATCTACACCAAGATCAACAGACAGACTGGTTTCAAAAACTGGTGGCTACACAGACCTCCTCTACTCAACTTGCTGATAACAAAAAGGGGGGAAAGAGAATTCTAGGAGTGAGGGGGAGCAAAAAGTGATCAATATTGAAGTTAGCAAAGTAATTATGCCTTCAATTACTTTCACTAAGCCACCAGTCAAAGACATCATTGATCTGATAAATGAAGCAGCAGCCAATATAAGAGCAGCTGAAAAGGAGCAGTTGATTCCAATCAACTGGGAGAAAATTGATGTGGACATTCAAAAGAAGTTTGGGCTAGAAAAGAAACTAGAAAAGTCAGCCATTCATCACTCTCAAGTCAGGCAAATCTCTGTGGATGAAATGAGCATGAACTAACTGGAAAGAGGACAGCCATCATGCATCAAATCTCCAAAAGCTGAAATAATTTTGAAGCCAAGGGTGAACTACCCAAAATCATCACTAAAGAACCCCTTGGACACCGTGTATGAGATACATAAGCCAGATGAGAAGAAATTGTTGTCAAGATCCATTGCCTTCTACAAGGATCCAGCTGATTCAGCTTTGAAAAATAGAATTGCTAAAGTTTTCAGGAATGGTAAAGAAATTTGTGTGGTGGCTGGACACCTTCAATTTGCTAAGGCAAAGAGAGAAGAAAAGGCAAGATTGAAGCAAGAAAAGAAGCAAGTTGCTCTAGATGCTAAAAAGGTTAAACAAAGGAAAGAGCAAGCTGCCATCTTAGCCAAATTGCAAGCTGTGAAAACCACTCAACAAATCTCTGCCAAGCCATCTAAAATCACTGAATCTCAAGATCTAAAGAAGCAAAGTGAACCTGTTATGGATAAAAAAACTAAGGTTATTATTTGCTGTATTTATTACTAAGATTCGGGAGCTCAAGGCCTTTAATGGCTGCTCTCGTGTATCGTAGCTTAATTCTGCCTTTACGAGATGCATACGTATCTCTGTGAATTAGAGAATCAAGCCAAAAATGTAGTTCTAATTTGTGGGGTGATGCCCCTTATATAGATGTTGGGAGTCCTTGAATTGGACTTGGTATAGGAGACCTGGTGGGCAAGTCTCATAATTAGAATAGACTTAGGAGTCCTAGGAAGTAGGAAGCTGATTTCTTATCCTTTTAGGTCCCCTTGAGGCTAATCTATAAGGATTTATATCCTTATTGGGACTCTTCTCAATAGCTTATTTTTCCCTTATTAATTAATTACGAAATTAATTAATAATCAGGGCTTTTGGGCCTTTTTTATTCCACCAGGCCTGATCTGGTCCATCAGGCTTAACCTTTCTGGTCTGAATATCCTACATCTTCTTATTGGGCCTAGCAGCCCATTAATTATAAAATCAGGACTTATTTATCCCTATCATTTGCCCCCCAACTTTTGGGAAACATTGATTAGGTTTCGTAGAAGTTAAATCTATTCGTTCCCTTACAGGGTTTCATTTTTGCGTAAAGTGTGAAGCGACCTATACATTTACAATGAATCTTCCTTTTATTCAGGAATCATCTTAATTTCCAGGAATTTTTCCCTAATTTTCTGGAATTTTCCTTAATTTTCTGGATTTTTCCCTAATTTACTATGATTTATCCTTAATTTCTGGATTTTCCCTAATTTCTGGGATTTATCCTTTAATTTTCTGGATTTATTCCTTATTTCTGAAAATATTAACATTTTTCAGAAAATATGTAAGGAATTTCCTTATTTTTCTGGATTTTTTCCCTAATTTCTGGGATTTATCCTTTAATTTTCTGGATTTATTCCTTATTTCTGAAAATATTAACATTTTTCAGAAAATATTTAAGGAATTTCCTTGGATTTTTTCCCTAATTTCTAATTAAATGATCAGAAAAATAGAACTTTTGATGCTTAATACATCCTAGGCGTTGTTGATCCACGCCTAGGAGACAGTTTCCTAACAACGTCTAGGAAACTTGCGTCCTGGGCGTTGTTGGAGGCTGATGCTTCCTGGGCGTTGTTGATCCACGCCTAGGAGACGGTTTCCTAACAACGTCTAGGAAACTTGCGTCCTGGGCGTTGTTGGAGGCTGATGCATTCATAGATCCTAGACGTCGTGCACCCACGCCTAGGAGACAGTTTTCTAACAACATCTAGGAAACTTGCGTCCTGGGCGTTGTTGGAGACAGATGCTTCCTGGGCGTTGTTGAGGACAGATGCTTCTTGGGCGTTGTTGTACCACGCCTAGGAGCCACACTTCTAACAACGTCTAGGGACGATGCATCCTGGGCGTTGTTGAGGACAGATGCTTCATGGGCATTGTTGTACAACGCCTAGGAGCCACACTTCTAACAACGGCTTGGGATAATGTACCCTGGGCATTGTTGAGGCTGTTCGAGCCTTGATTCATTCAATGAACTTTGATTTTAAATCTTTTCAAAATTCAAATCTTATGGGCTTCCCGCCTTTTTCTTAGGCCCAGGCCCGTTTGTGCATCTTTGAGCTCCTCTATATAAGAGGTGGAGTGTGAGTTCATTTCTCACACTTCACTTTCACAAAAAATTCTAAACTTCAACTCTGCAATTAGTCTCTCAAGAATCACCACCTCCAAGCGATTTCCGGCTTTCTACTCCGCCGCTTTCTGGGCTTATTTTGAAGATTCCGTTTGAATCTTCATCTTCTTCACTTACTTTCAAGAGATCCATGGCGGATTCTGATTCATCTCACTCCCATGTCCCCCAAGCTGTTGCCCGTCCCTCTAGGGCCAGCCGAGGTAAAAAATCTCTTGTACATTCCTCAGTTATTTCTCTTAGGGATCTTTTAACCGAATTCGGGCAAGCCTTTCCTAACATGTTACACTTAGATGCATATAATTATCCTTCTAGATTTGGTCCAGATCAAGTAGGTACCATAGCCCGCCTTTTTGGCATTTCTCACCCTTATAGGGCCGAGGCTCCAGGCCCAAATGATAGGGCCTGCTACCCAAAACCTGGGGCCATTCGGGTCTATAAGGAAACCTTCTATGCTGGTTTTCGCCTACCTCCTCATCCTTTTGTTTTTCGCCTTTTGGCTGAGGCCCGAGTCTGTCCGACCCAACTCACACCCAACTCTTGGCGTTTTATTCACTGTTATATGGCCCAATCTCGTAAACAAAGTTTTGAGCCAAATGTTTATGTCTTTCGTTATTTATTTAAATTTGTAAATGCTTCTGAGGACCAAGGATGGGTCAAAATAGTTCATAGATCCTTGGCTCGTTCCTGCTTTATTTCTGGCACCAATCCCGACTCGTATCCAACATGGAAGAGTGAGTGGTTTTATGTATTTCTGGATTCCGAGGAGGGTTGGGACCATTTTTTCAGGCCCAACTTCTTAAAAAGTATAGACGGGTCTTTAAGAGACCTAAAATTGGGGATAGATGAGGATATGGCCATCAAGGCCATTACTGCTGATAACTTGCACCATTGCGCTCTCATCCTTTTAGAGGGTAATTTGCAAGGTTTAGGTCTAAGTGACCTTGGTCCCGAGGGTATTTCTTTCCCCTTTTTGTTCCATTTTCTCCATTCTCTATTTGTCCTTTTTCTTACGTGCTCGTATTTGCCTGCAGCTAGGGCCGATTTGGACACGATCTTCAAGAAGCGGGAGGCCCGTGCCGCCAAGGGCTCTGCTGTTGAGACCCACCGCGACAAGCGGGTTAGGATTGGTGACGGCCCTTCAGTCACAGTTCAGGAGGCCGTCCCTACCTTTTTATCCCAGAGGCCTCCTAGCCTTGATGAAGATACCTCTCCCTTCACCGTCACTTGGGGCCTTCAGAGGAGGGACACGGTGGTAGGGAGTTCCGAGGCTGCCGCCGTTTGGTCTCAGAGTGTGATCACGCCTCGTGACAGGGCTGAGATCGTAGAGTCTTCTGATGACCTACAGATTGAGCGTCTGGGTGCTCAGGCCGTGGCTTCTGTAAGCCTCTTCCTTTTTTAACTGTTTTTTTTAATTACTTACTGTACTTTGATATGTTCGTGTAGATGAATACCTATCTCCAGGCTGCCCTTCACAATTTGAAGGATGTGAGGACCAGCCTAACTATTGCTGAGAGGGACAGAGATAGGTACCTCAAGGCTTCCGAGGCCAACTTCACTCGTTTCCGTGAGGTAGAGAAGGAGCTGGCGGATGAGAAGGAGAAAGTTCGTAAGCTGGAGCTGGATGCTCAAAGGGCCCGAGCTGAGGTGATAGCTGAGTATAAGGCATCTCAGGACTTTCAGGATGTCCTAAATGCTGAGTACGATGCTAACTTCCCGGAGACCTTTTCTAGCTGTTGGGAGCAGATAGTAGAGGAGATTGGGAAGAAGATTCCGGAGGTGACTCTCACTGCCTATCCAGTCCCTGATATTCCTGGGAAAGAGCCTCTTCTTGATGATATCCCTCTTTCTCCTATTCTTGCTTCTTCTGCTGAGGCCGCAGCTGTTTCTCCTCGAGGTGCTGATCCTGTTCCAGTTCCTTCTTCTGCTGCCGATGAAGGAAACATCGATGATGACTTCTTCAAGGATCTTTGAGTATTTTGTTTTTCTTGTTTGGCCCATTGTGGCTTTCTATGTATTGACTTAATCATATTCAGAACTTATTACCCTTCGGGGCTTATATTTTATATGTTGCTTTTCTTGCCTCTTTCTGTTTTGACTTTACAATCTTAATATGCATTTGAATCTTAAACATCCTTGGATTGAAATAATTTCAAACTCTTTAATATGAAGTCTGGTTTTTCAAAACCTTACATAGCATGGGTTCGACCCTAATCAATAATAACTAGACAATGTAAATTCTACTGGAATATAAAATCCTACGCAAGCAAAGCTTCCAGGTGCTTTTAAACCTACTTGTCACAATGATAAGTGAGAATCGTACTTCGCCTATCTTACACGTAGTAAACCTTCAGGTTTTGTGCATGCCAGGTCCTCGGGACTTCAAAACCATCCATAGTTTCCAGCTTGTAGGTTCCTCTACCCTGAACGCTCTTGACTCTGTACGACCCTTCCCAATTTGGGGCTAGCTTTCCTTTCTGTCCGACACCAGAAGCCTCTATTTTTCTCAAGACTAGATCACCTTGTTTGAAAAACCTCTCTTTAACCCTTAGGTTGTAGTAGAACGAAACCTTTTTCTGATACTCTACTATCTTTGCATGTGCCTTATCTCGCACTTCATCAATTAAGTCCAGCGCCAACCTTTGCCCTTCCTCATTTTCCCCAGCATTGAAAGCTTGAATTCTTGGAGAAGAATGTGATATCTCCACGGGAACCACTGCTTCTGCCCCATATGCCAACATGAAGGGAGTTGCTTCAGTCGTGACTCTACAGGTAGTCCTATAGGCCCATAGTATTGGAAGTATCTCATCCACCCAATTATTTCTTGACTTCTCGATCCTCTTCCGTAGTCCATCCAGGATTATCCAATTTGCTACCTCCGCTTGCCCATTGGCTTGCGGGTGAGCCACAGAGGTGAACCGTAACTCAATTTCATTTTCTTCACAATACTTCTTGAATTCCTCATTGTTGAATTGTGTTCCATTGTCAGTGACGAGGATACGGGGAATCCCATATCGGCACATAATGTTTTCCCACAGGAATTGTGCAACCTGCTTAGTTGTGATTTTGGCCAAGGGCTTGGCTTCAATCACTTAGTGAAATAATCAATGGCTACAATCAGAAACTTCCTTTGTGCTGTGGCCATAGGGAAAGGCCCTAGAATATCCATCCCCCACATAGCAAAGGGGATTGGGGAGTTGATAGAGGTCAGCATCTCGGGGGGTTGTCTAACAACTGGTGCATGCTTCTGACAGCGATCACACTTCTTCACATATTCTTTGGCATCAGCCATCATTTCTGGCCAATAGAAGCCTAAACGGGTTATCTTATGAGCCAAGGCCCTGCCCCCCAGGTGTTGCCCACAAATACCTTCATGCACTTCCTCAAGAGCCAAGCGTGCCTCATCGGGCCTGAGACACCTTAAGTAAGGAACCACGAAAGATCTTTTATACAGAATCCCATATATCAAAGAGTACCTTAGTGCTCGAATAGTTAACTTCCGTGCTTCAGTTGCATCACTTAGCAACCAACCGGTCTGAATGTGAGCCTTGATGGGATCAATCCATGACGTCCCCAGGCCTATGGGAGCCACAAGCTTAACATCTATGCTTCGTGTCTTCAATACACGGAAGTATACACTTCCTGAACTTTCTTCTATCTCAGATGAAGCAAACTTTGATAGCGCATCTGCCTTATCATTTTCTTCCCTTGGAATGTGCTCAACATGGCATTCATTAAATTGGGTCATCACAGCCCTTACTAGGCGTACATACTTAGCCATCGTATCATCCCTTGCCTCAAATTCTCCCTTTACCTGGGATATGATAAGCTTTGAGTCTCCGCGGACCTTTAAGTTTTTGACTTTAAGTGTCCCAGCTAGACCAAGGCCAGCTATCAGGGCTTCATAGTCTGCCTCATTATTTGTGGTTGGGAAGTCTAGTTTCATAGCATACTCAATTAAGAACCCATCAGGGCTTTGCAAAACCAACCCTGCTCCACTGGAGTTTGTTTTTGATGCTCCATCAAAATAGAGAACCCAATACTCTTTATCATCCTTCTCTTTGCTTTCATTATCGACTCCCTTGTCTTGAGGTATGGCATCTTCCTGCCCCCCGACTTCTTGGTTGGGTATGGTACATTCTACCACGAAGTCAGCTAGTGCCTGGGCTTTTATGGCCATACGTGGCTTATACTTGAGATCGAACTCTCCCAACTCTAT
Organism: Apium graveolens; assembly: GCF_009905375.1. Taxonomy (NCBI): domain Eukaryota; kingdom Viridiplantae; phylum Streptophyta; class Magnoliopsida; order Apiales; family Apiaceae; genus Apium; species Apium graveolens. Next base: position 4,965,026 of record NC_133656.1, on the reverse strand, counting down.
TGCCCACTTAATCAATCTCCCACTTGCCTTGGGACTGTGAATGATATTTCTCAGTGGCTGATTCGTTAGCACCTCAATCCGGTGAGCCTGAAAGTAAGGACGCAGTTTTCTTGAAGCCATTACCAAGGCTAGAGCGAATTTCTCAATAGTTAAATAATTCAACTCAGCGCCATGCAAAATTTTGCTGACATAGTATACGGGTTTCTGGACTTTCAGTTCCTCCTTAACCAACACCGCGCTCAAGGCGCTCTCTGAAACAACCAAGTACAAGAATAAAACTTCATTCAGAACTGGCTTGGCCAACAACGGGGCCTGGCCCATATACTTCTTTAACTCTTCAAATGCCTTCTGATTTTCCTCACTCCATACAAAGCCTTTGATGCTCTTTAGTGACTTGAAAAATGACAAGCACTTGTCTCCTGACTTGGAGATGAATCGTCCTAGCGCAACAACCCTTCCTGTGAGCTTCTGAACATCCTTGATGGTTTTTGGTGGTTCCATGTCCAGGATCGCCTTTATTTTATCGGGGTTAGCCTCAATTCCTCTTTTTGAGACCATCAATCCCAAGAATTTTCCAGATCCTACTCCGAAAGCACACTTCGTAGGATTCAACATCATCTTGTGGTACCTTAGGAGCTCAAAAGCTTCCCTTAAATGGGCTATATGATCAGTCTTTACTAGACTCTTGACTAACATGTCATCAACATAAACTTCCATAGTCTTACCAATAAGATCCTTAAAAATTTTATTCACCAACCTTTGATAGGTGGCTCCTGCATTCTTGAGACCAAACGCCATAACAAGATAACAATAAACACCAAAGTCAGTGATAAATGATACCTTTGGAATGTCATCCTTATGCATTTTGATCTGGTTGTATCCGCTAAATCCATCCATGAAACTCAGCATCTCATGTCCAGCAGTGGCATCAATCAAAGTATCAATTCTAGGCACCGGAAAACAGTCTTTGGGGCATGCATCATTCAAATCAGTGAAGTCTATACACATCCTCCACTTTCCATTAGCCTTCTTCACCATTACAGGGTTTGCTAACCACTCCGGAAATTGAATCTCCTCAATGAAACCAGCCTCTAAGAGCTTTTCTACTTCCTGTTTTATAGCCTCTTGTCTTTCCGGGGCAAAATTTCTTTTCTTTTGTTTCACTGTCTTCCGGCTTGGATCCACGTTTAGCTTGTGAGTAATTAACTTCGGGTCTATGCCTGGCATATCAGCTGCTGACCATGCAAACACATCACTATTTTCTTGCAAAAATTTCACTAACTTCCCTCTAAGGGGCTCCTCTAATGTGGCTCCAATGAAAGTCATCCTCTCAGAATTCTTGGGGTCTAAAGGAACCGAAACCAATTCTTCTGCTGGCCTTCCTCTATCCTCATCATTTTCTCGAACATCCATATCTTCAATAGGAAGAACCTGCCCCTCGACTCCATCTTCCCTCAAAGAGGCCACATAACAGCTTCTAGCCATTTTTTGATCTCCTCTCTCTTCTCCAATCCCGTTTCGGGTGGGAAACTTCATAACTGAATGGTAGGAAGAGGGGACTGCCTTAAAGGCATGTATCCCTGTTCTCCCCATGATAACATTATAAGTTGAACTAGCCTTTACCACCACGAAATCCAGCATCTGCGTTGCTTGCCTTGGCTCCGTACCTATGGTGGTTGGCAATTTGATTATCCCTTCCACAGGACATTCTACTCCAGCAAATCCATATATCGGCATGTCGGTTGGTGTCAACTGGGAGTCGTTATACCCCATCCTTAGAAAGGTGTCGTGGAGCAAGATATCCACAGAAGCACCATTATCCACAAGGACCCTCTTAACCGGGCTATTTCCTATTATCGGTGTTATGACGAGCGGGTCGTCATGGGGAAACTTCACGCCCTCTAGGTCGGAATCATCAAAAGCCAATGTTACTTCTGTCCTGGCCCTCTTCGGGGCTTCGCCAACAATATGCATAACCTCCCTGGTGTATGCCTTTCTGGAATTTTTGGACAATCCAGCAGCAGTTGGACCTCCAAAGATCGTGTTTATCACAGGTCCTCGAGGGCATCGTGGTCCTCTAAAAATTGCATTTATAACCGGCCCTCTAGGTTGGGGATTCCGCCCCTGATCGTCTTGGTCCCTCCTACGATCTTCAAAGTTCTTCCTTCCATTATTGTTTCTGTCCCCTCCATCTCCAGTATACTTGTTCAACCTTCCTTTTCGAATCAAAAACTCAATTTCATCTTTCAATTGCCTACACTCATCGGTGTCATGGCCAACATCCTTGTGAAACCTGCAATACTTGCTCTTATCTAGCTTGGCGGGATCAGCCTTCAAGGGCTTAGGCCAGCGAATATCTCTATCTTTCTCAATCTCCATCAAAATCTGACTTCTAGGAGCACTCAGCTTAGCGTATTCAGTGAACTTTTGCCCAGGTCCTCCCTTCTTGGGGGTTGAATCAGGGTTTTGTTTGGTTCTAGGATATTTGTCCTTAGCGATATACTCCAGATCAGTTTTTCGCTTCTTGCCTCCAGTGGGCTCATTACTTACTACGGTCTTCCCATGCTTTCTTCAACCTTGATATACTTCCCTGCCCTCTCTTGGAGTTGCAACATGTTTTCAGGGGGTCGTTTGGCCAAGGACATCTTGAAAAACTCATCCCTAGTTCCTTGTTGCAGTGCTATCATGGCTACCTTATCATCAAGGTCTGGGACTTTTAAAGCCTCCTTTGTAAAACGATTCAGGTAATCCCTCAAGGATTCCTTAGCTCCCTGCACAAGACTCATAAGAGATGCTGAACTTTTCTCATGGACTCTTCCACTGATGAATTGCTTAATAAAAGCCTGACTTAATTCTCTGAATGATCCAATAGAGTTTGGGGGCAAGCGACTGTACCATCTTTGAGCCATACCCGAAAGGGTTTGAGGGAAGGCCCGACACTTTATAGCATCATTCACGGGTTGCAGCAGCAGTGCATTAGAGAATGTCCTAACATGATTAGCGGGGTCACCCGTGCCATCATAGGCTTTGATAGTGGGCATCTTGAATTTTCTTGAAATATGGGCATTCATTATTTCTTCTGTGAAAGGTGGAGTTGGATCATCAGGATCTCCAAGGGGAAGGAGATTGATTGGATCAGTTCTTGGGACAGCAGCCCTTCTTCTTACCGGACCATCCAGGTCTATGATAGGAGGAGGATTTCTCCCCCTAGGAGGTATATGGGGTTTGGTGGCCTGGTGAGCCTCCAAATCACGCCTCAGCCTTTGGATTTTAGCCTCATGAGCCCTGATCCTTTCCTGCACTTCTTGGGGATTCGCCCCTGGGGTACTTTGGGGGCGTTGCCTTCCATCGGCCATTGGCTCTTTTCCAGGACGCCTCCTTCTCGGGGCCACTTCATCATCCAAAGATTCGGTGTCTCTCTCAGTGTATGGACCAGAAAATTCCCGATCCTCAGGGATAGGACCCAAACCTCGTATATAGGGGGGAGACCGCCCTCGTGCTTCGCTTCGCCCAGCATATCCGCTTCCTCCAACCTCAGGGTGAAGGGGCATCCCATAAGGGGGGTTAGTAGTAACAATAGTTGAATATTCATACCCGACGGGTCGAGAATTCACAGGTATATGTATTTGTTGAATTTGAGGATTCGTACCTTAAATCGGGGGAGTTGTCCCTTGTAGCTGGGGTTGAGTTGCCCCTGTCTGGGCTTCCTCCTGAGTAGATGCATAAGTTGAATGGGGAGGAACCTCCACGGTTGATGAAATCACCTGGGTTGATGTTCCTTCCTCTAGAGCTCCAATTGTTCTCCGTGTTCTTGCCATGGTTGTTGTTGTGCTTTCCCACAGACGGTGCCAAATGTTATGGATAAAAAACTAAGGTTATTATTTGCTGTATTTATTACTAAGATTCGGGAGCTCAAGGCCTTTAATGGCTGCTCTCGTGTATCGTAGCTTAATTCTGCCTTTACGAGATGCCTACGTATCTCTGTGAATTAGAGAATCAAGCCAAAAAACGTAGTTCTAATTTGTGGGGTGAAGCCCCTTATATAGATGTTGGGAGTCCTTGAATTGGACTTGGTATAGGAGACCTGGTGGGCAAGTCTCATAATTAGAATAGACTTAGGAGTCCTAGGAAGTAGGAAGCTGATTCCTTATCCTTTTAGGTCCCCTTGAGGCTAATCTATAAGGATTTATATCCTTATCGGGACTCTTCTCAATAGCTGATTTTTCCCTTATTAATTAATTACGAAATTAATTAATAATCAGGGCTTTTGGGCCTTTTTTATTCCACCAGGCCTGATCTGGTCCATCAGGCTTAACCTTTCTGGTCTGAATATCATACATCTTCTTATTGGTCCTAGCAGCCCATTAATTATAAAATCAGGACTTATTTATCCCTATCAGAACCATAACAGAAGAATTCTCACAGATACAAGGAATTGGCTAAAAGAACTAAAAGGAAATTGGACCTTGTTGATAAAGAATTGGAGGATCAATTTCCCAAGGAATCTACTTCAACTACAACTCAAGCATCAAAACCCTCAGTGGTATTTGAAGACATTAAGGTGGTGGATCCTTATAGGAACATTCATGGTGAACCTATTGTGCCTAAGGATGAACCAATAGACTGGGAAAGTCTACCAATTCCTGACTTCAATTTGCCAATCCCTAACAAGCCAAAGAGAACAAAGTCAAAAGCAGTCAAGAAAGTGAAGCTGTCCCCTCTCAAATCCAAATATCCAATCAAAGCTCAATCCAAAGTCAGCAAGGGAGATTACATGTACTTATGTGACATCAAGGAATTCTCTGATCTAAAACTCTATCTAGATGAACTAGAAGAAGTTAGAGGGATTGATGCTTACAGGAATCTACCTGAAAGGTTAATGTTCAAGTACAAGGGAGGAAAAGAGATACAGTGGCCACTTCACAGGATCCTTCAAGAAAGCCAATCTGTGTTGATTAAGGTTTATTCATCATTTAAGAAGAACTTTGGATTCAATGTTACAGTAAGAAGACTTGTTCTTAAGAAGATTGAAGAACTGAGAAGTATTAGAGCCAAAGATGCACTCCCAAAGACTCTTACTATTCCCTACACAGGAAGTAGAGTGCATCTAAGGCCCTAATGACTGATGG